>NC_060278.1:24872759-25224572 GCF_021613505.1 Equus quagga
AACTTGTGTACTTCTCACACTGGCAATAAGAAACGAGAAAACAACAGTTTTACATCTACGGATAAATAGCATTAAGTTACTTTCTCCAATCGACCTGACATATTTTAGTTTCCAAACAAGAAACTAGTACAGTTTCTACAATATTCTTCTGTTATTTGGCTGCTTCTTCAAAACACCTGGCCGCAGCTGTCTTACAAGGCACCCTAAGGCACAGAGGAGTGGGGGGCAACATAAGGAAGGGGAGAAAAGGAGACTGTCCTCCTATGGGGACACCCATAACACCAGAGAAACTTGGGAGAAAATGACAGCGGGCTTTCTTAAGGTGCATTTAAATCTTCAGCACATGCTTTATTCCAATTCCACTAAAATAATCTAAAATTACACCTACAGTGACTAATGCATAAAAGATATTTCTAAATGTCTTTTAAAAATTAAATGGTAGCTTTCCTCAACAATCTTACTCCACTCTCAAATTTTACCCCCCCATTTTTATTATTGGAGGAAATAGCTAAGTCACCATTAAATTACATATTGTGCTTTTCAAAGTCTGTGTTATACAAAATAAGCTAATGCGAGCCTTTCTCCACCTCTTAAATAAAGGCCTGTTTTCAGATAAACTCAATTTCAACAGTCGATTAGACTCAACTGGAGTATTTCATAAAGTTAAAAAATATAAATAAATAACTTGTTGAAAAAATGCCAGTTAATTCCCTAATTTCATGGGGTACCAGTTAAAGATTAAAAAATAAGCCATAAAGATTCCTAATTCTCAAATACTTTTCTTTCACAAATATCAAAGCATAGAATGAAATTAATTTCAAATGCATTAAATTATTACTTAAATTTTTTTAAGTTCCTGAAAATTATATAGCTAATAGTCTATAATTTGACTTGAAATAAGATTTCTGTTTGTTTTTAAACTACTTGTAGAGACTTTGGGATTTATGGACAAATTCTAACTTTACAAATCACAGCTCTGACAACTTCAAATCTGGGCTTGGATTCTCTCTACCCTCCCTGCCCCAAACATTTCCCAAGTAGCCAGGCAATCAACATACATTTACTGTCATTTTATATAACATTTATGTTCCTTTAAGAAAGAGAGGTTTAACTTCAATTGTCCTTTAATATTCACTATTTTAGCAGTTAGATATCTATATCAATATCGTATGATTTTAAGGAAGCACAAGAAAGAAATTATATAAAGAATTTGCTAAGTAGATCAGTGGCTTTTTTAAGCAGTACATTAAGAGGTTACATTTTTAAAAACCCTGCAAGAATTCGTGTCCCCTATTATTATTCAGGGCACCTGAACACAAGATATTACTATGGCACATTAACTCTGCTATTTCTCAAGATAGAAGCAGGAATTTTAAACGTTCCCTATCAAATAATTTGCTCAGAGCACCTAAATGAAACGTACTGTAATTTTATATATTTCCATCTACAATATTGCTTAGCGCTGATAAACCACAATACAACTTTCTATATTTTAACAGGCGACAATTTTGGCATTAGCTACAGAAGAGTACAGACTAAAAAAAATAATGCCATCCGCAAACTCTGCTACAAAGAATACGGCTCCATTGCTAATTATACAGGGAACTGATTTTAATTACACAGAAAACATTGCTTTAAAAACACTTTGCAAACTGCAAAGGCAGATGGGGGAGTCAGAGCAGCAATAAAATGCTTCTATCGTGTTACAACAGTGCCCTCTACTGGTAACTATAGAACTTTGCAGGAAAACATGACATTTTACTTAGAAAAGCAAGCCAGGAAGAACAAACTTTTAATTATGACAATGTGCTGCCTTTCTTTAATATAAATAATGAAATACAACTTGTATCACTTTAAACCTGAATCAATATTTAATCATATTTGGAAAGCTTCTTGATGAAATTTATAGTTTTGAAATAACTAAATCCAAGAAATATGGCTTCCAATTATATATCATCTGGCTAAAAGACAAACTGTTTTCTTAAGCGATGAAACAAAACTAGAAATATTTGAGTAAATCATCAATAATATTTCTGAATCTAAAATTTGCATATTTAGAAGAAAAAACTAAAATTTCATTAGTTAAATGTATGGATTTTTATCTAATTCTCAGCCCATCATGCATATAAGGTCGTAATGTCAAAATAGCAATAGTTATTTGTAATTAAGTTAAATGCAGAGGAAATTTATTTCTCCCACTTGTTTCTTTTAACCAGCAAGTATTTCTTTAAATCACTAAGTATTTCCGTAAGAATATTTAACGGAAGTATTACATTTGTTGCTGGTTTCAGGAACAATTAACAGGCTATGCTTAGCCAACGGATCTCAACAACAAAATCATCATCATTACTATTTTTTTTATTCCCTCAGTATAATGAGCCCCTCTTTTTCCTGAGAAAGATTGGCCCTGAGCTAACACCTATTGCCAATCTTTTTTTTTTTCTTTTGTCCCCAAAGCCCCAGAACACAGTTGTATATCCAAGTTGCAAGTCATTCTAGTTCCTCTATGTGGGATGCCGCCTCAGCATGGCCTGATGAGGGGTGGGTAGGTCCGGACCCAGGATCTGAACCAGCGAACCCCAGGCCGCCAAAGCAGAGCGTGCAAACTTAACCACTCTGCCACGGGGCCAGCCCCCATCACCACTATTAGAGTTCCTTTGTTTGAAGTGACAACTCTACCACATATGAAAGTCTAAGTCACAAGAAATTACAATACGAGACAAACTTACACATAAAGTCTTGAACCCTATACTGTCAGACAGGAAATTTAAAATGTGAACTAATAAAGTTTAAGAACACATTCAGTTGACCTCAATGTATCACCATCTTAATCTCTAGCAAAAATAAACTATTCCTTCTGCCTACAAATGAAGAAAATTGTCTTTCCTTATACATAAACAGTTTCTATCACAGATACACACAATCTAAGTTACGGAAACTGCACTTTTAAAAGCAGTACAAGAACTTTTAAAAGCACTACAAGAACTTCGTGACTGTAAAGAAAAACCAATTTGTTTTATATAACACGAAACTCTTGGCTTCAAGAAAGGTGACGGCTAGAATATATTCTTTCGGCAACTTAAATGTTGGGTGGTGAGGGGTGGGTAGTAGAAGGGATCAAGAACAAAGGAGCCACAAGCAGAAAACTGTCGGCAAGAGTGTAAAGTCTTGGGCGGGGCAGGTGTGGTTGAGAGGTCCAAGGAACAGACTTAGAAAAGGAAAAGGAGAAGGAAGCAAGAAAGGAAAAGGAGGAGGAAGCAGAAATGTATCAGGCTCTGCTTCGACGTAGAGGCTAAAACTTCCAAGTGAGAAGAGTTTTGCTGCTGGTTTCACTAGTTACCATCCTGACTCTTCTTCAACAAAAGACCCCCATTTCTCACTAGCAGTTAATTTCCAATTTTATAATGGAAATCAACAGAAAATGAAATACACATCATGAAAATTGATTTTATAATGAACCACCAGAAAGTATCTTCAATTAGGTAATACCTTTGTAAAGAAATTCTATTGAAAATGACCAGGAGAAGAAAAGAGAAGAAACAAGAAAAATTATGAGAGCAGCAAAGAATTACATTAGAAGTAAAAATGGAGAGGATGTATCCTGATGGATGGAGCTGAAGATTATTTTCTTTTTAGAGTATACTAGTTGAAAAAGTCAGAATTGGTTTTTGATATATGGTAGTTTCAAAGTACAACAATGACTGAAAGAATTTCAGAATTAAAGGAGGAGTTACGGACTACAAAAAAGTAAGGATCCAACTGACCATTCTTGGGATCAGAGTTTTCTTACTTCCTATTCCTAAGAATGAGTTCAAAGTTACTCCTCTATCCAACCTGCAGTAGGAAAGAAGACACATCCTTATATATAACTTGCTATGGCAAGTTATTTTTTTCTGCTGATCCCTCCATTATTATTTGTATAATATTACAGACCATCTTTGATTTTTCCTTATAATCTAAAAAAAAAAACGATGTTCACCTGAAAATCCCTGAATTTAAACATTAATAAAGTGAGATCAAACAGAGTCCACAAAGAATTTAAATCCCTGAAAATTGTTTCTCTCTGGACCAATCAAGACTCAGGAGTCAAGATAAAATGGGCAAAGGATAAAAAGAGGCAATTTACAATGGAAAAAAGACAAATAGTTCATAAACATATTCATTGGTAATCAATAATATACAAGATATAACCATTTTTCACCAATCAGTGTGGCAAAGGTCAAAAAGAATACTACCCACTATAGATGCAAGTGTCAGGTGCTGCTATAGGGGAGCGCACCCGTGTGACCTTTCTGGGGGGCAATTTGGAATATGTATCAAAAGCCTGAAAAAATGTGGCAACCTTTTAATTAGCCCAGCAATTCTACCACTAGGAATTTCTTTTAAGGAAATTATTAGAAAGTACAAATAGATATGTGATCAACGATGTTCAAGAAAATACTGCAAAAACAGTGAAAATTTCTAAACAACCTAAATGTCACAAGGATCTAGGTAAATGAATTATGGCACACCCTTATAATGCAATACCCTGCTGCCACTAGGATGAGGTAACAGTTGTGGAAAGACATTCATAAGAAAATAAGAGGAGGAAGGAAACCAAAACAGAACATAGTACGCGTGGTGTGGCCTCACTTTGGAAAAAAGACACCAAGAACTACACATAGACAGACAGACGTACTGGGAGCATAGCTGTTGTCTTTCTTTTATCTTACATGTGTTTTTAAATTTTCTAAAGTTACTATCTTTCTTATATAATATAGTTTTTATTTTTAAAATACGACTAGGGGAACCTGAGAATGTAGTGTGAAATCTTCAGATTTACAAACAAAATAGGGGAACTGTTCTATGATGTATTGGTTTACACTCTGGACCGGGAATCCTAATGATCAGAACTCCATTCTTGGAAGGACCTTTTTAGAAGACGATACGGAGTTATGAATCCTGAAGTCAGATCTTCTAAAATTTAAATCCTACCTCTGCATTTCCTACTTGTGCAATGTTAGGAAAATTTCTTAAAGATGTTTTTCACCTGAAAAATGGGGATATTAATACCTGCCTTGTGGGTTATGGGCAAAACAGATAAAATGATAAGAACTATTTTATCAATTACATTATTGTTGTTTGCTCAGCCCTTTTAGGCGCCAGAAGATGGGCGCTAAGACACAGATTATCACTTCCTCTCTCCCACCTCCCCAGGAGGTAGGTACTGTTCGTGATGTACAATTCACACATGAGACTTGGAACGTTTTAAGTCACTCATCCAATAAGACACGGCTACTAAACAGCTACTCCAGAATTTGAAGCCAAGGCTGTGTGCCTACAAAGCTGACAGTTTTTGGGGTTTTTTTAAAGATTAGCACCTGAGCTACCATCTGTTGCCAATCTTCTTTTTTTCTTCTTCTTCTTCTCCCCAAAGCCCCCCCAGTACATAGTTGTATATTCTAGTTGCAGATCCTTCTGGTTGTGCTGTGTGGGACGCCGCCTCAGTGTGGCCTGATGAGCGGTGCTATATCTGCGTCCAGGATCCCAACCAGTGAAACCCTGGGCCGAGGAAGCAGAGTGCGTGAACTTAACCACTTGGCCAGGGGGCGGCCCCCAAAGCTGACAGTTTTAACCAGTAGGTTATACTGCCTCCACTCCTAAACGGTCACACAGTTGCGCTATACTACCATTGCTGGATGATTTTCTGTCATTCTTATTTCAGAACATTTCACTTGTCAAACAATATAATAAAAATCTAACTCTTCATTTTGGCTGGCAAATTCACCAATCTTCCTTCCTATTCAAAGCTGTGCAAGACTACATTCCTTATCCTTAAACTTCTCATAGCCGTGCTGCCTCCTCCATCTCTGAACACCATATGGAATGAGCAGGTACCTTCCTCAAGTTCTAGATACATCCAGGACTGTGGATCTAATGACAGTGAAACACAAACGTCTTGGCTAATTCAGAGCCAGAGTGTGATTTTTAAATGAGTCAGGAAACATCTGTTTTTGAGCTCCAATTTAAACAGTGGATTTCCTGAAGCCTTAGCATCAGAATAATAATTCTAGAAGTGAGTGACTAAGTACTAATTCCTCACTCTAACATATAAAATAGTTTCTAAATGCATACTCGAAATCACATCTTTAAAAACTGCTTTCTTCAGTTTGGAATTTAAACTGCACATTGATCTAAAATTTAATTTATCTTTTGAATGTGGAGTTACCGTTGCAGGTAGATGATGTTTTAGAGTGCACCACAGAAACAAACAAGTGAAGCTCTCTTCGGTCCTCACCCTAGGCATCCAGCTGAGGCATGCAACACTGAGGGGTTTCTGGACACTCCTTCTGACTGGGCTTTCCAGAGTCTCTCTTCTGCCCATCTGTCAACTTTGGCCTTTTCTATTGCTCTGTTTTCTTTCTAATAATCTAAAATTCTTCACTGGTTTCCCATTGCACTTAAAACGAAATCCTCATTCTTCTCCCTGATTACCAGATGTGAAGTGACCCTTGCTTCATCTTATACCTCTCTCCCTCGCAGGAGGTTCCAGACAGGCTGGGTTTATTTCTGTTTCTTAAAAATATCACATTTAATCTTACTTTAGAGCTTTGGCACCAGCTCGCTCTTCTGCCTGGCACACTCTTCATCCCTGATCAGGAAGAGCAGCTCTCTGTTGGCCCTGAGACATCAGACTAAAAGTTCCTCTCTCGGAGGAGGCTTTCCCTAAAATTCCATGGTCGGTCACCACCATAGCCCCTATTTTAATTGTCTAAATACATAACACGTGCCACCCGTTCCTCTTTCCTTATTTGGTGACTATTAGCCCACACTAGAATACAAATGCCAGGAGAGCAAAAGCCTGCCAATTGTATTTACTGCACATCCCCAGGGCTTAGAACAGTGAGGGCACAGAGCAGACGTCTGTTCCAACAACAAAATTTAACTGTTTAAATTTACTAACCATGAAAGCAACATATGCACAATGGAGGAACTTACAAAATAAAGGAAAGGATTTTAAAAATCACTGTACGTTCCAAACAAAACTGCTATTAATATTTTGGCATGTCCATCACTAAGATGACTCTCAAAAGTTCTTAACTACTAATAGATTGATATCCTCAGATTGATGGGATGTACTGTTAAGTAAAATAAAAAAGCAAAGCGCAAATCAGTGCAGGCAATGATGGAGGGATAAAATACAGTCACAGTTGCTTTTATCTGCATAAATAAACCCTGCAAAGATAAACACAAGAGTGAGTACCTGCAGCGAACAGAGGAGACAGAAATGGAGAGGCGAAGGCAAGGGAGAAATCTTCTCAATGTATGCTTTTTTATGTTGTTTTGATTTTTGAACTAAGTGAAGGTATTCCCGTTCAAGACAAATACCTTTACAGACTAACCTTTGTATTTCTCTCACTCCTGCCTGTGAAAAACCCTACATCTAGATGAACCCAATTGTTACGTTCCTTCTGCCTGTATCCACATTCCTAGACATGGCTACAGCAAACCCACAAGCAGGCCTGTTACTGCCACCAACCTCAAACCAGGCCCCGACAGCACAGCCATCACAGCACATCTTTCTAGAGGGCTTGCTTTCCTACTTTCTCATGCACTGCTTCATACCTTCTCCACTCTCCTTAGACTCTCTCACCACCCACTAACCACATCACTCTGAACCACACTTTACTCAGAAGCCATCAACTGGGAACTCCCTCAGAACCACATCACCAAATCTACGAAACTACCTGTAGCTCTCCAGAATTCTCCCATGAACAATGGAAAAATGCCTTACCAAAGACAATCTCTCCATACATATATACGGTCAACTGACTTTCAACAAAGGAGCCGAGGCAATTCAATAAAGAGTGGATTGCTTTTCAGCAAATGGTGCATGAACTAGATATCCATATGCACAAAAAAAACAACCAACTCGCTCGCACAAAAATTAACTCAAAATGGATCACAGACCTAAATTTAAAACCTAAAACTATAAAACTTCTAGAAAGAAAAATATGAGAAAGTCTTTGTGATCATGAGTTAGGCAAAGATTTCACAGGACACAAAAAATATAAATCATTAAAAAAAGTTAAAATGAACATCGAAATTAAAAATGACTGCTCCTTAAAAGACATTCTTAATAAAATGAAAAGACAAAACACAGGCAGAGAGACAATATTTGCAAAACGCATAGTATGTGATATAGGACCGGTGATCAGAAAACGTAAAGAACTTTTACAGCTCAGTGACAGAAAGACAAACAAGCCACATGACCCCAACATTCTCTCCTAGACATTTGCCCAAGAGAGATGGAAACACATGCCTACACAAAACCCACACAGGAATTTTCCTAACAGCTCTAGTCATAATTGCCAAAACTTTTTTCAAGTACCCATCAACTGGTGAATGGATAAATAAGTTGTGGCATATTCATAACATGGAATACAACTCGGTAATAAAAAGTAATGAATACTGTACATACAAAATGGATGAATCTCAAAATCACTATGCTAAGTAAAAGAAGAGAGCCTCAAAAGGTTACATGCTGATTATTCCATTTATGACCTTCTAGAAAAGGCAAAACCACAGGGAAAGAACGCAGAGCAGATGCCAGGGGGTAATGGTGGGTTGGGGATGGAGGAAATTGATTACAAAGGGGCACAAGAAATTTATTGGGATGATTCACACTTTAAAAAAATTATCTTGAAAATTCTGGGAAAACAGTGTTAGCAGTAGCAGCATAATTTTTAGATCTCTTTAAATCTCTAGATGAAAACAGTGGAACAATGAAACAGCACAATCAGAAACTCATTTATAATATTTACAACAAAACTAAGAGATAAGGCATCCCCAACCAGAATACAAGCAGATGTGGACAAATGCCCGAGAGACGTAAGACCTATTATCAGCATCTGTTACACAAACAGTGAGGAAAGCAACAGAGCCTTTGACTTAACCTGAGAGCAGAAGAACCCCCATCATAACCAACAGACGCTCGCTGGAAAGGGCAGGAGTGACTTCGAGAACAGTGGCTACAAGTGAGAGCCCGTGCTCACTCCAGACCAGACCAGACCAGTCCCAGGGCCCCGAGGTGAAGTCTAGCCTCCACGAAATCTCAGAACTGACCCAGGACACCCTCCCGGAACAGGGCCCCATTATGAGGAGAAGCTCCTGGGACTGGCATCCAAGTTGAGTGTAACAGGGACAAGAGAGATGAAAGAAAGATGAAGTCCTCTAAAGTGGGCACGAGGTACACGGCCAGCTAATCTCAGAAATCAAGCTGACGCGTTTTTTTAACAATACATGCAAACACCAAAAGAGGGAGCTCTGGGAAGTTAGAAAAGCTACTAAACGAAGCCTTCTTCTACAAGTCCAAGAAAACTCATCTCAACAAAAATGAGCATCACAAAAGCATCAAGGTCAAAACCCAAAGTTACTGTACAAGAAAAGAAGCAGATTAACGTTCCACTGAAAATGAAAGCAAAACTGAAAACAGAAACAGTTCAACACTGAAACAAACTATTTCAAAACAAGCTAAGGGACACTTTAAAAATTACATAAGATAAGAAAAAAATAACAAATGAGACAAACTCAGAAATGAAGGGATAGAAGTAAAATAATTAGAAATTTTTTAAAAATATTTTAGAAACGAAGACTAACCTAGAAAAAACAAAAGAGCAAATAAACACAATAATGCCTGAAGAGAAATAAAAGATGAAAGAAGGAAAACTCTGAAAATCAAAATTAAAAGATTAGAAAGAATTAAAAAGAACTGACAAACGCTGATGAAGGCGAAGGAGCCCAGCACACGGCCCACAGAAGTCGTGAAAAAGAAAACCAAGGGACAGGACAAACACTCAGGCGATACTGTGAGAACACTTTCCACAAGATCTTCAACTTCATGTTGAGAGAGGACACAAGGTACCTCAGGATATCAACCCCGAGCAACCAACGCCAAGATATTCTGTTAAAATAGGTAGACTTTTTAGAAAACAGAAAAAAGTCCTTTGGGCACCTAAGCAAAAAGAACAAGTGACTTATAAGGGAAAGAACAGACCCAGAAACGACAGAGCAAACCAGCGGCAAGGAGCATCCCAGTGCCCAGACTGTGGTTTTGAGCTCAGTTTCCAGTAACAGCAGAACAGCACGTCAGACCGAGGCTTTCCCAAATAACAATTAGGAACTCTGGACAAAATCCTAAAAGCACTGATGGGAAGGGACTGGGGAGCAACCAAAACAAGTAGGATCTGAAAGGGAGCTGCCACTTGGCAAAGGCAAAGGTACTGAGCAGGCTCCCCATTCTACAGCATCCTGACAAAGGAAAGGCCCAGTCTGTGCCTCGCTAGATGTCTAGAATTCAGACAGAAACCTGCACTTGTACTGGCTTCAGGAACCAGAGGACAGAGTCTGGAAGCATAGCAACTAGAAAATGAGGGGAAAATCCTACAAAGGAGAGAGCCACAGAAGGGGAGCCCTAGTTTCTGCTTATAAATTCTGCCCAAATCCCTGATTGACCTGTGAAGCACGCATGTGCAGGGCAAACTCCAAGCAGCTCAGATAATGATAAACTAAAAACGGTAGCCCAAATGAGCTGAAAACTTATGTCTACACACAAACCTGAACACAGATATTCACAGAAGCCAAAATGTGGAAGCAACTAAGATGTCCTTCAATAGATAAACAAATAAACTGTGGTACATCCAGACAGTGCACTATTATTCGGTGCTGAAAAGAAATGAGCTATCAAGCCACGAAAAGAAACGGAAGAATCCTACATGCATATTACTAAGTCCAAGAAGCCAAACTGAAAAGGCCACATACTCAATGATCCAACAATGATCCAAGCAGAAGACATTCTGGAGAAAGGAAAACTATGGAGATAATAAAAAGATCAGTGGTTTCCAGGAGTTAGTTGGGAGGGAGGGACGCATAAGCGAAGCACAGGGGATTTTTAGGGCACTGAAACTACTCTGTATGACACTATGATGGTGGATACACGGCATTATAACTTTAACAAAACCCGCAGGGTACAGAACACCAAAAGAGTGAACCCTGCTGAAAACTATGGACTTTAGATAACAATGATGCGCCAATATATGTTCATTGATTGTAACAAATGTCTCACTCTGGTTTGAGATGTTGATAGTGGGGGAGACTGTTGCATGTGTGGGGCCAGAGTGTACATGGAAACCCTATATTTTCTGCTCAATTTTTGCTGTGAACCTAAAACTGTTCTAAAAAAGAAAGTCTATTATTTTATTTTAAATGCCATGTAAAACAGCATCAAAAAGGTGAAATACTTATGGGTAAGTTTATAAAATATGTACAGGAATGGTACATTGAAAACTACAAAACGTTGCTGAGAAAAATTAAAGAAGACCTAAATAAATGGAGAGTTACCCCATGTCCCCTGATCAGAATACTCGATAGTGTTAAAATGTCAATTCTCTCCAAATTGGTCTATAGATTCAATGTAGTCCCAATACAAATTCCAACAGTCTTTCTTACAGAAATTAATAGGTTGATTCTAAATTTTATATGGAAAGGCAAGGGACCTAGTGTCAAGAACTATGAAGGGTCTGAAATGCTACCCCGATTGCAAGCTAAGAAGTTGGTTTATCACAGTTTCATGGATTCTAGTAGAAGATACCAGACTCCTGGCTCAGAGATGAAGAATAGTTTATTACCCATAGCCATTTCACTCCTGAGTCTTTATCCAAGACAAATGAAAGCATAAATGCTCATAGCAACTTTATTTGAAATAGCCCAAAAGAGAAACAACCCAAATGTCCATGAATGGGTGAATGGGTAAACAAATTGTGATATATTCACGCAATGGAATACTACTCAGCAATAAAAAGGAATAAATTATGGATATTTGTAACAACATAGATCAATCTCAAAATAATTATGCTGGGTGAAAAAAGCCAGACAGAAAAATCATATATACTGCGATTTCTCTTACATAAAATTCTAAAAAATGCAGCCTCATCTATAGTGACAGAAAGCAGGTCAGTGGTTGCCTAGGAAGGGAATGAGAGAGGAGGGAAGAAGGGACGGTTTACAAAGGGCTTTAGGAAACTTCTTGGGGTGATGAACATGTTCATTATTTCGACTGTGACAGTAATTTCATAAGTATATACATATGTCAAAATTTATTAAATTGTGTACTTTCAACATGTGGGGCTTACTGTACATCAATTACAATAAGCTGAAAAAAATTAAGACAATAGTGCAGGGAAAAAAACCAAACACTAAATACATTTCAGCTGCTGCCCAACAAATGAGAGACACAGTCTGGAGTTTGAGTTCAAAGTTATCTCCCTGCTGAAACAAAAAAATCAACACGCTACAGAAGAACATAACAGAATCCACAGTCTCTACAAAGTATCATTCACAATGTCAGGAACAGAATAAAAAACTCTTAGACATATGAAAAAACAGGAAAATGTGATCCACACTCAAGAGAAAAGGCAATTCACTGAGACCAACCCTAAGAGCCTATAACAAATTGACACATCAGATAGCAAGGAATCTATCAAAGATCATTAGAATCAAGCCAAAAGGAATAAGGAGCAAGTAGGAAGAGGTTTCTGCTAGCAAAAGATTGAGTAACTGGGCTCCAGTAAGGATGAGACTGAAATGGACTAAAATCTATTACATTTATTTAAATCAATGAGTTCATAATAATATAAAAACTTAACTGGTACCTTTTCCAGGTGACAATGAACCATTCTGTTAACTTGAAAACTGAATATACAAAAGAAATGCAGAATTTATCCTGCCTTTTGTTTTATATGAACTATCCCACTGGGTAGCCAAACAGTACTTGAGGGAAAACGTCTCCCTACAAAATAATTCCAGCGTGTGATCAAAGTCAGTGTAGAGGTCACTTCTAGGGAGGGAGGAAGAGGCTGAGAATGGGATGGGAAAAATAACCTAACAGGTCATTTCAATTTCTCAGTTCTAAACCTCTAAGACTGCTTTCAAAATAGGTAGGTAGAACCTTTCAATTTAAAAACATCAGCACTCACAATGCCTCATCTGGGATATGGAAACTTGAGTGCTCAATCAGAGTAAAACCTTCCAAAAGAAAAACACAAACCTGGCTGAAGGAGTCCAATAGAGACCTAAAGATCTATATGGTTTCCATATGTTTGCTACCTATAAATGATTCTAAAACAGTTCTAAACTAAACTTCTTGAAAAAAGTTTACTAAGCAACATAAGATTTAAACCATAGTTTAATAAACTCACATATATGAATTATACATGATTTTATATATACATAGTGTTCACAGAATTATAGAAGCTAAGGTTGACAGGGACCTCTGGTTAAATCTAATCGACTGTTGAAATTCCTTGAGTTTGTTAAACAATATCTCTTGATTGCTTCCCCCCCAAAAAACTTGTGGATGGCATCACCACGTCTTACCAGACTAGTCCAGAGGTACCCAAACTTCCTCAGTTCACAGGGCCCTCAGCAAGACTCAGTAATTTTTCCACGGTTCACCAGGGCCAAGAGAAATATCTAACAGTTTCATGTGTTAAGTAGTTAAGTCCAAACAACTTAGTACCTATGTTCAAACAACCTAATAGCTATTCAAACAAAATAACACACATACATTTTTTAAAAACTTGCTTTTTAGTCTTAAATAACCCAGTTACTTACTAAGTGGATGTGTGTGCCTGTCAGCTCTGCACAATTTATCTAATCTTGGACTCAGCCACCCTCATCTCCTGTTCTGCAGTGTTCTCCATAAAGTTCTTGCTTTTTAATCACAGCAACCACTAAAAATCTAGTTTTGTAAATATATGACATCATCAAAAGGAATTTAGTGTGATCTAATGTTAAAACTACAAACTACCTTGAGCTGGTAGTTTGTAATTATCTGATAGATGTTAAGTACCTGTGTTTCCCCTTGAAAATTTAAAATATCGTATGGCACCCCTGAGTTCACTCTGTCACCCAGGCTGTCAGCACAGACTTTGGCAATAGTATGACTAAGCCACTGTGTACTTGCTCTTACTAGTTATCAAGCAGTTATATGAATTACTATACATTTTTAAAGGTAATCAATCAAATTCATTTTTTTTCTTCTTCTCCCCAAAGCCCCCCAGTAAAAGTTGTATATTCTAGTTATAGGTCCCTCTGGCTCTGCTGTGTAGGACTCTACCTCAGCATGGCCTGGTGAGCAGTGCTAGATCCGCGCCCAGGATCCAAACCAGCGAAACCCTCGCCCACCAAAGCGGAGTGCACAAATATAACCTCTTGGCCATGGGGCCAGCCTCAAAATCATTTTTTCTAAAAGCACTGCTTTATTGCATCATGGATCATGCCTCCCTACTGCACCAAAGATTTTTAAAATCAATTTTTCAAACAACAAACTTCAAATACTTAAGAACTCATTTCTTGAAATAAAATTTCAAAGGATGAATTTCATCCTAAATAATTGATATTATTAACTCTATTTAGTACAGCTGGACTGGGAGACAAAACCCAAGGATGCTAGGGCAGTGTATGTAGTAAGCATCATGAAATAATAAGTTCTCTAGGAAATAGCCATTTGTTCAACAAACATTTAACGATTGCCTGCTAGGGGCCGTGCACTGTTCTAAGTGCTAGGAATGAAACAGCCAATGAAGCGGTCAAAAAGAAGTTATGTAGCTTCTCTGGGCCTCAGTTTTTTCATCTAAAATGACGATGATAATACCTACCTCTCAGTGTGGCTGTGAGGATTAAATAGATGATGTATTGGAAGCAAGAAGCAGAGACTGTAACACATGGTGGGTGCTCAAAATAAGTTGATTCATTGATAAACTTCAATACATACACTCTGCTTCAAGCTCCACGCACAAAGGAGATACCAAGTGCTGCAGCAACGGTGTCAACTGCCATCTCTGTTTGAAATCTGATGGAAGCAGGTCTTCAAAATCAAGTACTGTCTAAAGGCACGGTAGGTCGAAGTTTTATTATAACAAACCATAAGAGACTACATAAATTTGTGCTTATCCTGGCATTTTGCCATGTCATATTTCTTGAAACAAGTGGGCTACAAGGGGCTTGCTCATTTCTGGTCAGCACTGTCAATGAAAGACACAAGGAAGGGAAAGGGTGGAACTGTTTCTCTATAAAGTCAATAACGCAACTTGTTTTCATCATTTGGGGAGGCAGAGGAATAGACTGCTTCGTTCTCATCCCTTTCCTCTCCGAGCACCCCCAGTTTTCTACCTCTCTCCATTCTGCAGAGCACTGGTTTCAGAGAGGTAGCAGAGACAGGCGCATAACTGCGAGCGCTTTCTCATTTTTCTGTTCCACAAGTAAAACAGTACCTTGGATGATCTAAAAATTTTCTTTTTTTTCTCCCCAAAGCCCCCTTGTACATAGTTGTATATTCTTCGTTGTGGCTCCTTCTAGTTGTGGCATGTGGGATGCTGCCTCAGCGTGGTTTGATGAGCAGTGCCATGACCGTGCCCAGGATTCGAACCAACGAAACACTGGGCCGCCTGCAGCGGAGCGCACAAACTTAACCACTCAGCCACGGGGCCAGCCCCGATCTAAACATTTTTAAATATGTTTTTAAAAAACCTGTGGGTCTGATATCTGATATGATGATGTTGACATTAAAACAATTATTAGCTGTTAACATGTACTGGGCACTGTGATACATATATATTCCGAGCACTGTTCTAAGTGTATTATAGATATTAACCTCACAACAACCCTCAAGTAAGTTCTAATTAACAACAGATTTATCTTTCAGGGTGAAAACAGACAAAAAGATAAACTAAAAGACAAATTAGTTAGTGGTTAACAAACTAAGACACTACTGAAAATGACACAGCTAGGAATTTAGGAATCAATGTGAGAGTTTTCTGACTCCCAGCTCAGTGTTCCAGTCTACACCCACACTCGAATAAGAAAGCCTGGAGTCTTCCTAACTAATCAGTAATGACCAGCACTCGTGAAAAACTAGTTAAGCTGATACCCCAGCATAAACCAACCGTGCCAATGATGAGAACTGCAGCCTAGCTGACATAAATGATTATGTCACTATGGGGGTTCTAAAGCACCCAAGTGCCAGGACGAAAAACTAAAGATAAAATTCAGCCACAGACCCAGAACCCAAACCCAAATTATACAAAGTCACTGGAAATCACTTATAATATCAATCATTTCTTTGATGATTTGTAAACTATGGTTTTAGAATGAAGATGAGGATTTTACCACTCTACCATTAAAATTCTTTGGGAAAGACAGTTTTTAACAGCCAGGTCAATTACTATTTTGAAAAAGTAGCTCTTTCACTATGGGATACAGGGAGAATAATGTGATTTCATGTTCCCATTTGTAATAACACAGAACTCAGAAGTTAATATGCCGCTGCAGCCATTCAAACCTATTTGTAAGCTGTCAACCCCATAAATCCTCAAATTCCACTCTTCCCTACTCCAACCTTCCCAAAAGAATTGAACTGACAAATAGATAAAGTTTCTGAGAAATTCCTACGGTTAGTAGAAAAAAAAATATTCTAGAAATGTTGAAAAGAACCCCGGGGTGTGGTATAGCTGAAAATCAGAGGTTTCCCCCTAATGAATTCAGAAAGCTAACAGTAGTTTCATAACTTCTCTAATTTTCTCCTACCTTTTTCTTTCTTAACCTTAACAAAACATCATTTAAGATACTGAGGTAAATAATCATGTAAAAAAGCTAAGAGAAAGCTAAGAGCTTTTCTTGGATGACATTTATACCCGTGTGAAAGAAAAAAGTCATTATTTCCCTCAAATCAAAATACAATTACCCTTTCATGAAATAACTCACAAACAGGAGGAAGAATTCAAGCAACATTAAATCAAAATGCCTTTTAAAACTTTAGAACGAGTCTGAGTCGAGTCCTGGGACAGTCCCCCCAGTAGTCCACGATTCAGTGTCTACTTTAACGTTCCAAAGACTTCCTGGCACCAAGGCCCGACTCTCTGGGAGTACCTATTGCTATTCCGCAGTCATCCTGCCAAGCTCTCCTCCAATTGCACAGAACTTTCTCCCAGACGATCGCCTAAGAGAGCAGTGGTGAGAAGCAGTGCTAACTCATAATGGGATGCAATGATGTACCTGTGCTGGGAAGACGGTTTCAGACAGAGGTTTACATGGCTTGCTGAAGATCCTGCATTTTAATTCAATTAATCTTTGTTTTTTCCTCCTGCTTCCTTACTTTCACACTTACTTATTTTAGGCACCAGCACGACCACTCAAATAACACCAGAGAGAAACAAAGTGCTCACTTGCACTGATCGTTATTCAAACAAAAAGACGAGGGGATTTGATTCCATTAAGAAGTAAATTCAAAAGAAATTTTAGAACATTAACTAGGGAATTTAGTCTTCAAGGTACTCTTTGTGATGGAACTATAATACCTTTATCATAATATTCTAAATACAAAGCACCACCTAGCTTCCCTCTAGCGAGCTGAAAGTTCAAGAGAGGTCTCTTGGTTTTACTGTCTTAATTGTGTAGAGATAGATGTTCCTCAAAAAACAAATCTGAAACTGAGATCGTTACTTGTTTCACAGAAGGATTTGTCACCTTACAAAGGACTGGGGGCAAGCAACCTTTAAGTAGGGAGAATTGTGGCTATTTAAATCCTCTCTTTAAAAATCTGAGTAACCAATTTCTTCAGATATACATCTAAAAGAAAAAGAGAGAGTCGCCCAGTGGTGTGCTGGAGGAGGTATATGATTTAAAATTAAATCCTCTAAGCTAACAGTTAATTAAATTATATCAAAAACAAAAGTAACAAATGCTTAAAATTCATCAGTCCTAATTACGTTATTCTTTCAGTTACTTCATCTATTGCATCCACACGATGAAAACACTACATAATAACATTAAGCCACCAGCTCTCTTCCAACATTGCATTCAGGGACATTACAGCGGTGCTTGACACTGGCCATCATAGGGTCATTTATATCAAGGAAACGGGCAAAAGCCACAAAGCACAGAATGATTTATTGTTTTGTGGATTGTCTAAACTTAAGAAAGTGATGGAGAAAATACTGAAAATGCAGATTAAATTTTAAAATGTGTTGTGTCTATAGCCATTCCATTGTAAATAGCACCAAAAAAAGAGAAAATATTCTTCCAGTATTCAAAAACCAGTATCCAACTCAGCAAAGAAGTCACTCATGTCATCAATGAATGAATGAAATTTCAACATATATATTTGTTGTTTCACTTCTGTCTTCCACATTAACATAAAGGAAAATATCAACCACCATTCATATTGGAATTATACTCAGTTGCAACTGTAGTTTGGTTACAGATAGGTGAGTTTAGCAAAAGTGAACAACAGTATTCTATGAAAATCAGTTTGCTATATGGAATTTACAATAAAGAGTATTATTTGGGGGCCGGCCCCGTGGCCAAGTGGTTAAGTTCGCGCGCGGCCCAGGGTTTCGCCGGTTTGGATCCTGGGCATGGACATGGCACCGCTCATCAGGCCATGCTGAGGTGGCATCCCACATGCCACAACTAGAAGGACTCACAACTAAAAATATACAACTACGTATCAGGGGGCTTTGGGGAGAAAAAGGAAAAATAAAATCTTAAAAAAAAAAAAGAGGGGTTGGCCCCGTGGCCGAGTGGTTGGGTTCGCACGCTCCGCTGCAGGCAGCTCAGTGTTTCGTTGGTTCAAACCCTGGGCACAGACGTGGCACTGCTCATCGGGCCATGCTGGGGTGGCATCCCACATGCCACAGCTATAAAGACCCACAACGAAGAATATACAACTATGCACCAGGGGGCTTTGGGGAGAAAAAGGGAAAAAAAAATTTTTTTTAAAAGAGTATTGTTTATTTTATTACTATTATTTGTAAACTGTCTACTACACTTTTATGTTAGTAAACTTTATAATAAATTTGTGAATGCATATACACATGCATTCTTTTTGGGGTTTTTTTGAGAAGCAGTTGTGAAACATTTAGCAGAACACTACTGAGTGGGACCCTCTGTAAGTTAGCTTCTGAGTCCTTTTGATGATACCTGTGCAGTCTTTGATGGCTTTCTTCCTATCTGGTGTGACAAGATGTTCCAGGTCACACTGTAGATTTCCTGCCCAGCCTTGGAAAAGGCCATTTTTCTGAGCAGCCCTGGTCCCTTTTAGAGAGAAATAAAATCAACACAACCATCGGGCTCTGGCAGTGCTCAATGCTACTGGGTCGGTCACTGTTTCCAGGCCTCTCCTGTGGAACTTTTGTTATTCAGATATTGGACCTTCTGGGCTGGTACCATAATTTTTAAAAAATTTTTCTCTTTTAAAATCATTTTTTGTTTTGCTTCCTGCAGGATTTCTTCAGCTTTATCTTCTAATTCTCTCTTGAGTTGTTTGTTTTACTTCTGCTACCATGATTTTTAATTTCCAAGAGGGCTTTTGGTCTTAGAATAAACGCTGCTTCTGCTGCTTCTCCTCTTCCACCTCCTTCTTTAAAATAGGATCCTGTTCTTGCTTCATGGTTACAATATTTTCTTTCAACGCTCTCAGGATATTAGCAAAGAGCTATTGCAGGGTTTTTCCCCTTGCGTGATTCTGTTTCCTCCAGGTTGCTTTTTAGTTTGTTTTGTTCTCTTTCACATTAGCTTTCTCAGGTGTCTGGTAATCCTTGGTTATCTGCTCATGTTTAAGAGTGGAACTAAAACCCAGTTGGGAGCCCTGAGTATGTCAGTGGGGCTTGGGGCTTGTGAAGTGGGGGCTTCATTTTAGAGAGATCTGTCTGGGCTATTCAGTGGGGAAATGTCTGATGTCAATCTCTTTCGGTATTTCATCTTGGTCTGGATTTCATAGAGAAATCTCTAATCTCTTGCTTGGAGGATAAAGGGCTGGCTGCCAAGATTCTGGGAGCCAAGTGGGAGAAGAAGGCGGGACATCTCAGCATCCTGTATACGTACATTCCATTAATCCCCTTATTTTCAGAATGCTACTCCCGCCTGCGGCTGCTGTGTCACCACACCCCCCAATTCAGAGTCCCTTTGTTCCACCCTCTGTAACATACAGGGTTTTGTGGGAAGTTACCCAACTACACAAAACTAGGGAGGAATCTGTGCATCTGTCTGCTTCTCAAAAAGATTTTCAACCAACTCTGCCCCCCACTTGCAGAAGAACCAGGTGCCACAAAAGCTAGGCCTTCTGGGATTCTGCAGTGTAAATTTGGTTGGGTCTTGGAGTTCTCCGTTGCTTGTCTAGATCCAGTTGTACTGGGTCTGCTAGGTTTTTTACCACTTGACCCTCAACTTCCCAGTTTCAACAAATGTGTTACTCTTGGCTTCACCCCCGTTCTCTTCATTCTTTTAGATTCATGTCCTTAACAACTACAACAACATCTAACATCCCTTTAGTGTTGTTTTAGCGGGGTTCCAGGAGCGTGCAAAAGTGGATACATGGATTTAATTCTCCATCTTTAACCAGAAGTCAAAAGAGTTTTACAAACACCACTTTTACTGTCTCATTCTGCTCTTCAAGAACCCGCAGAGGTTCACACCATAATCAAATTTTTCTAAATGGCTCCCATGATACTATAATATAGGACCAGCCTACTTATGGTTCTACATATTTATTATTCTTTATACTCCAGGAAGCACACAGCTCAAATACACACACACATACACACACACACCAACACAAGTTTTCCTCCCTACCTCCATGATTTTCTAATGGCATTTTCCTCTCCTTACAGTGCTTTGTTTTTCTCTCTCTCCACTGATGTCTTATCCTTCAAGGTCAAGATACGGGTCAAGATCCAGCTCCTCCATAAGCTAGCTTCCTTCACTTGCTTTAACTTACACAGATCTTTTCCACCCTGAATTCCAACTACACTTACCATAGCCTACAACTATATAGTATAGTATATAGCATATAGCTTCATATTTGTTAGCTTTATCTCTTCAGAGCACTAACTTAAGGGCCAACAGTATATAAACCCTGTGCATGTTCCCGATGTGCGCTTGCTGACAGGAACTTCTGCGCTGTGCTAAGTACTCCTGAGAAGTCTTGAATACATTACCCCTGGAAACCTGATGGTGCTTGCTTCTTACCGAATTTCCAAATCCCGCATTCAAAGGGCTGAGTCATTTCCGAGATGAAACGAGCCACTGGCTTCATTTGCTAGACGACAGATCGAGTGGATTGTGTATTGTGCTGCTAAGTGTCTGACAACGGGCTTTCTGAAGAGCTATGTGTGGATTTTAAGTTCTAATGATATAAAGGATGTACAGCACAATTACAAATAATAATAAAACATACAGTACACTTTATTATAAATTCCATCTAACCAACTGATTCTCACAGAATAATTTTGTTGATATTTGCCAAATTTATGTATCAGTAGCCAACCTAGAGCTGCAATTGATGAATGAGTGTAGCTCTGACAGGAATGCCGATTTAGACCAAAGAACAACAAACTTTTACTTAAAGGGCCAAAGAGCAAATATTTTCGACTTGTGGGATATACAGTTTCTGTCATCTCTGCCATTGTAGAGCCAAAACAGCCAGAGACAAGAAGTAAACAATTGGGCATAGCTGTGTTCCAATAAAACTTTATGTATTAAATCAGGCTGCTGGCCAGGCATAGTTTGCCAACCTCTCGTTTAAACTAAAGTAAAACAGTAAAGGCTCATGTCAGAACTTCATTTGTCTGTCAGTGATGTGAGCAACCTCTTTGCTAAATCATGTATAATAGTTTTAGAATACTGGAGGAATAGTTCCTCATCTTTTTGTACTATTTACAATGGAATGGCTACAGGCACTATACAATTTGAAGTTTAATCTATATTTTCAATATTTTCTTTTTTTTTTAAGGAAGATTAGCCCTGAGCTAACATCTGCTGCCCATCCTCCTCTATTTGCTGAGGAAGATAGGCCCTAAGCTAACATCTATGCCCATCTTCCTCTATTTTATATGTGGGACTCCTGCCAAAGCATAGCTTGACAAGCAGGGTGCAGGTCCTTGCCCAGGATTCCAACCAGTGAACCCCAGGCCGCCAAAGTGGAGCGCGTGAACTTAACTGCTGTGCCACCAGGCTGGCCCTCAATATTTTTTAACAACACTTTCTTAAGTCCAGACAATCAACAAAACAATAAATTAAGCCCTGGTTTGTAGTATTTGCTGATTTCTGTGACATAAATACTCCCATCACGGCTGATTTCAAACTATCAATGTGATG
Organism: Equus quagga; assembly: GCF_021613505.1. NCBI lineage: Eukaryota > Metazoa > Chordata > Mammalia > Perissodactyla > Equidae > Equus > Equus quagga. The sequence continues at coordinate 24,894,951 of NC_060278.1, forward strand.
TCGCTGAATGTGGAGCTGGGAAAAATACAGTAGCACAGAGTTATATAGTATTCCACCATACAGATACAATAAACTTAACCTCAAGAATAAAATAACTAGAATTTGATGAGTTTTGAGTACCTTTGCTTTTAATATAAATTAAATAATTGTAAATGTATATGATTTAATTTTTAATAAACGCTGTGTTTAACAACGAACCCACAAACTTCCTGAATATTTAACAGTCAGCTCTCACCAGCAGGTACGAGCCAGCTCCAGCACAGCACTGGTCCCACAGGCCAAAGACAGGACAAACTGAACATCAACAAGGATAAGAATAAATGCAACGGACTGACACCCATCAAATTTGTTTAAATCCATGGGTTCATAACGATACTCAGAAAAACACACGCACAACTAGTTGGTGACTACTGAAAGAAGCTAGGGAACCAACTCATTATTTTGAAAACTGATGAATAAAGAAAAGAGATCAAACTTTATCTGCCTTTTGCATAAAAACTGTACCAGGAGGTAATCAAACAGTAGATGAAGGGAAGTTTTTCTTTATAGAAGTACTCCAGCTAATAAAAGAAAGAAGGATAAAATTAGACTGTCACCATTTTGCAACTTCTATTGACTTAATGGTTCAACGTTTGCTAAGATCACACATACACAATGACATTATATGGCCCCTGATGGACTTATACACCCCCAACTATGAAATAGTGTTGCCAAAACAATTGAACCTGACAACAATCCACCTACAAATTTATAGGCTATACAGAGGACCAGGTCAAATAAAACCATTAGGATGCTATAAGCAAAATTCAGACTATGAAAAATTCTACAGGATAAATAACCCAGTTTCTCCAACAAATATGCAAATGCAAAAGGAAAAGGGAAAAGGAAAGACAGAGAAGGCGGAAGGGAGAAAGAAGGAGAGATATCAAGCAATCACAATGTGTTATCTGGATCCTGAGTCAAATAAACAGTAAATAATATGCAAATAAAATTTATGACATTTATGAAACAAAAATTTGAAAAAAGACTGGTTGTTTGATGATATTAAAAATTATTATTAATTTTGAGGGTTTGAGGATGCTATGGTAGTTATGCTAAAAAATAGCTCTTATCTTTTAGAGATACATACTGAAACATTTACGGGTGAAATAATATGATGTCAAAGATTTTCTTCAAAATAACGTGAAAGGGGGAGAAGCGAACAGGGGCACACATGCAATAAGAATGGCCGTGAGTAGATATTGTTGAAGCTGGGTAATGGACACATGGGAGGCTACATTCTAGTCTGACTACGTTTGTGTGTTTGAAATCTTTCTGTAATAAAAACTCTTTTTAAATATTAAAACGCTTCAGTAGCTCTCCATCTCACTGAAAGGAAAAGGCAGACTCCAACCACAAGGCCTCCCATGATGACCCCTTCCGGTGTGTTACCTCCTGACCTCCTTTCCTAACCCTCTGCCCCTCTATCATCCTTCTGCTCCAGTCCTACTGACCCCCAGGTCAAACATACCAGCCATGTGCTCTTTTTTGGGCTTTGCACTAGATTTTTCCCTGCTTGAAAGGCTCTTTCCTCAGATGTCTTACATGGCTATCTCCCTCAGCTCCTTTAAGTCTTTGCTCAAATGTCCCTCTCTCAGTGATATCTACCATACTTTAAATTGCAATTTCCCTCCCCGCACCCTAGCTTTCATTTCCCCTTATAATGCTCTATTTTTTTCTCACAGTACTTATCCTCTTCCAAAAACAATACCAATTTACTTATTTGCTACGTTATTATTTCCTGTCTATGCCACCCACTGAAGTGTAAACTCTATAATCACAGGGATATTCACCTGTTTCACATATGTATTTTGTGTGCTCATACTAGTGCCTGGCACACACAACCAGAGATCAATTAAGTATGTGCTGAATGCAGTGAATAAATAAATAATAAGTACCATAACATAAGTATGTACAAAGTTCCATAAGGACACAGAGGTACAACTAACAGCACAACAAACTTAGAAGTCTGGGGGAATGGGAAAATAAATCTAAAATCCTAAAGCTAAACTTTTATCTCTTAAATACCAAAATATGTATTGCAAGGATATTTTAAATAGCATCAATTTTTAACTTTAAATATACATACAGTATGCATTTTGCCTCTTATATATGACTTTCCCAAACTAATAGCATGAGTTGTCCTATTAATTCCAAAATAAAATAATGTTCTCATTCATGAGAGCTAATCAATAAAAAGACTAGTAACTGTCAAGTGCGCTTCGTAATTAAAACACAGTAAAGATTTAATCTGCAGGTACATCATTGAGAATAGAAGTAACACTGTTGTTGGCTGAGCAATTTACCACAGCCCAGATGGAGAGGGTTAATCAGGAGACGGGGATCTGTGCGTTAAGCGAATCCTATCATCTATCATTCAGTGGTTCCCAACCATTTCTAACAAATAATAATCCCCTTTTTTAACATCAAAAGATTTCATGAACCCCCACAACAATAGTTACGACTTTAGTATATGTTAATTAGGGAAATACACAATAACAAAAAGGAATGAACTAAGCAATACTGAGTGAATTTGTATGTTATAAACCACAACTGTTATACAAATTTAAAATAGTTATGTATGTGTATATCTACACATACCTAAAAGTTTTTTGACATAGCCTACATGCAAAACTTTACGCAATATAAATTCATACATCCCATGTAATTACCCCAAGTCTTCACAGAAGTCCAAGATCTACAGCACGAAACCAGTGGCATAAGGTATCCAAAATCTTCCTTATGCATCTTTTTTTTTTTTTTTAAAGATTGGCACCTGGGCTAACAACTGTTGCCAATCTTCCTTTTTTTTCCAAAGATTGGCACCTGGGCTAACAACTGTTGCCAATCTTCTTTTTTTTTCTGCTTTATCTCCCCAAACCCCCGCCGTACACAGTTGCATATCCTAGTTGCACGTCCTTCTAGTTGTGGGATGTGGAACGCCGCCTCAACGTGGCCTGACGAGCGGTGCCATGTCCGCGCCCAGGACCCGAACCCTGGGCCGCCGCAGCGGAGCGCGCGAACTTAACCACTCGGCTACGGAGCTGGCCCCCCTTATGGATCTTTGAACCTTATAAATGGGAATATCACTTATAATAATAGAATTTAAGCTCAAAAATAGCTAATTACAAAACTCCCAAAACCCAGTTCTTTGGAGTCAGACTGCCTAGATTCAAATCCTGGATCCCCCAGTTACTAGTGTGTGATCTTCAAAGTTACTTATCATCCCCACTCCTCAGTTTGCTCATCTATAGACAGTACTTAAGTCATAGGGTTAGTGTGAGAACTACAAGAGTTAATACGGGTAAAGCCCTTAGATCAGTGCGTGGCACCTAAGTCAGGGTATATAAGTGTTGCTCTCTACTAAGTTTCATCAAATCCAGAATTTGGCCTCTTGTCCCTCAAGGTGTGCTATAAACTCACCAGGTGTTATTGCTTTCTGTTACTAAAATTTAGAAAGACAAGGCTGAAAAAAGAGAGTCTCAAAAAACCCTGCCATGAAACATTTGTTGAAACCTTGACCATTTGTTAAACTATAAACATATGTTTACTGAGAGGCCCTACCGCCACAGCAGGTAAACACCACTTTGGCAGGCTCGACAACCGTACAGTACTTGTAAGAAGACTTATGATATGCGGACCAGAGAGCTACGTAAAGGCGCAGAGTTTATGCCACTCATTTTATTTTCCCGAAGCATTTTTCTTAATACCACACAGGACAGTTCCAGTTATCCTATCCTTCCCGACAAAGCCAGCTTGAATAAAAATGAATGTACGAACAACTTTATTGGAAGTTGAACTTTAAGAAATCCTTTAAATGCAAAACTAAGGGTATTCCTGTTTCATATTTAACTTGCAACAAGATATCCAGCAGCTATCTAGGGACCGGGAAAGGCTGGTTAGCTGATGACAAGATGCCTGCTGAGACGGGCTCCACACACAGGTGCCGCTCACTTGTAGACAAAATCTTCCGACCCACATCTCAGTCCCCTTTAAAGTTACTCTGAACACGCTGCACAGGAAAGGAAATGCAAAGTGAGTTTTTCTCCTGTACCAGGGCACTGGGACTTCCTGAGCTTTTCATTCCATTGCTGATTGGTCCAGAACTACTATTTCCTTCTAACTAGTCCCAATCGTGTCTGTCAGACATAATTAAGGTTGCACACTAAAAAGAAGTGTTAAAATGCAATAATGCCATTAAATCTGTCAAATATTTTTTACTTTAACCCTCAGTATATCAGGAAAAATAGCCATTACCATTTGACATCTGGGTCCAATGGAACCTTTTATATTTTTAAGCCATTTTATAAATAATTTATAGAAGTATAAAAAAAAGGATAGTGAAAACAACGTTAATAGAAACTGTAATGGGAATTTAAACAAAGCAAACCCTTTGTATCATGTAAATTTTGGTGTATAACAGCATAAAATATGAAAAAAATATTTTCACACGTCCTTTCAGCAAAATGGGATGGTCTAGCTTCTTGTCACAAAAATATTATTGTAGGATGAAACTCTACTTGGATGACTAACTGAATGAGTAAACCGTATTTCTTTGTTTGCCCTGAGAAACACTGTTCAGTTGTCAACTTTGAGTTGAAGAAAATTGATCTAGGATGTTGTCATCTGAAGACCCAGAGAGATTTCATTCATATGATCAATTTCTTCATCATCATCATGAGAGGCCAGAAATGTTCCTATTTCTTTGCATTTATTTTTGATTTATCTAATAATTATGAAACATCAATTTTTTCTCTTTTCCATTATAGGTGGGAAATGAAAAATTTTGTATTTTCATCTGTGTTCAATGAAATCTAAAAGTAGACTAAAACGATGGTGTTTCCAGTCTTCTTTAATACATTCTTGACACAGAATATAACACTCCGGGCCCATAATTAGAAAAATGAAGGACGACAATTTACTGCACTATTGAATCATCCTTATCTAGGCAATTTCATCATTCTTCCATTTTTAATTTTAGCCTTTCTTTTTTTTAGCATAGTTGGGAATAATTGATGAGTAATGATGAGTTATAATAGAATAATTCCTATGATAATCAAATAGCAAAATGTTTCAAGATACAGGAAAATATGATCCATAAGATCTAATAATGTAACTTAGATTTATAAAAGGGTTCAATGGACCCATACGGTAATGACAAAACAGAATGAGTTTTATTTAATTTTTTTAAAAAGTAAATTTTGTCTTTGTTCTTTTGAAAGCCTCTAACAATAAAAATCATGAAACACCAATCCTTTCAAATAGTAAGAACTGCTCAAAAATAAAATACAAAAACAAAAGTTGGAGCCAATCAACTGTAACAATACACAGAGGGTTAAGAACACTTTTTCCTCAAATTATATTAAGTTTTAATACTAGAATAATTAAAAATTAAAAATGTGAATAAAATCATCTATTAAATTAGAAACACTGTTTTAAATGAAAGATGGAATAAAACAGGTATTCTATATTACTAGTAGTACTATAAATTAAACTTAAAGAGGGGTCAGCCCAGTGGCACAGAGGTTAAGTGCACACGTTCCACTTTGGTGGCCTGGGGTTCGTCAGTTCGGATCCCAGGTGCAGGCATGACACCACATGACAAGCCATGCTGTGGTAGGCGTCCCACATATAAAGTAGAGGAAGATGGGCACAGATGTTAGCTCAGGGCCAGCCTTCCTCAGCAAAAAAAGAGGAAGATTGGCGGCAGAAGTTAGCTCAGGGCTAATCTTCCTCCAAAAAAAACTTAAAGAAATTTTATTAAAAATTTTTAAAGTTTCATACTCTTTAACTCAGTAATCAAACTTTTTAAACTTTTTAAATCATAAGACATAATCTGAAATATTAAGAAAACTGTGTGAATAAGAATATTTATTGCAGTGGTATTCATATAAATCAAAAATCAGAAGAGGCCTAAATCTTCAAGACTAAGGGATGGCCTATCATACAGCCATGTAAAATGATGGCTACAAAGAATATACAGCAACACGGAATAATACTCTTCATCTTTATTCCAGACAAGACCTCTCAACCATCATTCTATATCTGAACAGCTAATTGCTATGAGGTACACACGGAGAGTCGCTAAGTATTTCAAACCAAAATAGTCAACAAACTTGCATTATACCCATCCTGAAATCCTCTTGCAAACATATTCTTGCTTATGCACACCCTATCATGACTAACAGAATCACCCAAACCAAATCATTTAAGTCTATTTTATACATTTCCTGTTTGCTCCTGCACCTACCACTGTCTAGCACACAGAAGCTATAATAGCTAGCATATGTAGGTGAGTTAACTAAATTTAAGAATACAGTATATAAACTTATATGGTGTAACTGACCCATGTTAAAGTTAGCATGTGTGCATATGCATGCATATATACACACACAGACCTGAAGACCTACATCACAATACAAACAGTGCTTATGTTCCAGTGGGAGATTTTTTTTTTTAGCTCCCAAAGTACAACTAAAAAAATTAAAACAAAATGCCTCCTCTTAAAATGTGTTTAATCTAAGTTTGTAAAAAACAAAAATTATAGTTGGAAATTCAATTCCAGCGAGACTGCTAGGATATTGATATAATCAGACATTCATTATGGCATCATAAAATGATAGAATTCTTTTGGAAAGCAATGTGTAATACATGCTAAAAACCACAAACGTGTTTTTACACCTTTGACCTAAAAACTTCTACCCTGGGAATTTCTCATAAGGAAATAATATTAAAAAAATACATATGCACAAAGATATTGATGTAATATTATAATATTTAAGAGCATTAAAAGTGTCCCAAAATAAAAGAATGTCTAAGTAAATTATGATACATTCTTAAAAATATAGTAAATATAGGGGGCCGTCCCGTGGCCAAGTGGTTAAGTTTTCGTGCTCCACTTCAGCAGCCCAGGGTTTCACCAGTTCAGATCCTGGGTGCGGACATGGCACTGCTCATCAAGCCATGCTGAGGCGGCGTCCCACATGCCACAACTAGAAGGACCCACAACTGAAAATACACAACTATGTTGGGGTGCTTTGGGGAGAAAAAGGAAAAATAAAATCTTTAAAAAAAAATAGTAAATATAATATACATAGGAACAGGGAAAACATACAACAAAAACATTAAGTTAAAAAAGCAGAACATAAATAATGTTGAATAAAAAGAGTAAAAGCAAATTGTATTAACTATTTCAACAAACCAAATATTCCCTTCACAAATAAAAAAGGGATGGGCACACTGAAAAATAAGGAAAACTTATATTCGAAAGCAGAAAATGTATTTATGTTTAAAGTATCTTCTAATGGGAAGATAATGAAGATAATGTTTAAAAATCAAAACACGCAAGAAAAAGTAGATATTAATGGATAATAATTGCAAATTTTTGAAAAGAAAATCTAGAGTTTCAAAAAGGATAACAGGCCTTTGCTAAATGATAAAAGGAATTCTTTTCTAAATACGAAAGTCTCCTTAAGGAAAGTAAATATCAGACATATTTATATGTAACTATTCCAACAAATAATGTTCAATAGAAGCTAAATTAACAAAATTGTTACCTTTCTTTCTAAAACAAGCCATCAAAGATTTAACTTGTATGCTTTTCCTTAAGACTTTGAAAACACTTTTTGGCATTTAATTGGATATTCATTAACACTACAGAAGAGGAAAGACTGCCACCTACTGAACTATAATCACTTTCACATTATAAAAGAAATCAGTCTTGTTTAGACTGCAGAATTTGAAGTCTCCAGCAAGAATAAAATGGATGATAATTAACTATTACAAATCAGCAGAGAATATTTAAACATTACATGTTTTCTCCGTAATACTTGATAAAAGTGAATTATAAATTGACACTAAGTCTGATTACATGAAGGAGAAATAATCAATTAATGAGTGTTAACTGTGCACATGGCAGCATATTAGCACAAAATATCAACAATTAATCAACACTGTAACATAACATCACAATGCTCACCAAAAAAAGAGAAAGGATTGCTTCTTTTCTGTGGTAAAATTAGATGCAAACAACTACATTTAAGTATTACCTAAAATAGAAATTCTTAAATATGTCTAAGGGTTAGAAAAAGTTAACTGAAAGCTAACTAAAAGTGGGTCGGTAAAACTAAAGTCTATCACCAAAAGACAATGGAAGAGACAGACAGACATTTAAATAACTGCACACATCTGGCCAAGACGACTTGCACATTCACACACACCTTCACTTTGTTTTGAGTTATGCCACGGTCCTCAGGGCGAGAGCCCGTGAACCTGAGCCAGCTGGAAGTGCAGTGTACACAAGAAAGGTGAAACGGTACCTCACGTAACCAGAATGCAGGAAAATCCTCTAAGTAGACGAGAACTGAGTCCCACTCTGTGCCAAGCACTTTTCACACCAAAGCAGAACTTCCCCATTAGAAAGAAGAGCGTGTGCACTATTACAGATGTGGACAGTTACTGGGCTGTGTTTCTTCAGGAGACAATGCAATGACAACCATTAGACCTGCTGCTGAGATTCTCAGGAACAAACTGCGAAGGTGGGCCTGCTCTCAGAAGACCATATCACAGACCCATAATAACAGATAACATATATCTCATTCGGTTATAACAACAATCCCACGGAGGCTATATTCCCGTTTTACAACGGGACTAGGGCTCGGGAGAGGAAAGAGGAGGCATACCACATTTGGGAGAAAGTAAAAACATGGCTTTCAATTGTCATTCTTCAATGAAATACCAAGCTATACATTTTTGGTCACATGACTAAAGCGAACATCAGGCATCCCTGTACAAATGCTATATGTAACTTTAAGCCCTAAACTAATAAACTAAAGGTTAATCTTTAATCTTTTATAACAAAACTAATGTTAGGTGTGTTCCAGAATTTCTGTTCTAAGAACACAAAGGATAATTCAGTGTCCTACAGTGACAAACAGGACCATCCTTAAATATACTCGCTACAGCATGAGGCCAATGAAAGGAGAGGCTTTGTGCCCCCAACATGGGGCACGGTGCCTGGCACAGAGTGGACACTCTAGATTTAAACTAGTAATAATAGCAATAACAACAACAGTAGGTAAACCTGGCCCTTTTTTTGGTGAGGAAAACTGGCCCTGAGCTAACATCTGTGCCAAGCTTCCTCTATTTTGTATGTGGGTCACCCCCTCAGCACAGCCGACAAGTGGTGTAGGTCTGCGCCTGGGATCTGAACCCGCGAACCCAGGCTGCCCAAAGCAGAGCACGCCAAACTTAACCACAACACCATGGGGCTGGCCTAAACCTGGCCTTTTTTAAAGAAAGTGCATCTGCTGCCCTTAACAAGCAACAGTCTGCCCTGGGTCCCAGGTTCATGCCAGGTTATATAATCTCCAATCTACCTGATTCCTCTTTTTAAAAAATAAATAAAAGGTTATGCTAGAGCATTGCCTGAGGGATATAAGTAAGGTTCCTTCTAAACTTTAACCCTAGACTAGGCCAGTCTGTTTAAGATCTGAATATTTAGTTATTTAGATTACCCACCCAGTCTCCCAAGCTTGAAACTTTGGCTCCTCTATCAGATTCTCTGTAACTTATCTGTCACCAAATCCTGTCCATTCAACTTCTCTCACATCTGGCGCTTCCTCTGTACCTCTTCACCAGTCAGAACTCAGGCCCCATCATCTCTCTCCTGGACAACTGCCACAAGCTCTATCAGGACCCTTTTCCAAGGGTCTTCTCTCTCTCGAGTCCAGCCTTCTCAATACCACCAGAATTTACTACTCTAATATCTTATCACAGCTACTTAAAAAATACCCATTGATTCCCTCATTACTTAGCACACCAGGTAACTATCCCAAACAACACTTCAAAATCATATACGAATATTAGTCTACTCTTTCTTTCCATGTAGACTGGAAGCTCCAGGGAGGCAAAGACAGCCCTTCCTGTTTTGTTCATGTCTGCATCTCCAGAAACAAGCAGCCTGCCTGGCACACAGCAGGCTCTCCATCGCTACTTGGTGAATGAACGAAAAATGAGTTTGAACCTCCCTTTAGGCCAACGGCACAAGATTCATAAGCATTGTAAATGAAGCAAATAACTTGATATTATTTATCTGAAATAGGAAAGCTCTATGTAGCTATAGTAAGTAGTTGGTTAAATAAAACACAATACTCCACTGTCCCAGAGAAGATTCAAGTTCAGGAAAGCAAGACAGAATAAATCCTCATTTATAACAAAAACATTAACTTTGGGGTCTTATGCCAAGTCAACCATGTAACATTTATTGCCCTCTTCCTCAACTTCCTTCACCCCCAACACACATACACACATGCGCACGTGGGGGAAATCTTCCAAAAACATATAATCGTGGATAAGAGAAACGTTAAACTTCTGGAAACTTTAAAATTTGGAAAAAAATAAGATTTTTTTGTGTGTTCTGGATGCCTGGAAGGGGAAAATAGAGTAATTTGGTGGTTGTAGTAAGTAAAACAGCAAAATACTTAATTTTTCTAAGGCATTTGGTATGTTTCTTGATTTAGAAACATAAAAACTATTTTATTATAACATTGCAAATGTGTTCTTATTTTTATAAACCCAGACAGATTAAAGGAAAATTATTTCAGTAGGAAAGAGAATTTTAGCAAAGCTGACCATAAATTGTAGTCTATCATATCTGTGAATGCTGGTATAATGTATATACCTCTACGTAAGGGCTAATTTTGCTGCTTTGAATGCAAAGCAAAGACACCTATATATATATTTTTAAAATCTAATTTAATTCTTATGCTGTAGTTAAAAAACCCATTTCCAAGGAGAACAATGAGAAAAAGTAACATGAATAAAAGAATCAAATAAGATGTTATCAAAATATGATTTTTTTTTAAGCAACTGCATTGAAGAAGTCAATGTGAAAGGAAAAGAAAAAAACTTGAAGAGTCACAAGGTAAACCTGTACTCTGAGAATAATACCAGGTAATGAATGATGCAAAGGATGCTGGGCTGAGACTAAGCAATGTGGGCCTGTCATTTCGGTCACTTTAACAGCTGTGTTACTTTGGAGAAGTTACTTCTGGAGACAGCTTCCCCAACATTCTGAACAAATTCCCTAAGGACAGCAGTCAGTAACCTTCTCTGTGCCCTGAATTCACCTCTCAGGTAGAGTGACAGGACTTTAGGCTTTCTGTAATAAAAGGTAGAATGAAGAATGAGCATGGGATTTAAAGAGGAAGCAAGACAAGTGTAAATTCTGGAGACAAATGAAACCAGTGGTCATAACAAGATATATTAAGTCGATGGTAGAGATATAGATCACATGGGCGCCCTGAGTATGGCTGCAGGGGGAACTCCAAATCAGCCTAGCCTGAGTAAAGATCCGAAGGCACACAGTTCCTTCGGGGAAACATAAGCAAGTTAATGATTATGGAGATTAAAGCCTGAAGCAATGAGGGCAGAAGTCTCATCCTGGAGGGCCCTATAGGTTTATGCCAAGAAATCTGTACTGAACATCACAAGCAAGTCAGTGCGCATCAGTCCTTGATATCATTTCAGACGCAACCTCTTGGCTCAGATGCTGCAGGATTAAGAAAAACAAACAACACAATGCCTCCAGGCAACTACCTTGGATGCACAGAATACACTTTGCCCAGACCCTCCAGCCCCGCAGGGAGACGAGGGGGAAGGGTATGAGAGGGTCAAGGGAGGGGTGGCAACACGCTCACAGAGGGGCTAGGTGTGAGCCTGGACTGGGGCCAGCAGCATTCTGCAAGCCTGTCCACTAAGAACACCGGCGTGACGATGGCACTGCTCCTCTTAGGAAAGTCCTGCCTCCACAGAGATTTCCAACCACCACAGAACAAAGCCGAAACAGGGAGGGAGGACATCTTACTCATCTCTCTACCTTCAATTCAGGGCCCTTGCGTAGGACTGGACACACAGTGGGGACCCATAAATGCAGCACCGAAAACAATCAAGCAAATTCTACTCCAGCTCTGCTCCCAAATCACAATGTATCACAGGCTGGTTAGTGCACCCATTTTTTTTGAACTTCCACTACTCCTTCTATAAGTAGGAATGATAACAGTACCTGCTTTTAGGGCTGTTTCAAGACTAAATGAGACAGTGCATTTGAAAACACCATGTGATATCAAGGATTAATGATCTCAAGGCTGCTTTTATATTTCTATTTTCAAACAAACGTAAATATTAATATTTTATTTCTTTCTTTTTTGAGGAAGATTAGCCGTGAGCTAACTACTGCCAATCCTCCTCTTTTTGCTGAGGAAGACTGGCCCCGAGCTAACATCCGTGCCCATCTTCCTCTACTTTATACGTGGGACGCCTACCACAGCATGGCGTGCCAAGCGGTGCCATGTCCACACCCGGGATCTGAACCTGCAAACCCCGGGGCACCGAGAAGTGGAATGTGTGAACTTAACCGCTGCGCCACCGGGCTGGCCCCATAAATATTAATATTTTAGTGACTGAAAAGCAGTACAAATTTCCTCATTAACATTCTTCTATTCATTTAGTCTGTAATCTAAGTTGTAAGAAGAAACATCATTTCTCTAGAATGATTAAAGCTATTTTTATTTTCAATGAAAAAAAGAAATTGCTCTCCATAGACCTTTCTGGTTTCCTTGAGAAACAAAGGCTGCTTTAGGCTGTGGGAAGTGAATAAAGGGTTTTACGCTAGGAATACACTTACTTTTTATTTAACAACGTATCATGGAAGACAAGGATAGTTGAGGCAAGGGATAAGGTTTAAACAAAGGGAATGGGGGCGCTAGTATTTTAGAAATGTTTTGGAAACACAATTAGCAGACACGGCCATGGGGAATGCAGGAACAGGATGAGGGAAGGGGTCAAAGACAACTCTCACATTTCCAGCTTAAGGGACTGGGCAGGAGATGGTGCCACCAAGTGAAACAGGTAACACAGGTGTATTAAGGGTAAGAGAATGTGTGCAGCTTTGACATACGGATTTGAGCTGCCTGTGGGAAATGTGGAAATGGCCAACTGGCAACTGGACACAGAGTCTGAAAGGTATGGTTTGGGGCATCATCATATACAGAGGATAGTTGAAACCATGAGAATAGATAAGATCACACACTGAAACTGTAGAAAGTAAGAAAAGTAATAGATTAAGTATAAAATTTGGGGAGTCAGCCCAGTGGCATAGTGGGTAAGTTTGCACACTCTGCTTCAGTGGCCTGGGGTTCACAGGTTCAGATCCTGGGTGCAGATCTGCACACCATACCGCTCATCAAGCCATGCTGTGGCGGCATCCCACATACAAAATAGAGGAAGACTGGCATAGATGTTAGCTTACCGACAATCTTCCTCAAGCAAAAAGACGAGGACTGGTAATGGATGTTGGCTCAGGGCCAATTTTTCTCACCAAAATAAATTAATCAATTAAATAAAATAAATTCAAAAAATTAAAAAGAAAAGAATAAAATTTCAGGAGCACCAACATTCTAGAAGTAAAAGAGCCATGGAAGACAAGCCCTGAAAGGCACAGGGAACGAATTAGTCATACAAGGAGGATTAAGAGAGCACGATGTCACTGAACAAAAGGAGTGCCCAACAGTGATAAAGGCATCAGGAAGGTTCAGGGAAGGGAATCCTGGGAAGAAAGTGGCAGCTGTGGAAACGTTTTTGGATCTTCCCAAAATGCCACATAAAAACAGAGCAACTCACACAGTGAGGTGACAAAGTATACCCACTGACACCAAAATATACGGGATGAGAACCAACCACCAAGAGCCACCAGCCCTGAGTACGAACCATCTGTGCGGGTGCAAGTGGGGAGAAGCGATGCGGAGACCGGCTCGAAAGAGGAGAACCTCAAACAGCCAGCAGGTGTTCACTGAAAGCCTGGCAGCCCACGTGAGAAGTGTGCTGAGGCTGAGAATGGCCTCACTTCTTCCAGAACAGGGGAGTAACTGGAGCCTGAGTGAGATCTCAAGGGGCCCAAGACTCACCCCTGAGCTTTCAAACCCGACCCTTCGGTGCCCTCTCCAGGAGAGAGCCTACTGAGAAGAAACCTGCTGGGATGAGAATCACAGCTGAGCAGAAAAGGAAAAGGAAAAGTGGCGTTAAGGAAAGAAAAGACCCAGATCAAAGTGGAGGGAGAAAGTAGAGACAGAATACCTCAGAAAGCAAGCACCCGACTTTTGAACATTACACAAAGCAACCGAAGAGGGAGCAGTGTAAAGTTAGAACCACCACCCTGAACCTCCTTCTGGATGGTCAGAAAAACGACATTCACAGACACATCTTCTACAAGAAAAAGGAGATTAAATACCAAAATAACATCCCTATAGACAATGAAACTATACAACAAACAATCCTCAAAAAACAGATGAAAACTGTAATGTTCCAGTATTATTTTAAAATGGTCTAAAAGATATGAACATAAATCAAAATTAGAAAAACTCAGAAATCAGGTGACAGACCTAAAGGAAGTAGCTATATGATCTGACAATTTGAACAGAGGACAATCACAGAAAATTGGGGTAATAGGACAGCATAGCAAAAAAAAGTTTGTTCACCAGTTTCAGTAATCATGAATGACAGGATCAGTATTAATACTGTATGAGTAGTCTAGGATATGGCTGATGAGTAATTTTGGAATATTCTAATTCTATCACTTTATCCTTGGGAACCAGAATTCTTGTTATGGACGAAAGTATTTACTGATGTAAATAAAAAGCAAAAATCCGATAGTCCTGAATTTGAATTCTAAATATTTGTCTGAACTCCTCAGATACCCTATCTGTTACCTGTCTGTCTAACCACCCATCTACATGCACCTATATGCATATACATGAGCATAAATATTTATTTACTTATTGCCTAGAAACAATGACTGACCCAGTTGTAATAAGTACCCCAAGCGCCCAGACCGTGGAATTGAAATGCCATTTCCCAAGAAGCCAGGGCTCCTTGGAAAAATGATTGATTCCAACTGTGGCACAAGAATACACAGGATGACCCTAAAACACTTTGATACAGCAGATAGCAAGTACGCTATCAAACACTACCAGCGTCATGTCAACAGGACTCAGAAGCCAGACTGAAGAAGCTGCCACCGGCCAAAGCTGGGACAATCTGAGTTGCAATGAGGGGTGATAATTATAATGAAAGAAACCTATCAAACATGTTTCAATCTATGAGTTCATATGATAGATTTTTTAAACACTAATAAGTCACCTATGGATGACAAGGACAGTTCATAATTTTGAAAACTGGGTATGCAAAATGAAAGAGTCAAGCATTCATCCTGCTTTCCCTATATGAACTGTACCGCTAAGTAACTAAATAGTGGATGAGGGAAATGATTTTTTAATAAAAATTATTCCAACTAAAGAATGAAATAAAAACAAAATGATAGAATATCATTACCTTGCAGCTAATACCAAAAAAAGTGAAAACCAGACATTATTAGCCTCCTGATGAAGGAACATAACACTACGTATACCTTGCCAAAGGTACTGAACTGGAGTCTAATCAAGCCTCAGATTCTTGTGCCAATTTGCAAGAAACACATTGAACTGCACCAGGGGTACAGAGTCAGCAAAATCCAGACTGGGGGAAATCCTGTAAATCAAACGACCCAGAGTCTTCAACAAATACAGTATAAGAAAAAGAAAGGCATTTGATGGGGGCAAGGTTGTGGGGGAGACCTGTAGATTCTAAGAGAATTAAACGACATGTGAAGTAAGAAAAGGGGTTGTGTGTGTGAAGAAATTAAACTAAAATGTCCACAGATACACATTTGGCTGATAAAAGATAAAAGAAAAGCAAAGAAGTAATCTCTAAAAAGTTAGAATAGTGGTTATTTTTGGAGGGAGGAAGGAGAGGCTGTGGTCGGGGCTGGGCACAGGGCAGGGCTTCTGGGGTAGTTGGTAAAGTTTTACGTCTTGAACTGGAAGGTGATTAAAAACTTATTTGCCTTATAATAACTCACTAAGCTATAAGCCCCCAAAAAGAAGATCGGTAAGGATAAAAATTTCCTTTAGGTCAGCCAATTCTGGGGTAACTGATGCTCCCCGTGAGAGCTATTTCAAGAAAAGGATGGGGGCAGAAGCCACACTGCAGCAGCCTGAGGAATGAATAGTAGGTATTGAAGGGGACGCAGATTCTTGAGTCAAAGGGGGTGAAAATGTTGCACGCTGAAAGATCTAGAAGGATTCATACCTGTCAAATAAGGCCACTCTTTGGAAATGGGAGTATGGGGAAAGGGAGGAGGATCTTTCATTTTATACTTAATATACTTGGGCAATATTCAATTTTTTTCCAACATGTTGTGTTACTTTTCTTAATTATTTTAAACCTGTAAGTGCTCATTTTGTAAAATGGCTTCATAATAAAAATAGGAACCCCTGGAGAAGAGAAAAATCTAAATAATTTCTGCAGAAGAGTTTAATTTATGGAGATACTCTGCTTTCAAAGAGGGGATGCATAACTTGCCAGTCCTCCAGTGTGGGCTGCGCACAGTGCCCTCTTTCCAAAGAGGACAGTGTGGGAAGGGGGAAAAGAGAGTCACTTTACAGTGGAGAAACCTGACAAACACCACCTGGCAAGGTGATCGGGGTCAACATCCACTGTGATAAATCGTGGTGATAGCACGGACCCTTACTATGATGCGAGCAAAATGGCACTTTTCCCCTGTGGCCTTCCTCCCCAAAAACTCGTAACCCCAGCCTGACCACGAGAAAAACCTCAGACAAATTCCAATAGAGAGGCATTCTGTAACTCCTCAAAACTGTCAAGGTCATCAAAAACAAGGAAAGTCTGAGAAACTGTCACAGCCAACAGGAGCCCAAGAAGACATGACAACTAATGTAACAAGCATCCTGAATGGGATCCTGGAACAGAAAAAGGACTTTAGTTAAAAACTAAAGATAAGGGACTTTAGTTAATAATGTATCAGTACTGGCTCATTAACTATAACAAATGTACCATACTAACGTAAGATACTAATAATAGGGGAAATAGGGTACAAGAAATAAGGGAACTCTCTGTACTATCTTCTCAATTTTTCTGTATATCTAAAACTATTCAAAAAAATAAAGTCTACTTAAAATTTCTTAGAAGTAGCAACATCACAGTATCTTTACCAAGTTTGTTAAGTTGACGTTGGTAAGCTTTCTGCAATAAGTAAAGCAGAGGAAATGGTTTCTATTTCTCTTTTCTTTCTCATGCAAATATTTTGGACCAATGAATGGGCGACTTAGAAGACCCTCACAGACCAGTGATCTAGTGGCTTCCCTCTGAGAACCAAACAAGGACTTTAGTGTAGTATACTATTTTCAGGCATTCTTCAGCAAAACAAAACAGGGAGCAAAAAATATGCTATTGGTGTGAATCTGAAAATATGTACGGCAAGCCGGGGAGAGAATGTTTTTGGATAAAACACACTGGGTACCAGCCTTCAGAACTGTAACTGTCTAAGCAAAACGTGCATTTATAAAATATTTTCAAAGAGGTCTCATTTCTAAGCATGTAATCACATACGATGGGCAAGAATTCCTTCTATATCACCTCCTCCTCTACCATGTTCACACTGCTGATAATCAAATAGCTCCTCAGTCAAGCATCTACCCCAGCCCAGATATTAGGTTTGCATTCCCTTAGCTGCTAAGCATAAGATTAACAGTTTTAAATTTATTCTTATAGTAGAGATACCTCATAAATGTATACTGTATTTCAATTGAAAAGTAAGTTCCTTAAGAGTGAGGAAGGCAAAACGGGAAGAGATCTAACGTTCACTGTTGTGTCTTACATGTTAAGCACTGTCCTACTTTATACACATGTCCTACAAAATCTCTCAGTTAATCCTCACTATCGCCCATGTGGTAGGATTCTTATACCTATTTTACAGATGAAGAACATAAAGTTCAGAAAGGCAAAGTAACTTGCTAAGACTATAAACTCGATAACCTGCTGAGTCACGTCCAAACGGCTCCATGAAGCCCGTGTTCCTTCCACTACAGCCTGCTGCCGCTTCAGGCCTGCCATGCTCACACGCTCACCAGAGTACTTAGTGGTACACGGAGAAGACATTCTAGTGCTTCTTTGACATGAACCAAGTTGAACAAGTGATAAGAAGGTAGTCCCATGACTTTAGAAAATTAGTACTTTGCTAAGAGTATTTTATGACCAAAGTCTGGTCCTGTCTGTGGCTCTTAAGCAAATAAAAGGAAAATAAAGAACTTAGCCAACAGGTGTTATTAACAAAGTTGTTCACGTCTGTACCACACTTTGCACCACTAATCAGAATACTAGGAACTTTCTAACATGCTGTACCCATGCAAAGAAAGATCTCAGACTACAAGTGATTTATTAAGTTGACTTGTGTGGCTACATTAAAAAATGGTCACCACAGAACTGCATTTTATAACCCTTTCCCTGAACAGGGGGAAAAAGCTTTGATGAGCATCTTATTGTACTGTCTACCACTTATCGCATCCTTACGAACCATATGCTTATCTTACGAATCAGCAATGTTTCTGCTCCTTAGAGAACCCACAGCGTTAGCTGAAAAGAGAAGTGTTCAAGGGTTATGCTATTTTCCTTTTAAAATGTTTATAATTTATATTGCATAAAATTTCAAATGAAATAAGATTCTTCTTTTGCTTCAAATGATCCAGAAGAGAAACTCAAAAAGTTACTGTAGTCACTTCAGACAGAAGTCAGTATCTAAGATCACAGAACTGCTTTTCATTCTGCTTCACTACCCATACAAATCTGACATCTTAGTTACATTTCCTTGCAGTATTTAAACATGATAACCATATCGCTTGAGAGAATTTCATTGTGTATTATTTGCATACTATAAAAATAAAACAAGAGGGAGCAAAGGGTTAAGTGTTGATTATTATCAAAGTCCTAGCCTTTTGGGCAGTGAGCATGTTAAGGCTTATTACATTATTAAAAATAACTAAATAACTCTCTAAATGAATAAATGCAGGTTATGCATGCACCAAGATGAGCCTGTGCAGGAATCAAGGATTAAGATTAAGCAAATGTCCATCTGAGTCCAAATTTTTCAAAACGGCAGAAAAGGGGCCAGTCCCTTGGCCGAGTGGTTAAGTTTGCACACTCCGCTTCGGCGGCCCAGGGTTTTGCTGGTTTGGATCCTGGGCGTGGACATGGCACCGCTCATCAAGCCATGCTGAGGTGGCGTCCCACATGGCACAACTAGAAGGACCCACAACTAAAATATACAACTATTACTGGGGGACTTTGGGGAGAAAAAGGAAAAACGAAATCTTTAAAAATGGCAGAAAAAAACAAATATTAAGCAATTTAACTATAAAATAGGAAGTATAACAGGAGACAGAATAGAATGCAAACCACAAAACAGTTAGATTTAGAAAGGCCCAAAAGGCACAGAGAAAATGGACTAAAATTTTTCAAACGGAGAAGACAGTAGTTCTAGTTCAATCACATGCCAACTGACACTGCACGGAAGTCTGTTAAACTTCACCCCGGTCTCATTCACTGATACAAGACACAATCACCTGTCACTCGGACAATCACTGATGTGTGGTTATCTATATTAGTGTCTTTCCTTCAGTTTCCTCCTATGGATTGCCTTAAGCTTTCTCCCAGCATTTGATTACCATTCATGTTTTCTTAGCACAATTCCAAATTTTGTGTACTTCTAAGTGGCCTTTCAGCTAAAAATTTCAGAGCCATATAAAAATTAAAGTACAAGAGGATATATCATGGACTAACTTAGCACTACTTTGACAAAGATGTCTAGGATGCTCAATAAGTCATAATTAATGACAACAGCAAAGAAGGAAATTCCAGGTCTACGTGACATTCATGACCTAAGAGAAAAGAGAGTTCTCTTCAATCCAGCTGCTACCAGGCCTCTGCTCAAGAAACCCTCCTTCGATAAAGCTGACACTGAAATGCATCTGTATATTCCTAAAGTAAATATATATACGTCTAGAGAAGTTGCGACGAATATAGGTTTCTAGATCAAAAACTGACACTAAGGAATGAGGGATTTAAAGAGACTGACTTTACGTGGAGGTCACAAAGAGTAAGATTTCCTCAAAGGTAATAAAAGCTACACATACAAATAAATTCAAAGATGGGCAGGAGACGGAATTTTAAGCAGTTACTAAGGGAAGTTGGGGATGATTGAGATGCATCTATAGATTTCCAAGCCCTGCTGTTAATATTATCTCAGTAGGCCTGGAAAGGAGGAGAAACAAAGAACTTCCACAGGCAAGACCCTACAGATAGTGTTTAATTTAACTCAGTTCAAGAACATTTACCCCAGGCATGCCTTGTGTGAAGCGCTGGCGACGCTTATTCCTGCCTTCAGTCAGAACTGAATCTCTAAGAACTAGAAGCAGAGAAGTGCTAAGCTGCCAAGCAGAGTCTATTTCCCAAAGGGACTCAAACCAGCAGACTATGAGAGCTTTCCAAAAGGGTGCAGCAAGTTCTTTCTATACCTATCACGGCTACGAACAGGCATGGGTACAGTGCTTCACTTCCAGCAAACTTCATAAGAGCTCCAGCACTGTCCAGTAGAGGCTACCACGCCAAGATCAGAGCACCTGATGATGACGCGCCAATCCACAACCAAGCTCTACAATGTAGGGCCGGTTTTTGCCCAGTTTTTCAGATGAGGCAACACTGACACACAGATTGTAAAACAACTTATTCCAAGTCTAAAGATAACATGAAACAAACAGGTAACACTCCAAAAAGCTATGAAAGTGGAATAGAAGATCGTAAGATATGAATTACAAGAAATTGGAACCCTGGGGCATTGTTGGTGGGAAGGCAAAATGGTACAGCCACTGTGGAAAACAATATGGCTGTTCCTCAAAAAACTTAAACATAGAATTATCATATGACCCAACAATTCCAATTCTGAGTATATACCCCCAGAAATTGAAAGCAGGGACTCAAACAAATATTTGTACACCAACGTTCATAGCAGCATTATTCAGAAGAGCCAAAAGGTGGAAACAACCCAAATATCCACCAATGGATGAAAGGATAACGAAATGTGGTATATACATACAACAGGATAGTATTCAGCCTTAAGAAGGAAGGAAATTCTGAAACATGCTACATGGATGAACCTTGAAGACACCATGCTAAGTAAAGTAAGCCAGACACAAGGTAAGTAAGATTCCACTTACATGAGGTACCTAGAGTAGTCAAATTCAGAGACAGAAAACAGAATGGTGATTGCCCAGGGCTGGCTGGAGGGCGGGTATGGGGAGTTATTGTTTAATGGTTTCAGTGTTGGGGAAGATGAAAAAGTTCTGGAGATGGATGGTGGTGATGGTAGTACAACAATGTGAATGTACTTAATGCCACTGAACTGTACATCAACAAAAAAATTATAAATAAAAGTTATTTCTGCCATCATTTGCATTGTCCTGAAGTACCTTTATAGTTTTAGAATTTAAAAAATAAAAAATTGAATTACAACTTTCCCATTTTTTACAAGAAAAAATATTTTGTACCTGCATTAGAGACCACAAATTACTCATGTATCTCTTTAGAACCGTAGCGAACCTAAACAATTGACATGTAAAATTATTCAGGTGAAATGAACTCTGCAATGACTATTGTGCCTGATTAGCTATTATTTTATAAATAAAAATTCTGTATGACCAAACAATAAACATTTCTACTCATCATAAAAAAATGGAGATAAATCTGCATGATATTAGTGAATGTTCACTCACTCACTGTTTCTAGCATTATCCAACTCACCTTTATAATAAGGGGGGCGGGTGGGTGGGAAAGAGCTACTGTCATTGTTCTGTTTCAAAGGTTTTCTAATTTACTTCACACCCATTCTCATACACTACGTCTACTGAAAGGCTTCTCTCTGTGGTCACCTTCTGTTCTCCCCTACTTAAAACTGATAAAGGAAATAAATGCCTCATCAGACATAACCTTGATTATGCCATGGCTCTGCCTGGTGAGGCCAGCCACAAGTTTGTTGTCTTAAAGACCAGAATGATTTGTAAATAATATGAAAATATTTTGATTGCATTTCTAGAATGTATATGTTGGCATAGCGTTTTATATAATTCAGTTGGGAAAACTAAGAAGATTAAAAACCCATTAAAATAGTTACAAATATATGAGCAAGAAACAGACAAAAAAATTACAAACCTTCTTGAGAAGACACAATGGGTGGCATGTAATCAGGAATGTATTCTTTTCTTTCCTCTGCATCTTTACTTCCAGGCTGAGGAAACTGAAGTACATTGTTCTTGCTAACAGGAAATGAAGGAATTTGATGTGGGAAAGTGACAGGTTCAATATTGTGAATATAGTCTTCTAGTTCATGAAGACTAACCCCCATAAGTTGGAAAGCTTCACCAACATCATCCAAAATTGGGTCTGTCCGGCCATCTGAAACAAAGTCAAAAGAAAAGGAAATTATTTTAAGAAAATCCCGTGAAGACTTTTTAAAATATTAAGAAAAAAGTATCAAGTAAATACACAGCTCAGAATCAAATATACTATATACATGTAAGATCTAGTTATTGGAAAGAATTTAGTAGATTTCTAAATAGAATACCATATTGTTTAAATATTAGAAAGCTGATTCCTAAAGTCAATTTTAAATAGGATATGATAACCAATCAGATGGCCACAACAATTCATACTCACAATCAGCTGGTACAGAATAAATATCAAAGGAGTTTACAGACAGTCAACAGCATCTGGGACAGTGGCTGACACAAAGTAAATGCCCCATAAATATTACATTATTATTTTTTGTCAAATAACTAGAATGTTGTGCTAAGTAAATGTCCATTACATTTTCTCTATTGTGCAATAATGATTCTTTGGAACCTAAAACAGTGGCTGGCATACAGCTGGCATTTGTTGAAT
This sequence comes from Equus quagga, assembly GCF_021613505.1. Lineage (NCBI taxonomy): Eukaryota > Metazoa > Chordata > Mammalia > Perissodactyla > Equidae > Equus > Equus quagga. Next base: position 24,917,871 of record NC_060278.1, read on the forward strand.
GACTTATACCACTGAATCAATTTTTTAAATTCAACAATATTTACAGAAAGGATTTAGATCATAAAGGTAATTTACATATAAATTTTAAATGTAATTAGAAGGCTACATACAAAATGGATAAAGATAAAAAGATTAAAAGTTACATACAGCAAGATTGTCTTTAGAAAAGGAAGTTTCTCCTATGCCTACCCTTAGCAGAACTTAAGATCTCTACATCTTTTAAAACTTCTATGAGAATTCCAGTTCCCAATTTCCAATAGCCTACAGTATTTTTTACTGACATCTCTTATGATCACTTCAAATTCAATATGTCTAAAATTAAATCATGCTGCGAAATGAAAAAGAATAAACCAAAGTTTGTAAAAATTAGACACGTGCTTGCTCACATCCACAAAGAAAAGTTCTGGAAGGATATACATCCAACTGTTAACAGTTCAAGGGGATGAAAGCTGTAGTGTAGAGAAGGGAAGAGGTGAAGCTGAGTTTCACTTCTAACTTCAAACATTTCTGGAGTATTTGAACTTTTCTACAAGTATGGGTTACTTCTAGGATGTATAAAAAAGAAAGAATAAGTAAAATTAATATTCATTCTTTTTCTTAATGACAATGACATGTATTGCAACTCTTCTGTTCCTGTTAAAAGAATTATTATTCTCTCAGTCTAAAATATATAACCATCAAGAATTCCTCCATATGCTTTGCAATGTCAACCCAAGACCTTCTGGTACTCTCCGCTCCCTTTTTTGGCCTCAGATTGCAAGTTTTCCTTTCTCCTTATTCCTACTATCACTATCTCAGTATAGTTTCCAGTTCTCCCCCTGGAGCCTCTCTCGCACTTCATGGACAGTACAATTTTCTTGACCTATCACTTTCCGCACACTGTTCCCCTCCTCGGGGGTCTGCAGCATTTTCTACCACATGATTTAACTTCTCAGTCTGCCGAGTCCCTCCCGAACCTGATTTCCCTCTGTTTAAGTCTCCTCTAACATGCTCCGCAGGAACTGGCTACATCTGTCACGCTGGCCACCTCATTGCCACTCTGATCATGCTTCATCCCACTTGGCTATCTCTAATCCAGCACGTTCTCCCCCTTTAAACAACCATTCCTCATAGCTCCACTCAAATTTCATCTTTCCTGGGAAGAGATCTTGCTCTGGAACCCAGAGCCCACATCCATCTCTCCTTTACCCTATTCCTTTTGCATTTACTGCCTAGACCATGCAATTCTTACGTTAGAGTACTAGTCTCGAAGAGTCATTCTGAACGGTGCAGCACCCGCTTTCAGCACATGCACACACACCTAAGACAACACACACAGAGACATCTGCCCCGAATGCTGTGACAAATCATTACCTTAGGGAAATTTAAAAATGTATTACTTGTTGAATTCATAGTAACTTCCAATACTTGCTTTAACTTGAGAGTATTTTTTTTTAGAGGGAACAAATACCATCAGTGTGTTTTTGTTGACATTTGGACACCCCTGTACACACCCTAGGGGCATAAATTGTGCCTAAGTAATTTCATGTCTCTGACACCTAGCACAGTGCTTAGTTCATAAGTGGTATGCAACAAATGTCTGTCAAAAAGACAAAAAGGATTTAAAAGAATACAAGATTGCATAATGGTAACCTGAGGTTACAGAATTCAAGTCTTAAAGTAGGATAGTACACCAAAAAGAATCTAAAAAAAGCCTGTAACTAATAAGTATACCAGGAATTAGCATTTTAAAAAACTCACCAGACCACAATGGGGAATAATGAACCTGATAATCGCATTCTCACTAAAAGCAAGAAAATCGACCACAGGAATTGGGTAATTAGGAAAGAGGTTCAGATTAACACATAACAATGATCACTTGATGACTTTGGAATACGGGGTGACTTGGAGCTCTAGCACACAGGCTTGTTCTGTGTATACGACAGGAAAGGTGACTATGTATTCAGGGGATATTTTGATTACCTAAAGGTACAGAACATCTGTCCTCATTGAAGGAACATGGTAGCAAAAATACAATCTGGATCGTGCATAACCATAACAGTATACTCAGGGACCACACATGGGGAGGGAAAAGAAGCAAAAGCCAAGAGAGTAGTGTGCTGGTGGGGTACTCTCAAGATAACAATGAATGAGGGTTACCTGACAGTTCCAAATTTAGATTGGAAGTATCAGTGAAATCAAGCATTCAAAAACTACACATTTTTAAAACTCAAAAGGTGAAGTGATTAAATAGCTATTATGGTAGTGGGTTATCAGTTGATTCATTTATTCAACAACTATTTCCTGGGTGCCTATTATATCATGGCGTCATACTAGGTTACAGAATACAAATAAATTTGTCTCCTGGGGAGGAGAAGGGAGAGAGGGTGAGAGACACACACAGATGATTACAAAACAAAGTGTTAAATAACACAACAGAAATACACACAGAATAAGAGAGTAGATAATATGAGTGTCCTAAAGCAAGTGATAAGTGAATCTCAAAATATAAGCGGTACTAGGTGGAACAGGGGGGCAAGGACACTCTAGGAAACAGCATGCATATAGAAATGGACAGCTTAAAATGTTCTGGAAAAGGCAGGTAGCTGAGCATGGTTGTAGATTAGGATGGCAGAAGATCAGAAAATACTAGTTCAGAAAGGGAAGCGAGTGCTGCCTAAGAGTTTAGATTTTTCAGCCTGTAATCAACTGAAATATTTTTAAGAACGACACGATCGGCTCTGTGTTATGGACAGATTATTTGGGGAAGCTGGGATGGAATTTGGGGCTTAAGAAGTAAAATGCATCCAGGGGTCTCAATTTTCCAGTCTAGGAACCACTTTAACAAAACAAAATATCCTACGAAACGCTTCACCCAGTTCTTCACCGTAACACCTTAAAAATAATAACCTGAAATTTAAATGAGGGGTGGCTCCCCTCCACGCACACACACACTTCACATCAGTTAGATGATGTGTGGCTCCTATGAAATATTGCAAATTATTAAATGCCACCAGCTTAGATACTACCGGTCACTTAAAAACTATTAAGTATTGTAGCTCAGATTACCTGGGAGACCTCATAAATTGCCTATGATCCCTCTACCACACTTCATAACCACCGACATGAAAACATACAGAAAGAAATCAATGGATGACTGAGATGTAAGTGAAAGTTAATCTAAGTGAAACTGACAAAGTTGGCCTTGGGACAGAGTGAGCAGAGATGCTGTCTACGAGGTGAACAGATACAGCCCCATCCCTAACGGAGCAGAGCTGTCAACGAGTCCGTGTGGTTATGAGCTGAAGAATAGCCAGCCTTGTAAGAAACGGCCGGTAGACGGAGCGCCTGTGACAACTAGTTGTAGTAGTTTGCGGGCAAGGGAGGAATAGGACCAAAGTAGAAGAGGCTGCAAGGCATTGTGGAGGTGGTTCTACACGCAGCAAAAGCGAGGCGAGGAGGAAGACCGAGGCACATCTCAGATCGGAGAAGGGGTGGGAGGGCGACGAGCCGGGAGCGCACACAGGGCTCCCGGCTGGCGGCGGGAAGTTAGCGGATGAGGAAGAGGCACCCGGGGGATGACTCGAGTTTCCAGGGGCAGTGGAAGTGGAGGGGCGTCAGGGGCCGAGAAGACACCCGATCTCGGGGTGGGGGTGAAGGACCCACAGCTCGGGGACGCTGCGAGCGCGCAGGGGAGCCCCGAGGTGTCACTCGTGACTGGCAGAGGCAGCCCTCCCGCACCCAGCCCGGTACTCACAGAGCTCAGAGTACCGATGGCAGCCCCGTCCCAACTGCTGCAGGTAGCGCTGCAGCACGTCCGTGAGGAGGTGGCAGGCGCTGAGTTGCACCGAGTCCCAGCCCAGCGCCTGGCAGATCTGCGCCACCGAGACCCTCAACAACGACCTGGAGTAACTCTCGCACATCCCGCTCCGTGGACTCCACCGCAGCCCCTGCTGCCACTGCTCTCCACCCCCACCGCCTAACCTTAGCAGAGCCCCCGATTCATCCTCTGGGGCCCCCGCGGCGGGGAAATCGTCCCCCCCGACCCCTGGCGACCACCTCAAAACCTCAGCAGCACGGAGCGCGCCAGCCTGAGAGCCGCCATTTTGGACTCGCTCCGCCTCCCGCTGGACGGTCGCCGGGGCGAGGCAGCACTAGCCAAAGACGGAGCGCGCCGATGAGGAAGCTCCGCCCCGCTGGAGCAGAGCGATGGTGTCGGTATCGACTCTCGGGTCTGGACGGAGGCAGGAAGCGGCTGTGCAGAGCGCAGGTGGAGGATGCGCCCCGGGAGGCAGGTGCCTGGGGCCTTCCCGGGGGGCGCGCACGTGCAGAGGGTGGGAGACGGACCTGTCGGTGGTTGAGGGGCGAAAGAGGGAGCCAGAACATGATGCTGAAATGGGCTGTTGGAAGTGGGAACCTGGGAGAGGCTGCGAGTTCAGGGGCACGATTTGGGGCGTGGGAACTTGTGTTCCCCCAAACGCAGATCTGACCCGGTCTTGCTTCTGCTTAAAACAAACAAGCAAAAAAATTGAGCTGCTTACCACTGTATAGATTATATCAAGTCTAAGTTGTTCAGTATGTCCTTCAGGGGGCGGGGACTAGGGTCAGGCAAGGAATGCACTGGCCTCTGCGAAATTTATAGGGACACCAAAAAACTCAATCAAGATCAGTGTTCTAATGCAATATTTTTAAAAAACAAAAATCCAGACCACTGCTAAAAAAAATCCTACCTCACCTCACTTTAATCCCAGTCCTGGTTCCAATAAAACTTTATTTGCAAAAATAGGTGTGCCAGTAGGCCGAGGTTTACCGGTTTTGCCAGTCATCAACACTGATCTGTCAAAGGAAGAGAAGCCTAGCAAAAGAAGCCAAACAAGTACCTTAAGTCCATGAGTGTACCAGGAGCTGTTGCCTACTCCAGAGCTTTCTTTCAGCCCCAGCCAAGTGTTGCCAGATCTTTCCAATTTGCCAGAAATGAGGATTTTGTGATAAATACCTAAATTTTTAAATATTGGGAATACATTTTTAAAGTTTTAATTTGCAAGCCAAACTACTCCCATGGTTAAGCCAGAATCAGCCTGTGGATAGTAAGGGTGTAATAGCTGATCTGCTTGGTTTCTTTTTTTCTGTTGTTTTTTTTTTTGAGGAAGACTGGCCCTGAGCTAACATCCATGCCCATCTTCCTCTACTTTATACGTGGGACACCTACCACAGTATGACTTTTGCCAAGCAGTGCCGTGTCCGCACCTGGGATCAGAACTGGCAAACTCTGGGCCGCGGAGAAGCAGAACGTGCAAACTTAACCACTGCACCACTGGGCCGACCCCTACTTGGTTTCTTAAATAGACCGTTTTGTGCCCAAAGTGCCAGGTGGCAACTATAGTTAGTATTTCAGTGGGACTCCTGCTGTGTCCCCTGGCAAAAGCATTCCTGGGCCCGACCCGGTTGCCTAGTGGTTAAGTTTGGCATGCTCCACTTTGGTGGCCTGGGTTCTGTTCCTGGGCGTGGACCTCCACTACTTGTCTATCAGTGGTAATGCTGTGGTGGTGGCTGACATACAACATAGAGGAAGATCGGCAACAGATGTTAGCTCAGGGTGAATCTTCCTCAGCAAAAAAGAAAGAAAGAAAGCATTCCCCCTTTTGAAAGTCAGAAGTATCAACCTAGAGAACTGAGAGTTGCAGGGACAAGAACAATTTCCCAGATGGGTCACTGGGAGTGATGGTAAGTGAGGAAACTCCAGCTTCCACCCCAAGTTATTTACCTTTCAGGAACCCAGCACCATAGACAAGTCATTGACTTTAAGTGTATGCAGCCTCCTGTGGGACTGCACCCCGTCCTCATAAGATACTGCTTGCGAGCTGGTGTTTGAGCTGCGTTCCAAGGCCATTCCATTGCTGTGCCAGGCTGACCGCTTCTGAGTGGTGTGGTTATGTAGTATGACAAGAAGATGTCACAATCATGTGCCCACTCCCAACCTCCTTTGTTGTAAAATAGATTCCTTGGTCTGACGCGACGTGATATGGCCCACCGGTACATCAAACGCCATGAGCAGGAAGTAAGTCCAGCCGCCATAACAAAATACCACACACCGGGGTGCTTAAACAACAGACAGTTATTTTCTGGCAGTTCTGGAGACCGGAAGTCCCAGACTGAGGTGTAGGCAGAATTGATTCCTCTGAGGCCTCTTTCCTTGGCTTGCAGACAGCTGCCCTCTTGTTCCCTCTTCGCATCATCTTTGTGCACTCTCTCTCTGTGTCCTAATCTCTTCTTATAAAGACACCAATCAGGGGCCAGCCCAGTGGTGTAGTGGTTAAGTTTACACACTCCACTTCCACGGCCCAGGGTTCGTGGGTTCAGATCCTGGGCATGGACTTACACATCACTCATCAAGCCGTGCTGTGGCAATGACCCACATACAAAATAGAGGACATTGGCACAGAAGTTAGCTCAGCGACAATCTTCCTCAAGGAAAAAGAGGAAGATTGGCAACAGATGTTAGCTTAGGGCCAATCTTCCTCACCAAAAAAAAAAAAAAGAGGCACCAATCAGATTGGATTAGGGCCCACCCTAACAGGCTTATTTTAATTTAATTACCTCTTTAAAGGCCCTCTCTCCAAATACAGTCACATTCTGAGATACTGGGGGTTGGGGTTTCACCTATGAATTTGGGGGACACAGTTCATTGCATAACAAGGAGTCACCGTGTTGGTCTCTGTGGCAGGCAAGTGGGTTTGACACTGCCTGATGCTCTGCCCGTCAGGAGGGTTTCCCCTCCCTGCTCTCTTCCTGGGCCACACGGAGTGAAGCTATGGCAACAGTCGCAGTCCATTTTTGACTTGGGTCTTCATGCTGAGCCAATTCACCCATGAACTGAGCTTGGCTTTGTGTCCTCCCCAGTCTGCTGGTCATAGGAACCCCCATGCAGCCACTGGTCTGAAGTGAGGGAGACTGGTGGTGCAACATTAATGGTGGCCGTTGGGGCCTGGCCTCCCTTCTCATGAGCTTGCATGTGCCCTCCCAGCCCTGCTCATGATGGGTCCTGATGTACCACTTTTGTCTTCAGATGGATTGTTGCTAGGCTTGACTTTTCACCTGAGTCTAACAGAAGCCAGTTCACAATGGGCAGTCCTGGCTTCATAGTTCAGTAGTGTCCCATGGTCAGACAGTCCGTCTCTACTGGGGCCCACTAGCATGGCAGGAGCTGGTTTTCAAAAGGTGTAATTCTCCACTGCGTGTCATGGCTTTACTCTGGAACCTAGGGATCTGCGATGCTACTTACGCATTAGAGTTGCTATCACCTCTACGTGGAGTATTTTCCCATGATGGATACCTCTAATAACATACGACTACCAGGTCATACGGCCCAAGCAGGAGGGAAGCTCGCACCACTGCCTGAATCTGCTCCAGAACCCTCTTCTACTCTGGGCCCCAACTCAAAATTGGCACCTTTCAAGCCATCAGTATATGTTAAGAGCAGAATTCCCAGGTGTGGAATATTCTGCTTCTGAAACCCAAAGACGCCTACCAGGCATCATGCTTCCTTCTTCATCGTGGAAGATACAAGATGCAATAACTTACCATTTGCAAGAGATGTGCCAGCATGCCCCAGACTACTGGACCCTAAAAGTCTTAACTGATATGGCGGGCCCCTGAATCTTTGTAGAATTTATCTCCCACCCTCCAGAACGCATGTATCTTGCCGTGACCTTTTGTGTACTAGCCACTTCTTACTTCTCCGGTCTGATTAGCATGATCACATCAATATAGTGGGCCAGTGTAGTTTTGTGAGTGGTCCAGCCAGTCCAAATCTCTTCAGAGGCTATGATGACAGAGCGTGGGGGAATTAACATAGCTCTAGGACCAGAGCAAGATGTACACTGTTGTCTCTTCCAAGTGAATATCAACTATTTCTGATCTTCTCTCCTGACTGGGTTAGAAAAGACTGCTTTCAACAATCAGTGGCCGTGTGTCATGTGCCTGAGACCATGTTTATCTGTTCTAGCAAAGATCCCACATCTGATACACCATCTGCGATTGGGGTTCTTGGTTGAGTTTATAGTAGTACACTCTGAAGATAAATCAAGTTACATCAAAAATAGTTCACTTCCAGATAAGTCTCATGTTTGCAGGGGCCAAACTGTCAGATGATATGAAGAGAGAATGGGGACCACTGCCCCTCATTCTGTTGGTCTTTAACAGTGCCACTGGTTTCTGCCTTCCCCCTCCCAGAGCTGGAGGGCCAATCTCCAAAGCTTGTGCTGAGCCTTCCCACTACCATAGTTCTAACCCTACAGGCCAGGGAGCCAGGTGGGGGTTGTGCCAGCTTCCCCACATGTCTGTTCTAATTACACATTTGGAATCAAGGAATTGACCCCTGAGTGGGTCCATAAACCTGGAGGACCCAGCGTGAATTGGGCCAAGGCTCCATTTATTACTTGGCCTCAAATGCCCTCACTTTAACTGGGGGCCCATGATGACTCTGCATCTCCTGGTTTCATTCTCAACTCAGCCCCCGTGTTCAGGGGTCTTCAGAATGAGTATTCCCTTTCTCCAGTGGATGGTCACCTAAGTAAGTGGCTGTTGGTTCTGCAGAAGGAGTGGGGGAATCATTATCCTCTCCATTTGGTGTTGCGGAGTTCTTCCTCTTGAAGACTCAAGAGTTTCAGTCTGAAAACTGGCCCAGACCCAGACATTGGACAAGGGATCATGGCTGGATATTGGAGCGACTGCCCTCAGCCTCCTAATTACCCATCCTTGGATTATTTTGATTGTACAGATTGAGTAGCCCACTTGTTGGCTGCCCATCTGTTTCACCCCGGGGATCCCTTGTTCTGTGAACTGTCTCCAAAACTCACCAGGTGAGCCTGCTCCCCTCTGACTTGTCTTATCATGATTGCGTTCACCTGGCTTCTGACTCGCAAGCAGTTAAGCACTACCACCTGGCCTCTATTATTTTAGGGTCCCATCATCCCCATATTTCTTGCCTATCTGAACACTGATTCATTGTGCCAGCTTGTTTCCACTGCTATTCCACCCCAGTTCACCGCTGGTCAACGTTTTACAACCTGCACTGTCAGGAACTACTTACTACCTTGTGCTGGGGGCTTTTTGTGCTCCACCTACCACATGGCCAACCAGGTGGCTGATCCAGCTCCCAAATCCCTTCCAGTTTCTTGATATCTTCTCCCTCGAGCCCTTCCAGTATGAACTGTCCCAAGTTGGGCTCTGCAGGAAGCAGTGTCTGAGATGGACAGTAACCTGCAGAGGGATGCCCTTGGGATCACCACCTGGGGAAGGGAAGGGATGGAAAGGAAGTGTAAGTGAGCATAAGCGAGGCCATCTTGTTACGCTAAATGGCCCCAGCCCCTCCTCGGTGTGACTACTCGCTGCTCTGCACGTACTCTAAAAAATTCACGTGCTTTCCTGATTTATGGCCTCTGCTTACGTATGTACTCCATCATAGCTAGATACATTAAAACTTTCTTCTATAACTTTCTCTCCGGGAACAGGCTGACCACAGGCAGGAAACACACCTATAAGGTATCCATCACAGCTGACAGAAGGAGGGAACAATAAAAGACCTTGGAGTCCATCATGCCTTAAGGGAATCCCCTCCTTACTGCCCATTTTCCCTATAAAACTGCCTCAAGCTTCCGTAATTTTTGAAGATGGTTTTTTTGAGACATTAGCCTGCCATCTTTCCAATTATGCGGGCTAATTGAATGAAAACTTCCTTCCTCCATCCCTAACTTGTCGTGATTAATTGGCTCAGATCATGGTGAGCAGAACGAGCCCACTGCTTGGTATCAGACGTAGCACTAGGGGAGGGAGATGTTTGGCGCTGCCGACCCTCAAGGAAGACCTCAGCACCCCAGAGAGCTGTCCAGCTGGGGTGGCCCTTCCGAGTCGTGGTAAATGCAGGGACGGGGGCCTGGCCTTTATACTCCCATACTGATCAGGCTGGATGTGGGCTTCCAGGAGGAGGCCATGATCTTGGGCAAGGCAGTCTTCACTGGAGGCAGTTCCAAAGAAGGTTGACAGCTGAGGGGGGCGTGGCTGACAGCATTCCCAGCAGCTGGGGGAATGTGTCCTTCAGTCCTGCTGAAGGGTCATCCAGGAGGCACATCACAGCTCCCGCTACACCACAGTACCATTATCTCATGCAGCAAACTCAAGACTGATACAATAATATTATCCAATAAAAAGTGCATATTCAGATTTTTCCCATTGTCCCCAGATGCCTCTTATAGCTTTTTAATTTTTTTAATCCAGGATCTAATCAAGAACCACTCATTGCATTTAGTTGTCCTGTCTTTCTAATCTCTTCTAATAAGATCAATCCCCCCTGATTGATGGTGTGGCCTTTTTGGTTTGGTTTTTGGTCTTTTGTGACATTTACATTTTTGCAGTATAGGACAGTTATCTCATGGGATGTCTCATAATCTTTGTTTCACGTTGAACAACTTTGGCAAGAATACTCCTAACACAGGTGGTCTGCCCTCCCTGCTGTATAACATCAGGAGTTAGTTTGTCCCACGATTGGTGACAAAGTTTGGTCACTTGTAGAGGTGGTATCTGCCTGATCTCTCCATTGTAAGGTCTCCTTTTTTGTTTTACTTTGAAATTAATAAGTAAACTGTAAGGTGATACTTTGAGACTGTAAACAACCTGCTTCTCTACAACCCGTCACCCCAGTGGTTTTGGGAGCATCCATTTCTGATCTCTTATTGAATCCGTTATTACACTGCTGGTTACAAAGTGGCGATTTTTCTAATTCTATCATTTTTTTCTACATTTATTAGACATTCTATAAAGTTCCCTCGCTTTTTAAAAATTTTTTTATTGTGGTAACATTGGTTTATAACATTATATAAATTTCAGGTGTACATCCTTATATTTCGATTTCTGTGTGGACTATATCGTGTTCACCACCCAGAGACCAATTACAATCTATCATTACACACATGTACCTCGTCACCCCTTTCACTTTCCTCCCTCCCCGTTCCCTTCTGGTAACCAACAATCCAATCTCTGTTTCTATGTGATTATTTGTTGTTGTTTTTATCTTCTATTTATGAGTGAGATCATAATGGTATTTGAATTTCTCCCTCTGACTTATTTCGCTTAGCATAATACCCTCAAGGTCCATCCATGTTGTCACAAATGGCTGGATTTCATCATTTCTTATGGCTGAGTAGTATTCCATTGTGTATATATACCACATCTTCTTTATTCATTCATCCTTTGATGGGCACCTAGGTTGCTTCCAAGCCTTGGCTATTGTGAATAATGCTGCGATGAACATAGGGGTGCATGTATCTTTACACATTCGTGTTTTCATCTTCTTTGGATAAATACCAAGCAGTGGAATAGCTGGATCATATGGTAGATCTATTCTTAATTTTTTGAGGAATCTCCATACTGTTTTCCATAGTGGCTGCACTAGTTTGCACTCCTACCAGCAGTGTATGAGGGCTCCCTTCTCTCCACATCCTCTCCAACACTTGTTTCCTGTCTTGTCAATTACAGCCATCGTGACAGGAGCCCTCACTTCTTCTAGTATGACATTAGTATGTGGTCAGGGATTCTTTTTTATTTGATGAGTTATAATCCCTCACTCTCATTATTCTTTTGATGTTTAAGTTGTCCCATATTTGGCCAGTGGGAGCCCTTTCAAGCCAGCTGGTGTGTTCTGACACGCCACAATCATCCACTGAGTGTTTTCTGACGTTGTGGCACAGGATTTTCCAGGCTCACTTTGTGCGTGCCCTGCCCTAGACTGGGAATTTGCCATCTCTCTGAGGGGCTCCATGTCTTCTTAGCGAGGAATAGTATTTAGAAGCCAAGATATGAGTGCCCGCTGACCTTCATTATTACAGGGGTATCATTGCTTCAGGGGCCGTTTAGTGAACAGAATTAGAAAATAGGAATATTTTAAAAGTCTCAAGTCCATCCTGAGGCCTCTGATTCAGATCTACAACTGTATATTCCTTACCTCCTCCCATTTTATTGTTGTATCTCCCTTTTCCCAAAGTGAGAACCCTGGTTTCAATTATATCAAATATTTGCTTTATCCTGTAATGCCTTTGCCTGGTTTTCAAGTGTTTGTTCTCTTTTCATATGATTCACTCCGCTGTTTTTCATGATTCGTTATATAAAGATGACTCCCTAGTCTAACACTTCATCCCAGATTTTCACCGAGTTTCAGACTAGTGTAACCAACTGCATCTAATGAACAACTAAGGTCTGTTTGGACATCCTCTATATCACTCACGTTTAATTAATGTTTAATGGATGTCCAAGACTAAAATCCTCACCCTCTCTTTTTCGCTGTACACTGTGGAAGGGCAGGAACTGAGTTCCTCTTATTCCCTGATAAATCTCCAATATATATCGTACCCCGCAGGTAGTCAGTGCTCCATAAATAAATGCCTTTTAGAACAATTCGTCTTGCATTAGTGTATACAATGGACTACAGCACAACTCCATGAGTGTACTAAAACCGCTGAATTGTACACTTTAAAAGGGTGAATTTTGGGGCTGGCCCCGTGGCTGAGTGGTTAAGTTCCCGCGCTCCGCTGCAGGCGGCCCAGTGTTTCGTTGGTTCGAATCCTGGGCGCGGACATGACACTGCTCATCAGACCACGCTGAGGCAGCGTCCCACATGCCACAACTAGAAGAACCCACAACGAAGAATACACAACTGTGTACCGGGGGGCTTTAGGGAGAAAAAGGAAAAAATAAAAAAAATAAAAAAAAAAGGGTGAATTTTACAGCATGTGAGTTGTATCTCAATAAGATGTTATTTTAAAAAAGAGAATAGATTAGAGGTGAGATACAGTGGCGGCAAGGAAGTGAGAACCTGAGGCCGGTGCTGCAGCCATGGAGACAGAGCAGCTGATTCCCTAACAGCAGTGAGGGTCAGCTGGTCTGTAGACATGCCAGTAGGACACAAGATCTGTGGACTGAGCTTTCTTCTTGAGAGCAGAGCTCTGGCTCACCCTATAAGCCCTGACGCCTGCCATTGCATCCTGGTGGATGAAGAAAGGAACGGAGAGCAACGTGGAAGTGCTGGGCGCTGGGGTGAAGCCCTCAGTGCAAAGAGGGGGTGTCTAGCTGAGAACCGGGGGCCCCAACTGCAGCAATGGCGTCACTTTTTATTCAGTCAGTGTTGGCAGGAGCTCAGTAACTACACAATTTTCAAGCTTAGAGAGTTTCCAATAATAATAAAGTTTCTGAAAGTTGCAAATATTCATACTAAAGCAGTAAGAGAAACAAAGGTTCACGAAGAGCAAACTGTTAGAAAACAGGAGTTGTAACAATGGAAACTCAATCCTGGCATGTTAAAATGCACTTTACGCACTATCCAGGTGTTCTCATAAACTAGGATAGCGGTTTAGGTTATGTAATGAAACTTACTAACGCAAACATTTATCATTGATTGTACTAACGCTGTTATGCCATTTAGCAAAAGGAGGGGATGTAACTTGGGGAAAAACGTCAAGCTTACTTTTCAAGACTCCTTTCTGCGTATCTAAACTGCAGAACGTGGTGTGCTCATAATCTCGCCCCAGTAGTGTAATTTCTACTGTTGGTCATTGGTCCTTCAGGACTCAGCTTAGATATCACTTCCTCCAGGCTGGACAGCCTTCTCAGTCCCCCTGCCTCTCCGCAAACTGTCTCTCCTCTGTGCTTACCAGTTATGACCCTTATCCCGTTTTGTCATTATTTGCTTGTTTTCGCTCCAGACTGGTAAGCTCCTAGGGGGACGTGTTTTAATGATTATCATTGCAGCTTCAGATTTCGAGAGTGCTCACACATAGGAGAGCATCAATAAATGCTGTTGAACTGATGATCACTTTTATATGGATCAGGCAACATTTAATCACAGACACGGCACTCACCCTGTGTCAGATTCTAAGTATTTTGCAAATGTTAGCTCATTTAATCCTCATAACCCTCTGAGTAAATACTATTTTAATTTCCATGTTATAGATAAGACTGAAAAGATTAAGTAACTAGCCCAAGGTCACACAGCTGGGAAGAGCTGAGGTGGGATTCCCACCTGGACAGTTCACTCCCAAGTCTGTGCTCTTAACCACTGCTCTAGGCACAGAAAACTATCTTCCCGGTGTGTGGTTGGTAAAGCAAATCAAATCATTGCTTAGTTTTATTTCTCAAGACCCTATGCTGGGGATGTGAGAAAGCAGAGGAAGAGAAATGCAAAACTTCTAAAACTGCCATTTCCCCCACGTTGGGTATTGTCTTTATATATGGCTAATCAGATGGTATTTAAAAAATAAAAAAGTTGATAGTGCATCGTTATCCAACAGCAGTTACACAAATTTCCCTAGTTTTAAATTGCAGCATGAATGATAAAAGAGTTGATGTCACAAATATGCAAAGAACTTGTCTGCAACGAGAAAAAGATAAAATCTCAATAAAAAATGGGCAATGAATGGTCGACTGTTGTATTGTTAAAGATTCAAGACAGTTTTAGATAGTAGGGGGAATCTGTCTCATAGTTAGCCAAGTTTACAGTCTTTTGGAGAGCAATTTGGCAGTGTCTGTTGAATTTTTAAATGTACATAGTTTGTCATCAATTCCACTTCTAATAATTCAGTCTACAGAAGTATTCATACAAGTGTGCAAAGACTTGCCCAAGGATGCCCATTCACGATCATCTCTGTGACATTTCAGAGCAACGCAGGTGGAGACCCACAAGCTTTCAGAGATCGTCACAAAGGTTCAGAAATCAAATGGCTCCAAGGCATTTTAAGTCACATGGAGGCCAGAAGAGAATGAAACAAGTGCCTTCAAAACTCAGAAGCAAAACAAATGTCTAACCTAGAATCTATACCCAAGCAAACCATCACTTAAATGTCATAGAACAGACATGTTAAGATATGCAAAGTTTACCTCCCATGTACCTGCAGGAAGTATACCACTGAAATAACAGAGGGGGAAACGTGTGACACAGGAAATGAAAGGCAAAGGGAAGCCTGAGGAAGGCGAAGAGAAATCCCAGCACAGCCGTGCACCCGACAGAGCACAACCAGTGGGGGCTGGAACACCCACACTCCCGAGACAGATGGAGGGCTGGGTGGCCCCCACGCCTCTTGTCCCCTCTTCCGAACCTGGGACAGTATGCCATGGTCAGCCTGACAGATTATTTTACTCAGGCTGACGGTGCTTAAATTCCTGCTTTTCCTCCTACTATGCTGTCTGGAACACACAGTTCACTCTCACAGAAGTGTTCTGCCATCTTGGAAACTGGAGGTGGGCCAAGGTAAGTTTAGAAGCAAAACAAACCCACAGAGCACCCTGTCCCTTGCCAACATTCCTGAAAGGTACCTGGTCCTTGGTTCACACTGCACTCTGCCGAGGCCTGGCTGCTGGCCAGCTGTTTCTCACAGCCTCATTCACTGACCACCCACAAGCGGCTCCTGTAAGATTTCAGGGAAGCTAGAAAACGACCCTGAGATTCTGTTCAGTTTATCTTCTCCTGGCAGCCTTCTTACAGTAGCAGTACTGCTCTTTACAGGTCTGTGCTTGCTCATCAATTTTTATATTACTCACTCTTCATTTCTATCAATATAGTTGTTGGTAAAATAATAAAATCTTTGAAGAATTCTAAATACATGTATTTATTTAATGGTTTTTAAAAGTCAAGAGTAAGATACATCGAAGTGTTAAGTGAGGATGAGCTTTACATGTTTTATATTTTTATACTTCTGTAGCCTGTAGTCCTTTTGGAATTTATATTATTACTTTTGTAACAAAAAAACTGAGTTCCCTATTTCAAATAAATACGAAAAAAACTGACATTTTGGCCTGGCAAACTTGGTTGGATGTAACAGCCCTGGCACCCCATCTTGATGGTTATCCACATGTGGGTATGGAGTGAGTATTGTGCTGAAAGGGTGCCCAGGGCTTGGAAAGGTATTCACAAATTTATTTAGAGTAAGTGTATGTCTGGACTTCTCCATCCTGTCTATGAGAAACAGACAGTGACTCCAATAGCATGTTTCCTCCATTGTGCTGGCTGTTCTTTGAAGGCGCAAAAGGATGGGAGCCTGGGCCGACGTTGTGACCTGTTGCCTCTTCCTTCCACCCCGACCCCAAAGAGGGCAGGCTTTTTAAGTTTGTAAGGATCTATAAAATCAGAAGAGCCCCTTCCATTATCTTCTTACCAAAAAACTTTAATAGGAGCAAGTTAATGTTTTTTTAAATGTTTTAACATCTCATTTTGAAAACTTAACTGTTGTTTTTTTTTTTAGATTTTTATTTTATTTTTTCCTTTTTCTCCCCAAAGTCCCCCAGTACATAGTTGTATATTCTTCGTTGTGGGTCCTTCTAGTTGTGGCATGTGGGACGCTGCCTCAGCGTGGTTTGATGAGCAGTGCCACGTCTGCGCCCAGGATTCGAACCAACGAAACACTGGGCCGCCTGCAGCGGAGCGCGCGAACTTAACCACTCGGCCACGGGGCCAGCCCCATCTGTTGTTCTTATATAATAAGAAGAGACTGATTTTTTTTTTATGGTAAGTTGTTTATTGTAAGATAATTTACAAATATCTTGCTGTCTTTAGTAATTTAAACAATGGACCAACAATTTCTTCTGACAGGACAGCAGTAACTTAAAAACAAAATCAGCCGGCTGAATTTTCCTTCTTTACCTGAAAAATACAGAACAAATAAAAATCAAACACTATTTTTTTGGGAAAGGATGTCAGGAGATAATAAATATTTCCGTGGGGTTTAAAGAACCGACTTTACATAATAAAATGTTACTCTACACTAGTGGTTCTCGAGTTTTGGTCTGGGGACTCTTTCATGGGGTCTGTGAGGGCAAAAGTATTTTCATAAGAATGATAGCTGCCTGTTTTTATTCTCATTCTCAAGAGTATACGGTGCAGTTTTCCAGAGTCTACATGACGTGCTCTATCAGAACAGAAGGAATACAGAAACAGGTGAGCATCTGGCTCTCTTTCCTTAGGTCAGACATCAAGGGGTCCGGAGACCCTAAGTCTGAGAACCACCCCTCTTCACTAGGCTATATTTAATATTTCAAAATAATGCCAATTCTCTAAGTTTATTTACTAAATCTAAGGGGAAAAAAAAGCCCCCCAGCATTACCCCTATGCTCCCATAGTTGGCTGCTGCTAAAAACGGGCCTGGCAATCTGAATCTCTCAGAGAACCAGGTTCACTGGTGCTGGACTAGCTTCAATCATAGCTGGCTGGGTTTCTTTTCTGAAGGGGTGTGGGGCGGGTTGTGAAGTGTTACCACTTTACCTCTCGTCTGAGGATGCAACTTGATTTTCATTACTCCCTGGTTATTGTATTAGAAGAAAAAGACAAACACAAAACAAGCCGGTCAAGAAGCAATCCATGCTAGTTAGTCATGTATAATTTCCAACTAAAAAAGTCCCTTTCCTCACCCGTTACCTTGAGTATATCACATAAATGCGTACCAAAATATTCCTTTAAAACAGATTCAATGACTGTTGTAAAAGTTACAGATTTCAATCTGGTTAGAAGCAGTAAAACCATGTTCATGCAAGTAAGCAAGACTTATGAAAGCATAATTTAAAACACCACTTTTTCTATCAATAGCATACAATATATTTTAAAATTTTAGCAACTAATACTTGGCACCTCAAATATTATGCTTTATCCATGCCTTTTATTACTAAACAGCCATAGTGTTCGTATTAAAGATGAAGGTTTTTTAACCAAAATAACGGACAGGTTACAGAGCATGCAAGTCCATTCACCTACACAGTCCAGCCTTGGGACGGCACAGCCAATTCTTTATAAAGGATTTAGACTACCTTTCCAGAAAGCGAAAACTAAATAGTCCGTTTCCAACTATTTGAATTCTCTTTACATTCTCAGTTTGTAAGACCCAATCTCCCTCTTCTCATTTCCCTCGATCTGACTACTTTTCAGTCCGGTTTCCCACATTCCTAACCAAGAAAGAGCCTGGTCCTCAATTCCGCAGAAGTCGTATCCTCAATTTATTTCCAGTATTCCTTTTTCAAGAGCAAAAAAAGGAGCCTTGGTTCTCTGGGTCTCACAGCCCCGGCACCTTCAGATGCAGCTCCTTCCCCCAGGCCTCCTCACACTTCCCGTCCGAGAAGAATCAGCTGAGCACTGGCAGGACTACACGGAGCAAGGAGGATAGGGAATAATCTATGTACTTAATCCTGGTGTCAGTCCCATGTCATAGATGACAAACTGAGTGGCAGACAGAATATCTGACCAAGTGACCAAGCTGGTCACCGGCAGGGCCACTCATCACAGCACTGTGCCCTGTGATGCCAACAGGGCAGGAGCGACCAGGCTCGGAGATGGGTTAGATTAACAAAGTCACGTGCAGAAAGCCAAATAAGAGAAGGAAGGATGCTGAGGGATGCAACTAACAACTACAGAAGGGTCTCGATCAGTTTTATTTGTCTCTCTCTGGCATTCTGCCCAGTTTCTATCCTTGACAGACAATACTTAAGGACCAATTTAAATGTCACCTTAGTGAAGAGCCTTTCCCTAATTCTTAAACATGGACCACGTTTTCACATACCCAATACAATGTTATTTCTCCCTCTGTAGAACTTCTACTTCTTAACATACTAATGACACATCATTCATTCACTGAACAAATATTTATGGAAGAAGTATGTGCCGGTGATGGGGCTACAAAGTGACTAAGACATGGTCCCTCCCAAGCTGCGGGAGTACACACGCAAATAAAATTCCTAATAAAACAGTGTAAGTGCTATAATAAGGGGAAGCACAGGATGCTAAAGAAGGGTACCCCACTCAAACCACGAAGGAGGGCTTCCTGGGAGAGAAGATCCCCCAGCTCAGCTAGGAGGATAAGAAGGATTCAGTCAGGTGAAGAGTCAAGGGTGCCAGGGTTAGAAATGAATGGCATTTCAGGCAAACACATGTGCCCCTGGGGGAAGGTGAAAAGAGCAATGTGGCTGAAGTTCAAGGAGGTGAGCAATGGTAATGGTAGGAGGCTAGACTAGCGTGTTGGTGGCCAGAAAATATAGACTTACATATATCAAGCTAAGCTGTTTCTTCAGGATTATGTAATACAGAATGGATTCTCTTTTTTTCCCTTAGCACTGTCATAAGGATTGGCAAAAGGCCAGATAGTCAATATTTTAGGCTTTCACATACTGTCTCTCTTTTAATGATCCTTTAAAAGTGTGAACCCATTCTTAGCTCCAGGCCAGTTTGCTGACCCCCCTTCGACTGCAATTTCTAATAGATCTAATACACTATGTCTTCCCCATGAAGGCCGTGAGCTGTTCGAGGGCAAATACCGTCCCCAAGACTTCGTCAGTGTCTAGCACAGGGCCTGGCACTTTAGGGGCACTCAGAAAGCATGTTCTTTATCAGGAGAGACTAAGAAGGATCTGCATTAAGTGGGCATCCAGGGGAAAGAGTCAAGGGATATTTAGAAGGTAAAATTTATAGAACTTGGTGACCAATTATAGTAGAAGATAAGAAAGAATGAGTCAAAGATAACTTACTATTTTATCTTTCATCACAATTATCTGCATATTTATCTTATCCTGTTAGAATGTAAATGCCTTGAAAGAAAGGATTGCATCCTTGAGCACTGTGCCTAGCAGTGTATTCTGCAGAGTGGGTGTTCAATTTAATAATTTTTTAAATAGAATTCCTATTATCTTAACCCTGGTTTCAGAAACATTAACATATCTAGACAAACAAGAAATTTTCCTGAGGAAAGTGGTATACTATCTCACGGTACTGATATAGAAACAATAATTAAAAAATTCCTGGACCCTACCACCATGCAGTGATTTACAGACTTATGTAAACCCAAACCCAGTCTTCTAAGTCACAAAGCTTGGTTTGGTTTATAATGCTTTGAGTTCCAAAGACAGATTTCATAAATGATACTGAATTATCCACATCCTATTCCTAATGCTTTAGGAAAGTGAAAGCTAGCAACACACTGATTTCTAAAAAGAAACTAAGCCTGAACGTTTCAGCTGGAACAATCAGAATGAACCAGAGGTCTCACTTTCACCAAACCCTTCTATCTTTCACCAAATACTTATATCCATTTAGCAAAGGATCATTTCATCTTTAACAGACAAAACAAAACTGAAAACTTTTAAATGTCCAAAGCTTAAGCTAGCAGACATAGATCAGAAACAACTCTGAAGGCGATCTACAATTACTCACAGAGCTGCAGCACCAGAGATGATTTCAATCAACTCCTTCGTGATGACAGCTTGGCGGGTGCGATTGAATGTCAAAGTCAGTTTGTCAATCATCTCAGCTACAAACAAAACAAAATGATTACACAACAAAATCTAAAACTAGAAAAGAATAATTTGTTCAGTAACTTACTCCTAGACGTATGTTGCTTAATTTAAAAATAAGACATTCTGTTTCTTTTTGGGTATCAAAATCGGTCTCTCAGAAAATCTTACAAAGATATTTTTATATATTCCATGAGATGCCTTTTCAAAGTACTCGCAAACTTACTGCCTACCAAGAAAGATATCCTGCCTTTAAGGCAGAGAATATTATTTTTCTATCTCATCAGATAAGAAAATTCAAGGAAAGAGACAGTAATTGGTCAAAAATGTCATAGAATCAGCAGAGCCCAGGACGAGGCCCCAGCTCTCCTGCTTCCTGGTCTACCGAGAGAATGCTAATGTTTCTGATGCGAGGGTCTTCACGCTACTCTCAGCAACAGAACTCTGCCAAGAGACCACTGTGTGCTTACAAGCGTTCTTGCTAGCGTTGTCCATGGCCGTCATCCGGGCACTCTGCTCACTCGTGGTGGATTCCTTTAGCGAATAGTAGATGATGTTGGCCAGACTGTATTCTTGGTAATTCTTCAGCACGTCAGCATCAATATCATCGTAGATACTCATGCTCTCTGTTAAAACAAGTGATATATTTCTTTGGAGTTATGTAGCTCAAAGAGCAGTTTAATCAAAAACAGCATACTAGCGTAAAAATCCTTTATCATCACAGAGCAGAAGTAAAGGTGAGGTAGGTTAAAAGACTCAGTTCTAACAGTTTCATCTATTTCCACACTGGATTATAGCAGATTTTCAGCAAACTGTAATATGTAAACGAAGCACGTGAAATTCCACTTTAAAGAACTTCACGACATTTCACGGTTGTGAAGTCCTCTGGACAGCATCGAGCAGAGTTCCTGGCACAAAGGCAGCAAACTCTCATTAAATGTTTTTTCAATAAAGAAATTAAGGAAAGAACTGAAACTAGTATAATGTAACAAAAATCCCAATTCTGCCATTTGATAATTGGAGACACCTGAAAGTGTCAGGCAGGAAAATGAGAGAGAGAAAGCTTTATAAGAACATGAAAGAGTGAGAGAATTAGAGGGTGATATGAATTTTAGTAATCACGTTCCAGAAATTTAGCAGCACACTTCAAAATTCACTCATGAAGGTAAGGTGGTGAGCTAGTACAGTATTTCATCCAACTTAAGGGGCTATGGGTTATAACCCCTATTTTATGTACCAATGAGAAAAAAATAACATAGCCAATTAAAAACATATGCCACTTGGGGGCTGGCCCCGTGGCCGAGTGGTTAAGTTCGTGCGTTCTGCTGCAGGCGGCCCAGTGTTTCATTGGTTCAAGTCCTGGGCAGCAGACACGGGACTGCTCATCAAGCCATGCTGAGGCTGCGTCCCGCATGCCACAGCTGGAGGGACCCACAACGAAGAATATACAACTATGTACTGGGGGGGCTTTCGGGAGTAAAAGGAAAAAAATAAAATCTTAAAAAAAAAAACAAAACATATGCCACTGACTGGGAGAAACATCCTAAATTCAGAGATGTTAAATGTAAAAAAGTGTACATCTTAGAATAAAAGAAATATAATATACAAAAGGGGAAAATGCCTTAGGAAAATAAAATCAGTTCCAGAATATTGTTTCTAGGATGCTTCACTGAGCAATGATGACTTTATTCAAACAGTAAAAGGAGAATTGAGTGGGTCAACGTAAATTAGTTGTGAACACTGTTCAAATCTCTATTCTAGAGCTTCTGATTGCACTGCGGTTAGGCAGAGTTCCCACACATGGACTGCAAAGCCAATTTCTAGCTAGGCTCTTCAAGCACTGAGAAAGCATGTCTAATTATGGCCCTCAATGGATATTTATTTATTTGTTCAATTAATGAAGGAATGGAGTAAGACTGTCAAACAATGAATGGATTATGATATGGAAGCCACTAATAGATGATAATAGACACAGTCTGAAATCATTTCGCTACCACAGAGACAGGCCATCCTGACAAACGAATCTCTTCCTTCCACCTGGAAAAGCACTTGTCATACAAAAACGAATTACCAGCACTTGCAATGGTGTCGAGGGAAAAGATGGGCTTTTCTTCCGTCTTGTAGGAGATGACAGACCTAGAAATGACAAAAGCAAATATAAATTTCAAAATGATAATTTTTAAACTGTTAAGTGGACATTTACTTATTTTAAAATATGAACGTAAACATAAAAAAGCTTTGATTTCTAAATTTTTCTTGCCTGAATCGATTAAAGATGATAGATCCCTCATCAAATTCATATCCAGAATTTAATAATTCCAGGGCAATGACCGACGCATCTCCAAAAGTAGGGGGTTTTCTTCCCACTTCTTTGAATGTCACCAGAAACTGGTCAGAGTGAGTCCTAAAAGAAAATCGAGAGACCACATAAAATAGCGTAGTGGAATACGTCTCCTGAAAGAGCACAGGGAACAAGGAAAACATATTCTCACTACGGATCAAGTTTAATTCTACGGGGAGAGGGGTCTTCACTGAATTAAACTGTTCCATGGATTCTCATGATTATTCCTTCTGCGCCTGCGAGGAACTGAGGACTGATATTCAGGCCTTTCTTGTCTCGTATTTCTCTAAGCTTTTATTTCCCTCCTTCCAACCCTAATTAACACCCGTCCATTTCTGACATTTCCAGGCTGTGACAGCTCCTCGGAGTCCTCACTGGTTTTCAATGTCAATAGCTTTGGATATTCCCATTGCATTCCGTCTATGGTTTGGAAGAAGTTCAAAAGACAAGCAGAAAACAGGGGAAATCTATATATTCTAATATTTCCTGGAAAAAATGAAACGAGAACAAAAACTTCTCTGTGAGTATAAAATAGGTAACAAAAAAGAGGACACATTGCTAAATTATCAAAGAAACTTCCATTTATTCATGCCTGCCCCTTTAAACATAAACAATCTATATTGAAATTACCTTTGAAGTATACCCCTGATTTTATCACCAACTCCAACAATCATAACTTCTTTCCCGGCTGCTGTGAGCGTGGCCACTTCACTCTTCATCTGCTTAGCAACCGAGGAATGAATAGCACCACAAAGCCCTCGATCTGAGGACACACCAATAAGGAGGTGTTTCTTCTTGTCTTCAGGCGCCTTAATATCAGCTTTTTCATACAGAGCTTAAAAATAAACAAAAGAATTTTTAATATGCAATTTATATTAAATATAGCAATTATCTCTAATTTACAAAAGTGTTGGCTGTTTTCAAAATGATGCATTTAAATTTAGGTGGCACTTGACTGATATAATCAAAAGTGTCTCAGTACTTATTCCATTTACAATCAGGATGAAAACAGTAAAGGTTTAAATCTTTACATGACAAAAGTTCCTAAGGGCCAACTAATGGCCAATTTATCTTAAATACTGACTAAAAGAAATCTCTATTACAATTAAAAACCTTGTAAAGAGGGCAGAGGTATAGAGGTACCAATTTATCTAGATATCAGACTTGGAATGAAAATCTTCAGTATTCAACCAAAAAAGCAAGAAGCAAATATTTACTGAGCTGCTCATATAATCTGCACATCAAGCTCTAATAAAAACTATTGATGTTAAAATAATGATACGGGGCTGGCCCCGTGGGCGAGTGGTTAAGTTCGCAGGCTCCGCTGCAGGCGGCCCAGTGTTTTGTTGGTTTGGATCCTGGGCGCCAACATGGCACTGCTCATCAGACCCCGCTGAGGCCCACATGCCACAACTAGAAGGACCCACAATGAAGAATATACAACTATGTACCGGGGGGCTTTGGGGAGAAAAAGGAAAAAACAAAATCTTTAAAAAAAAAAAAATAATGATGCCACTTTATTTTGGGGATTACTTTAACAACCTCACTTTGTTGGTCTAGTCCTCCAAGAGGCGGAGGCCAAGAGGGGATTAAACAAACACGGACTTTACCAGGGGAAATGGCTGTGAGAAAACAGGAAGGAATTCAGAAGAGCCATGCCACTACCATGCAGGTCTGACCCGGGGCAAGACGAGGGGAAGAAAGGCTTCCTGGACCACTGCGCAGTGTAAGGGCAGCGCAGCAAGGCTGCTGGGGAGCCCCAAGTCTCCCAAGAACACGGCTGCCTGAGGATCCTGCCTGCGCTCAGCTGCTGGCTGGGAGCACCTGTGGGAAGCAAGCCTGGGTGCAGACGCAGGACCGACTTCAGCAGCTGGTGCTCCCCGTGGTTGCAGGGTGCATCTCCATGGCTGCCACGTTCACCCATTTCAAGAAAATTCCTGCTATTACCTTTTTCGGTACAAAGCAGTGATTCTCAAATTTCAATACCCGAGGACCTCCCATAAAAAGCAGAGAGGAGGAAATACTTCACTGCAAAGTTCAGGGGAGGGGGAGAGTATTTCCTTTAAGTCTCTTTTTATGACTGTACTGCATAAAATGCCTGTTTTAAATATTTAAAATAATTACCCATTTTCTATTTAGCAATTAGTATTTCTTTTAGTTTGAAGGACTCAGAAGCCAACTGGCAGCCTTGACTTGAATTTTTAATATTTTACCACAAATACTCTAATCAGATACCTAAGCCAATTTCTTCATTAGACAATTCTGTGGCTATAGGCTTTTGGAAGAAACAAATTTATTACACATATTCATACCAGCAAGAGAGGTGAACAGTGAAATGACTTTTCCTTTTCACATGAACAGGCTGGAGAGTAATTTACCAACCGGCATTTACGGAGCCACCCCCAAAGTGCTCAGTATTGTGCCGGGCAGGGAACGGGACACAGGAGAGCAAACGGCTGGAGCTGGAAAGGAGTGCTAAACCCTAACCCAGCAGCTCTCCTCTATACCTGTCAGATGAAACTAAATATGGCATTTTCAAAGCAAGGAGCCACTTCCACTGAGGCCTAGTGCTCTATCATTTTCTCATGCAAAATTCTCTTTAGCAGTATAAATGAATGTTCAAAAAAAATATGGCAGAGCACAAGAAAACTATTGCACAAGGCAATTTACATTTAATACATACATTTTCTTCAATTTAGAAATAAGCAACTTTCGCCTTCTTTGCAGTTGATGTGTAAATATTCCACTCGTGTATTCAGGAGTCATAGCCCCGACTACTCAGTCAGCTCTCCACCGCAGGGTCCCACCTTCCCACCCCGCAGTCCTAAAATATCACCCCACACCACACAACCTAACAGGACGAAATCAAGCACCTGAGTCTGATGCACTGTTTCCAAGTTATGTTGACAGTATACTTAATGATCTGGGAACATTTCCAGAATGTTTTAGAAGTTAACATAGTTCCATACAGCGGTTAATCGATAGGTTTTGATGCCAAACCACATAGGTAAGTGACCTTGGGCAAGTGAGTTGAGTTCCAGGTGCTTCAGTTTTTCTCAACTGTAAAGCAGGGGCTCTAACAGCTCCTACCCTCATAGACTTGCTGTGAAAAACGAGCACGTGTCAAATATTCCAAAACAGACCTGTCATCACGCTAAGTGTTAAATAAAAGTCACGAGTGGCGATCCTCTTTATGTCAACAGCTCTTCGTGACTGGGGAATGACAGCCTTCTCTTACCCAGAGACCCTATTCCATACACTCGGGCTGGTTTCAGCTCCCTCTCGGCTCGGGCATATTTGGCTGCGGCTACCATTTTCATAGACTTGGTAATTTTCTGGATGTTTCTGATGGACTTCAGTCGCCTGGTAACTGAAAAACAGAAGTGCTGTGTTAAGAGAAAGGAGTCGTATTTTCATTTGTGAATTTATCAAAGTATTTTTCTGAACTGCAAGGGAGAATAATTAGCACTTAGACCATCAATTAACAGCATGATGCTAGACTAGGCTTAATGTTAGAACGAGCACTAATAAGGAACAAACCTAGCTGCTCCCGAGACAGGACGAGCAAGTGGAACAGCAGAGAGCAGTCAATTATGCATTTAAAACATTAAAGGGAACTGAAAATGGCCTTTAACCACGTATTCCATAACATTGCTATGGAATATTTGTTATACAAACAGTACAGTTTTCTCATCATTCTACAGACAATGAATCAGAACCACCACGTGTCACCTCACACTGGTCTTTTCCAAAACAAGTTCAATGCCCCACACATAGGCTGTTAGATTCATTTAGACCAAATATACAACGTGGCATATTTTTGAAAGAATTTTTGTCAAATTTTGGTTTTTCTTAAATTGTATATTGAGATAGAGTACTTACTATCTTTCAAAGTTGCCATATTTCGAACTTGGATCCTGAGAACAAAGGTTTTAAAAATATTTTAGTTGTTTGAAAAATAGCTCCATTAGACAAGAAAAACTTTCAAAGTTAACATATTTATTTAAAGAATGCCCCTAAAGAAACAATCTATCAAATATAGGACTCGGAATGTATATATATCTTTCTAAATTCCTTAATACTGATACGAAACCCTGTACCAAAGGCCTCGTCTTATTTGACCTCACACGCAAACCTTCCACTGAAGACACAATGGCATTTACACATGCTCTACGCCTTCCCCCATACCTTTGCCCATATTGTTTCCATGACAGAAAAGTCTTTCCCCTTGTAAGGCTCTCCAAGTACACTTAAAATCAAGGTCAGCCACCTCTAAAGAGCATTCCTTGACTTTGTCAGTTCACCAAAACCTTTTCAAATAACACTTCGGGTCAATTATACATTCCAACACGACCACATGTGTGAAAAGTTCAGTTTATTTAAACTGATCCTTAACTTTTCCAACTCAATTCAATAAACATTGACTAAGTAGCTGTTATGCTCCAGGACGTGGCTTCTGACCACAAAAAGCATACTATTATCTCATAAACAAGACTCATGAAGACTTAGATTTATATAAAATTTACGTTAAATATTTTTCTGGTCTTTAAAATTAAAGTGCCAATGCATAAAAGTCAAAATGATTTGACTTAAATGCAATGTTAGTGAAAGATAAACACAAGAGGACCCCCCGCCCTACTGGGGAAGACAACGTGTTACCAAATAAAGACGATCTTTCAGCCCTTAAGTCCATATAGAGCACCTGTGTTGGCCGGAATGCTCCACGGGAGCACTGAAGAGTCAGTCAATTTGTGCATAAAGAAGGAGGGTCTAAAGAGGGATCAGGAAGTAGTTTTGAAGCTGGAGACGCAGGTTGGGGTAATGAGTTTAAAGATGATTTTATAGGTAGCAGGGAAACAAAATGTTAATAAGCCCACAAATCAGCATAGTTTTTTAGTAAAGTATCCCAGATGGCGGTGAAAAGCACAAAATGAAATTGGAATATTGTTGACATGGAGACTGAATAAGGGGCTGCTGACGCTTCCAGACAAGAGGAAGCAAGAACCTGGACTAGGATGTTGGTAAAGCAAAAAGAGACTAAATCTGAGAGCAAGTTCCTAAGAGTAGAAAGGAAAACAATAAGAATGACCAAAAGGTTTCTAATTTAACAACCTGAGTGGACAGTGTTGTCATTAACCAAGACAGAAAAACTGGGTGGGGGTAATCTCCCTGGAAATAATGAATTTTGAATACGATATAGTTAAAAAGACCAAGGGACCAGGTGGAAATGTCCAATGGGTCTGGAAAACATGCGAGGTTTTGAGATTTGAGATACCAATTTGTAACTATTCGTAGACACGGTAGTTGATGCCAAAAAGAAAAAAAAAAAAAAACAAGAAGTACAATTAGACGCAGAAGGAATACTTCCTAATTCTTTGAGGCCAGCATTACCCTAATACCAAAACCAGATAAAGACATTATAAGAAATGAAAATTAGAGAACATTATCTCTCATGAACATAGATGCAAAAACCCTCAACAAAATATTAGCAAATTGAATCCAATAATGTATTAAAGAAAATTATACACCATGACCAAGTGGGATTTATTCCAGGTATGCAAGGCTGGTTCACCATTCAAAACTCAAATAATATAATCCATCATACCGAGTTAAAGAAGAAAAGTCATATGATCAATAGATACAGAAAAAGCATGTGACAAAATCTAACACTCATTCATGATAAAAATCTCACCAAATTAGGAATAGAAGAGAACTTCCCCAACTTGATAAAGAACATCTACAAAAAATTCTATGGTTTAATGGTGAGAAACTAGAAGCTTTCCCTCTAAGATTGGGAACAAGACAAAAACGTCCTCTTTGACCACTCCTATTCCTCATCGTACTGGAAGTCCTAACTAATAGGATAACAAAAGGGAATAAAAGGTGTACAGACTTGGGAAAGAAGAAATAAAGTTGTCTTTGTTCACAGATGACATGATTGTCTATGTAGAAAATCTCAAAGAATAGGTAAAAAGCACCCCTGCTGGAACTCATAACCAATTATAGTAAAGTTGCAGGATACAAGGTTAGTATATACAAAAGTCAACTGCTTTATTTATACCAGCTATGAACATTAGAATTTCAAGTTAAAAAAACACCAACATGGGGGGCCAGCCCAGTGGCGCAGTGGTTAAGTTCGCACATTCCGCTTCTCGGCAGCCCGGGGTTCACCGGTTCGGATCCCGGGTGCGGACATGGCACCGCTTGGCATGCCATGCTGTGGTAGGTGTCCCACATATAAAAAGTAGAGGAAGATGGGCACGTTGCTAGCTCAGGGCCAGGCTTCCTCAGCAAAAAGAGGAGGACTGGCAGTAGTTAGCTCAGGGCTAATCTTCCTCAAAAAAAAAGGAGAAAAAACCACCAACATAGAAGTGTAGAAGTAAAAATGGTTAAGATGGTAAATTACATGTTATGTACATTTTACCACAATAAAAAGACACACACACAAAGACTTACGTATAAATCTAACAAAATATGTACAAGATCTATATGAGGAAAACTACAAAACTGATGAAAGAAATTAAAGATCTAGATAATGGAGAGAGGTTCCAGATTCATGGATAGGAAGACTCAGTGCTGCTAAGATGTCAGTTCTTCCCAACTTGATCTCTAGACTGAATAACAATTCCAATCAAATGTCAGCAAGTTAGTTTGTAGATATCAATAAACTGAGTTTAACATTTATACAGAACGGCCAAACACTCAGAATAGGTAACACAATATTGAAAAAGAAGAGCAAAGCCAGGGAACTGCCAACGTCTGATTTCAAGACTTACGATAAAGTTATAGTCATCAAGACAGTGTGGTACTGGCCAAAGAATGGACAAGTAGATCAACGGAACAGAACAGTGAGCCCAGAAATAGACCCACACAAATACAATCAACCAGGGGCCAGCAGTGTGCTCTGCTTCAGTGGCCCAGGGTTTTGCCGGTTTGGATCCTGGATGTGGCCCTAACACCGCTCATCAAGCCATGCTGAGGCAGTGACTCACATAGCAGAACTACAAGCACCTACAACTAGGATATACAACTATGTCCTGGGGGGCTTTGAGGAGAATAAAAATAAATAAATAAATAAATAAGAAGATTGGCAACAGATGTCAACTCAGGGTCAATCTTTAAAAAAAAAAAAAGTCTGATGTTTGATAAAGGAGCAGAGGTAACTGAATGGAGAAAGCATACTCTTTTCTACCAAATGGTGTGGGAACATTGGACATCCTTATGCAAAATTAATCTGAACAATGATCCTACATCTTTCACAAAAATTAACTCAAAATGAATCATGGATTTAAATATAACACACAAAACTATAAAACTTCTACAGGATACCACAGGAGGAAATCTAGGTGCCTTGGGTTTGGCTATGAGTTTTTAGATAAAAGACCAAAAGGATGATCCATAAAAAAAAAGTGATAAGCTAGACTTTCTTGGTTTTAAAAACCCCTGCTGTGCAGAAGACACACTTAAGAGAATGAAAACACAAGCCACACGGTGGGAAAAATATATATCTGATAAAGGACTGTTATCCAAAATACAGAAAGAACTCTTAAAACTCGACAATAAGAAAACAAACACCACAAGTTAAAATGAGCAAAAGATAACATGTACCTCACCAAAGAAGATATACAGATGGCAAGTAAGCATATAAAAAGATGCTCGACATCCATGTCATTAGGGAATTGCAAATTAACACAATGAGATATCACTACAAACCTATAAGAATGCCTAAAATTTTAAAGAATACCAAACGATGACAATGATGTGGAGCACCAGGAACTCTCAGCGATTGACAGTGGGAATGCAAAATGGTACGGCTACTTTGGAAGATGGTCTGGCAGTTTGCTACACACCTAAAGACAGTCTTAATACATGATCCAGCAGCATGGTCCTAGGAATTTACCCAACAGAGCTGAAAACATGTCTAGACAAAAACCTGCACATGAATGTTTACAGCAGCTTTATTCACGATTGCTAAAACTGGAAGCCACCAAGATGTCCTTCAATATGCGAATGAATGGATAAACAAACTGGTACATCCATTCAATGGAGTATTACGCACTCAGCAATAAAAATAAATGAGCTATCAAGCTACAAAAAGACATGGAGGTGCCTAAACTGCATATTGCTAAGCAAAAGCCGCCAATCTGAAAAGGCTATACACTGTCTCATTCCAACTATATGACATTCCAGAAAAGACAAACTATACCAAGAGTAAAAAGATCAGTGCTTGCCAGGCTTTTGGGGAAGAGATTTTTAGGGCAATGAAACTATTCTGTATGACACTGTAATGGAAAATACATGTCATTATGCATTTGTCAAAACCCATAGGACTGTATACCAAAAGAGGGACCTTAATGAAACTATGCACATTAGTTAATAATGTATCAATACTGGTTCATTAATTGTAGTACATATACCACACCAACGCAAGATTTTAACTGGGGAAACTGTCCAGAGAGGGTGTGGGTACATGCAATGCTCTGTACTATATGCTCAATTTTTCTAAAAATCTAAAACTGTACTAGAAAATAAAGTCTATTATTAATAACTTAAAAAATGCAGGTTATGAAATGTTATATGATCCCATTTTTGTGATTATATGTATTTATCTGCATAAAAATGAGTCTGAAAGGTCATAACTGAAAAAGTTATTTTCAAAAATCTTCATTTATATATCTCACTACTGGTTTTTCTCAGCCATCGAGAAAGAAAAATAAAGAAAATAAGAGGGAAACTATATGGAAAATAGTAGGTTTGGTTATAAGAATGGATCCACTAAAGGAAAAGATAAAAGCTGTCGATACTGACAAACTGCTATTGCAGATACAGACTTATCTGACAACCATCACTCTATTAACAGTTTTTTCATAATGGAACTTGAAAAGTAACACCACGTTCTGGACGATTTTCCTTTTTTGGTATAATGAATTTTTCACCCCAAAATTTATAGACTATAAGGAGTGACATTTGGACATTATGGTTTTAGGCAGACACTCCAATTTAACTGACACAAGCTTCTAGTCAGAGAACATCATATGGAACAAATTTGAATTGCATGCCATAATTGGACGAACTCAGAATGTTTTGGTTTCCATAAGGATCCCAAGTGAGAGGAACGAAGAGAGAGGGTCTTTTGTGATTCTTTATGCTGTGCACTTGCCGTAATTCCCCCTTTCTGAAGCACTCTCATGCTTAGCCTTCATTTAGTTCTAAAGATGTCTATGCATGTTACAACTTTATTTTTTAAGTACCATTTGAGTACAAAATAACCATGAGTTGATCCAAACTCCTTAGGCAGAGCCTGCTCTATTCAATATACAATTTTTGCAAACGAAAAGATAAACAAAGTTCTGAATCAGCTGTATGCTCTGGAAAACTGCATCGTGTCCTGAGAAATCCTCAGAAGATGATTTGAAAACCAGAAACGTAGTAAATACGGTGGGTGGAAAAACACACAGATGGTGGATTATCATTATCTACTATGATCATACAGCATTGTTAGAAAAGCTGGAGAAGGCAGTGGAGGAGTGAGTCAGAGAGGTTGCTAGATGAATGATTTATCACCAAAGAAATTACAGGCAGCTTGAAAGAATTTTAAGGAGAGTATAATGCGGTAAAATATAAAAATTAAGGAGGACACAGCATCTGCTAATTCTTCCTTTTCAGTGTATATATAGTTCAATTATGGCCACCAGTCTCCTATTATAAAATAGTTCTATTTTAGAGAATGCGGAAAACTAAGCCAAATATATTTTCTCCCGATTTGAAGACAGAAAAATCAGAGACTCTTCCCCCAAATTTCTTATTTCCATTTTCTTAAATACTACTTCTTAAAGAACACGTTTAATTTCCAAAACTTTAGGGTATTTTACTGATACCCTAAACAACAATTAAAACAATTTCACTGCGATGTCATTAAGCCTAATGTTTAATGTTAATAGGCCACCCCCCCCGAAACAAAAACTGTTAACAATAACAAATCACACTTTTAAAAGCTCTCAATGACCAAAACAGAACCAAGGAAATGCTTCTTCATGGTTCTGTAAAGGCAAAGGTATTTTTCTCCTCTTTCAAGCTAATTCTGTGGCGTGTGAAACATTAAGATGGTTTCAATTTCTGAATTTAAACGGCATTTAAATGAATGGGAAGCGAAAGGACAGAAGAGGTGGGAAAGACATCAGACACTGTGAAAATGCCTTGCACAGTGGAACACTGATGTCTGATGAATATTCATAACCTACTAATTTAAAACTAACATTCCAAAGAGATTAAGGTCAGGACCATGACCTTTATTGGCTGAAGGAGGTTCCAATTTAGGCCCCTATTGGTAGGTGTCTCAGATTCAGAGGGAGCTTCTATTTAAAACAATTCTTTATTGGAAGATCTTCAAATTGTCTAACAGGACAGGACAGACCTAACATCTAACATCTAACAGGATGTTTGAAAAAAGTTATTTCTACAATTTTATATAAAATATTTTGTCCTCGTTTCAGAAACTCTTTCCATTTTTTAAAGATCAACTTGGATACCACTTAAGGGTCTAAAAACACCGACAGGTAATGTTAATGCACAGCAAGATGGGAAGGAAGGAAGGAAGGAGAGCTGATGTGAGCTGAGCACCACTGCATGCATGCCAGGAACAGTCCCGCAAAGCTCACTAGGACCATGTCTTTTTGTTTACCATCACGTTTTAGCACTTTCCACAGTGCCAACTTGTGGCAGGGCAGGCACTCAAAAAATGTCTGCTGAGCTCTTAAGAAACGGTACAACCTGCCATTCAACTAAGGCGACTTCTTCATTCCCACGAAGACTCTTTTTCAATATTAGAAGAAGGAAAAAAAACTGACTTCCAACCCAAATCCACCAACATTTTTATGTAGGAACTTCACATTTAATTACCTCATTACCCTGAAAATTCTGTCTTGTTATTAATTCTTTGCTTAATAAAAAAGGTGCCTATTTCAATTAGTCCCTTCGCATATATTAGGATACAAAAATCTAGATCAGTGCTGTAGCTCCTTAGAATTCTCCCTTACTGTAAAACCAGGGAATTGCTACACACAGCCTCTCACTATTAATCCCCTTAGCACTGCGTCTGAAATTCTCCCAGACTCTGTCTAGCTTCAAGACATTTCATCCTATTATATCACCCACAAACCAACTTTAATCTGCTCATTCCTAGCCCTTCTTATAAGCAATTTTTCTCAGGGATCCATGTTTAAAATCTTTAAAACTGGGATGGCAGTTCACAGATGACACTTCAAAAGTCCCTCGATCTCCTCCGGGGGACCTGGGGACGACTTCATGACCTTGCAGGGCTACTGCTTCAGCATTATGGTTTCAAGACAGTCTTGAGTGTCTTTCCCTTCCTCGCCGACAGACAGATTGTTAAGATCCCTTTTGCAGCCCACGAGGGCACTCATTTTAGTCGCCAATGTCCAGCAAAGCGCCTGCCCCATCCTTGGCCCCGACCGCACGTTAGAGCGGGATCGCAGAGCTCTTAAAGGGTCCCTGCGCTCTGCACTAACGCAGCCCAGCCCTGGATGGAGGGTTTCAAAGGGCGTCAAGGACAGAAAGCACAACTTAACCTTCCCCGAGACCTTGGTCCTCCGCTCCCCCTCCCTTTCGGGCCCAGGCAAAGGCTCTAGCATCCTCGCTGCCTGGCACGCTGCAAGCTCCCTAAGTAGTAATGAGCTGAACAAATCCAAGACCGCCCTGAAATCCATTCGGACCAAGGTCTCGACCCCGGGGTCCAAGGCGAGCGGCCCTCGTACCCCTCCCCCCGCCCCGGCTCACGGACGTGGCGCGACCTTGCTGTCCCTCCAGCCCCTCTGCGCGCCCTTCCCGGCTCCGAGGCGCTTCCTGCAGCCCGGCCACCCGGGGCCTCCAGGGGCCTCCAGGGACGGAGGCCCGGCCGGCCCTGCGACCCCCCGTTCCGCCCACTCGCCTCCGCCCGCTTCCCCTTCCCCCTGACCGATCTCTTCCATCCCTCCGGTTCCCCCCGCAAGCTGCCATACCATTGCGGCTGCACGGCCAAGGCCGACAGCCCAGCGACACCCGCCCGAGAGAACATGGTGCTACCGGCCCCGCTGAAGGTCGGTCAGACAGGCCGCACCGCGCAGGCGCGGAAGCTTCCCCGTGCGCCCCTCCCGCCCCGCTTTCTCCCTCAGTCTCGCTTCCTCCCGCCAGCAGGGAGGGAAGCCTCGCGAGCGTTGGGGCCCAGCCTTCCGAGCCCCCACCTCCTTCCGGCTAGCCGGTGGTATTTGCCCCGCCCACCTCCGCCAGCCCGGTTCCGCTTCCGGTTGGCAGGGCGCTGGGCTCCAGAAAGTTGTCGCTGGGGTGGTCGCGATGGGCAAGTCGGATTTTCTTACCCCGAAGGCCATCGCCAACAGGATCAAGTCCAAGGGGCTTCAGAAGCTGCGCTGGTATTGCCAGATGTGCCAGAAGCAGTGCCGGGACGAGGTAAGTCCCCCCTGTCCACGCCCCGTCCTCTTCCCAGGGGGGCCCGCCGATCCAGGTCAGGTCCCTGAGGCTGGGGGTGCCGGCGAGGGTCCCAGGTCCCCGGTCGTGGGGTCTGTCCTGGGCGAGTCTGCTGCCCAACTCAGTAGGGCCATCCTTCCCTGCAGCCCCTGTCCCAGCGGGGAACAAGGGGTCTTTGACACCGCATTCCTCCCCAGGCTGCCCCCAAAAGAAATGAAGTTAGGAAAGGCTTTGCAGCTCTCGTAGAAGTGATCCTACTCAAGCTGTCATAAACCGGAGGCGCGAATACTGAAGTGCTGGCGCCTGGGCAATAACAATAGCAGTCGTCTCTGACTTGGCATGACTCTTGGAGATGATTAGGGTTCACACCTCTTTGCGGGATCAGATGCAAAAGGAGAACTAAGCTCGTGCACACCAGTCATCTAACAGGTATTTATTGAGCACCTACAATGTGGCAGGCCCAGAATATTATTGTGGCGAAGATGCGGACTCTGGGATCAGACTGTCAGAATTATGAAGCCTAGTCGTGCCACTTATTAGCTGTGTGGTCTTGGGCAAGTTACTCACCTTCTGTGTGCCAGTTTACTGATCTGTAAAGCAGGAATAATAGCTATATCTGCTTGTAAGATTGTTGTGACTTTTAAATGAGTGAATCATGTATAAAGTGACTCGGGGTCTTTGGGCAGATCTTGAAAAGCGTTGTATGCCGTGGTATGAAGTTACACTTTTTCCCATTAATGAGGTGGATGAAGCGCCTTGAAGAATTGAGAGCAGGCTAGTCATGTGATCATATTTTTCCCTGGAGATTGAATTGGGTAGGGGCAGAAGAGCATTGGGCAACCGGAATAATCTAATCCATTTTTTTCTGCAAGTGAGGGATGGGATATTTTAGGTGGGGCTCCCATTGAATAACATTGATACACTTATTCTCTTTCATTTCTCTTTAGTTCTTTCTAAGTCAAGGTGAAATTCTCACACAGGACACTAGAGACTAGTACAATGAACATCCGGATATCTCTACTCAGATTTAACATTTTAAGTATTTTGCTGTATTTACTTTTTTCTGAAATAGTCTAAAGTAAATTACAAATATCAGGATATTTCACCTCTAAATACTTAAATATGCATCTCTAAAATATCAGGTCGTTTTTCTACGTAGCTACAATATACGTCATCACACATTACAGAGTTAAAAAAAATTCTTTTATATCATCTGATGCACTCTCCATACTCGTATGTCCTCAGTTCTTCCCCTAAATGCTTTTTAAAGCAGTTTTTTTTTTAAACCAAGATCCAATCAAAAACCATGAATTAGATTTGGTTATTAGGACTTTTTTAAAAACAGACTTTAATTTTTAGAGAAGTTTTAGGTTCACAGCAGAAATGAACAGAAGGTACAGAGATTTCCCAAAGACACCTGCCCCCATTTATGTGTAGATTCCCCTACTGTGAAAATCCCACAGCAGAGTGGGATGTTTGTTACAGTCAGGAAGCTACACTGACATGTCATTATCATAATTAGGGTTCACTCATAGTGTTGTACTGTGGGTTTAATGACGTGTATCCACCATTGTCGTATCATACAGAGTAGTTTCACTGCCCTAAAAATCTCTGTACTCCAGGTTATTAGGACTTTTAATGCTCTCTAAATTTAGAATAGAACCCACTTCCCCCACCCTATAGCCTCCACCTGCCACTCCCCAACCCCCAATTTTTTTTCTTGACTTTGACTTGAATAGGCCAGTCAGTTATAGTGGGGCATTCCCACTTTCTGGATATGTAGGATTGTCTCCCTGTGATTGTGTTTTGTCTTCTTTCTCTCACTCTTGTAGTTTCTGTAAATTGGAACTTAGATCTAAGGGCTTGATCAGGTTCAGGTTAAACATTTTCGGGAAGAAATCTTCATAGGTGATCCAGTGTATTTCATATTGCGTCACATAAGGAAGCCCATAATGTCTAGTAATCCTAAAATGATTGAGTAAAGATGACAGCCTGTAAAGTAATGTTAGAAAGTAACATTTTCCCTCTTGTAAGAACAAGTAACTAGTCGGGTAAGACTTTGGAAACATGCCCACATATCTAGTTTCCCATCAACCTTTTACCTATGTCTTTAGCATCCTTGCCTGAGTCAGTTATTTCATTAGGAGTTGCAAAGTGGTTATTTTTCTAATTCTTTTGCCATTTATTATCAGCTGCCATTCATTTGTAAAAATGAGCTTTTTTCTCATCAACTAGGGCTATTGGGTTATCCTCAAATGTTATCCTAAAATACAGTCCCCTTGGGAAAGGGAAGATAAATGCTTATTCTTTCCCTTCAGCTTTCAGAGTAAGGCACTTGTGGTGCTCCTGGCCGGTTTGCCCTCAGATCTGTTCATGGCCCTTCCCTACCTGGGAGGGTGGCCTAGGGGAGGAGAAGGTGACACCTGTAAGTTCCCTCCCCTGTCTTCTATGTGTCAGTATTGGAAGATTGAGAGAGAGAGGAAGGCCAGATCCAGGGTATTTTCCTCCTGCCCATCCACTCCCTGGGATTTCTACAATTTCATAACAGTATTTTGTTGTCATTTTATTGACTTATTTTTAATTTATGGAAAATAGGACTGGTTTTTCATTTATGAGACTGATACCAAGTTTCTTTTGAAGATAAATTTAAGTAAGAGTACTGCACAGGTAGTACGCAGGTGAGACAAAAAGAGTGTAGGTAGTCTGTGGGTGACTAAGGGTTAGGAAACTAAGCAGGATCCAGTGTGAAATCCTGGCAGTGGCAGGGGCATTGAGCAGAGGGACTGGCTAAGAGTTATTAAGAAGGCTGAGTTGACTTAGTGATAAACAGAGTGCAGAGGTGCAGGACTCGAGGATGCGGTGCTCCACCCTGGCTGGGGTGATGGGGTCTTTGGTTATGCTGCTCACTGAGATGGGGAATACAGGAGGAGAGGCACGTTTTGCATTTAGATTACTAATAGAAGTGAAGAGTCAGGTTCAACTGTTAAGTGGAATGGATATGAAGTCAACACTTCTGTGTTTTACAGTCCTCGGAAGAGGATACAGATTTAGTCTGCTTAACGTAAGGTATATGTAACATTCAACAGTGTATTTTGGATAATGCACTAAAGTGGAGGAAAGTGAGTGGAAAATAGTTTCCTTAATGGAAATTCACTGAAGACTCATTGTACTTCACTATATTCCTCAAAGCACCTGTGTAACACTCTGTGAAGTCGGTGCTCAGTAAGAATTTGTTAAATTGACCAAAAAAATGAAATCTCTCCTCTGTTACTGTGCCCAGTAAGGTTTCTTACTAATGTCTGTTTTCTAAAGCACTATTTTTCTGTTTCTTTACTCTCTAGGATTATTCTTTGATCAGTAGGGTTGCAAACCTCAACTTCATAAAAAATTTTTTAAAAAACTGTACAGTGCTGACAGCTAGTGATTTGATGATGATGATGATTATTTACAGTTTATCATCAGAGAGCAGCTTTTAGGGTTTAACTAAATACTTCTATTTAGGGCCCATTCCGATGATCTAAACTGGAGTTTAACTGTTGCCTTTGCATTTTTGTAGAATGGCTTTAAGTGTCATTGTATGTCTGAATCTCATCAGAGACAACTATTGCTGGCGTCAGAAAATCCTCAGCAGTTTATGGATTATTTTTCAGAGTAAGTAACTCAAAGACATCCTTATGTCAAGCTTCATTCACTTGGACGTTTAATAGATACTCGATATTCTGTATATTAGAAGCTCTGTTTATTCCTTACATATTAGCGTGATGGCTGCATTTTTGGTGCTCAGTTTTTGTCTTCTTTTGACAATTTGTTATAGTATGAAATTATTAAAAAAAACGTTTCTCACAATTCAGTCTTTCCTTCCTTTCCCTTCAAACATACTAAACTATCTTTCATTCTAGAACAGTCCCGACCAAGAGCACAGCTCTGGAGTCCTGGTGCCTGCCTTTGAACCCCCAAATCTGGCTTCTCCACTCATAGGCTGTGTGACGTCGGGTGGACGACTTTCCGTTTTCCTGTGCTGTAGTCTCCTCATCTGTAAAGCGGGACCAAGAGCGCACCCTCTTCCCAGTGTTGTCTGTCCTTCATAGGGTTTATAAGGAGAGTAAATGGTCCAGACTTTCAAAGGGTCTAGAGGAGTGCCCAGCACTTGATTAATATTAGCAGTTAATTATTATGATTACTGTTTAGTCTTCCTTCTATCCATCTTTCTTTCTTTCTTTCCAAACTTCTAGACCTTTTGGTCTTAGGACTCCTTTGCACTCTTAAAAATTACTGAGGACCCCAACAAGCTTTTGTTTATGTGGGTTGTATCCATTGATACTTGTAAATTAGGGGTTAAAACTGAAAACGTTTTAAAAAATTTACTTATTAATTCATTTGAAATAACAATAATAAGCCTATTACATGTTAAAGTAAATAACCTTTTTTAATAAGAAATAGCCGCCTTTTCCAAAACAAAAAATGTAAGAGTGGCATTGCTTTTACATCTCTTCGAATCACTTCAGTGTCTGACTTCATAGAAGACAGTTGGATTCTCTCACATGCTCCTGCGTTCCTCCTCTTTTGAAATGTTGTTTTGGTTGGAGCACATGGAGGAAGGCCAGCCTTTGCACAGATGTGTAGTCGGAAGAGGGGGAGTATTGTAATAGCCTTTTTATATAACTTTGGGTATTCTTCTTTGATACTACATCAAAACACAACAATGTGGTAGTGTTGTAAAGGTTAGTTTCAGTGTGGAATCTGAAAGCATACCAGCAAACTTTCTGTACTCTATTATATTAAAATCCACTCGATCTTTCATTTTAAATGGATCTTGTACCCGTGCATGATTTTGTAACATCATGCATTGATCATTTGGAAAATATTGGTACACTGAGTTATGCAGGTATTCCAAATGGTGACACATTTTATTATAGAATATCAAAAAATCATATTCATTAATGTTAACATCAATGTCAGAAACATCTTTTTTTTTTTTCTTTCTGGTAAGGAAGATTGGCCCTGAGCTAACATCTCTTGCCAATCTTCCTCTTCTGTTTTTTTATTGAGATTATAATAGTTTATAACGTTGTGAAACTTCAGTTGTACATTATTATTTGTCAGTTACCATATAAATGTGTCCCTTTACCCCTTGTGTCCCTCCAACCCCCTTCCCCTCTGGTATGCACTAATCTATTCTCTTTTCCGTGTGTTTATCTTCCACATATGAGTGGAATCATATGGTGGTTGTCTTTCCTTGTCTGGCTTATTTCGCTTAACATAGTACCCTCCCAGTCCATCCATGTTGAGAATGGGATGGCTTTGTCTTTTTTATGGCTGAGTAGTATTCCATTGTATATGTATACCACATCTTCTTTATCCATTCATCAGTTGATGGGCACTTGGGTTGCATCCACGTCTTGGCTATTGTGTATGATCCTGCAGTGAACATAGCGGTGCATGAATCTCTTTGAATCGTTGATTTCACATTCTTTGGATAAATGCTCAGTAGTGGGATAGCTGGGTCATATTGTATTTCCATTTTTAATTTTTTGAGAAATCTCTTAGCGTTTTCTATAGTGGCTGCACCAGTTTGCATCCCCAACAGCAGTGCAAGACGGTTCCCTTTTCTGCACAACCTCTCCCCAATCTTCCTCTTTTTGCTTGAGGAAGATTAGCCCTGAGCTAACATCCATGCCCATCTTCCTCTCCTTTGTATGTAGGATGCCACCACAGCATGCCTTGACAAGCAGTGTGTAGGTCGACACCAGGGATCTGAGCCTGTGAACCCCTGGCCACCAAAGCAGAGCATGTGAACTTAACCACTGTGCCACTAGGCTGGCCCCAGAAACGTATTTAAGTATTGGGACTAACTAACGGTGGTTTACAAAAATTGGGATTTTTGCTTGAAAGCTCTAGGTTTTGTGGTTTTGTTTTTTGTTTTTTTTTTTTTTTACAGATTTTGTTTTTCCTTTTTTTCCCCAAAGCCCCCCAGC
The DNA here is from genome assembly GCF_021613505.1 of Equus quagga. Taxonomy (NCBI): domain Eukaryota; kingdom Metazoa; phylum Chordata; class Mammalia; order Perissodactyla; family Equidae; genus Equus; species Equus quagga. Next base: position 24,958,953 of record NC_060278.1, read on the forward strand.
ACACAGTTGTATATTTTTAGTTGTGGGTCCTTCTAGTTGTGGCATATGGGGTGCCATGTCAGCATGGCTTGATGAGCGGTGCGGTGTCCACGCCCAGGATCCAAACCAGCAAAACCCTGGGCTGCCGAAGCAGAGCGCGCAAACTTAACCACTCGGCCACGTGGCGGCCCTTGAAGGCTCTAGTTTTATCCTTGGCAACAAATAGTGTCAGTTGTTTTCCTTGACATGACAGGCTCACTTTGTTTATTTTTGAGAAAATGTCCACTGAATACTTAATTTGGAATAACCATTGTCTATATGTCTGTCATTCTTTCAAGTAAAAATGGTGTTCTGTAAAAAAGATAGTTCAGGGGGCCAGCCCAGTGGCATAGCAGTTAAGTTCGTGCGCTCTGCTTTAGCAGCCCAGTGTCTGCAGGTTTGCATCCCGGGTGTGGACCTCTGCACTGCTCATCACTCCATGCTGTGGCAGTGTCCCATGTACAAAATAGAGGAAGATTGACACAGACATTAGCTCAGGGCTAGTCTTCCTCACCAAGAAAAAAAAGAGATAGTTCAGCTCGAACAATGGCACAAATGCTTTTTCTGAAGACAACCATTGTACGGCAGCACAAGTGGTTTATTCGTAATTCTCATTTCATCACACAGGATGTTAGAAAGACGTGTACTCAAAGATTGAGATTTAATATGACTAGTAATACTGACTGCTTCATTGAAGCCACTCTAGGTGAACCCAGCATGGTGTCCACTGTGAGTACATGGTGGTGAAGAACGCATTGACTGCCAGTGCAGGTTGGCATCACTGCCCACTGCCTTGGCCTGGCTAAGATGCCAGCGAGTTTCCCCTCCATTGCTTTTGTGCCATCAAGGCACAATAACACAGTGAAGAAGGCAGAAATCATTTCTCTGTGAACCACCTGACACCATCTTGAATACCCGCAGGTACCTCTGCCACACCTTGGGAAACAGCCGTCCTGGCAAGGGCCATCCACTCTCTGTGCCTTCCTCTGACCACCATCGTGCCTTCGTCCTCTGCGGGCTGACTTCTGCCCCTTCGGTCTCCGGAAGAGTCCCTCGTGGCTGTTTCTGTCTCCCTCTTCCTGGATCTCTGCTCTCGGACAGTGCTCTGAACTCTCAGTGGGAACACCTTGCTGTCTTCCATTCTTTCCTGGTTTTCCTACAACCACTCCCTCTGTGCTTGCTTTCTTCCTGATTCCTCTTCCTCCCTAGCTCCTCAAATGTAGGGAGGTTCTTCTGGGTGCCGTTTGGCTCTCCCCCCACTGTACACAGTCCCCATGAGTCACATTCTTCTTCTACTGTCGCCTGTATGTTTGGATGACTCCTAAATCTTGCTCTTCATTCCTAACATCTGTCTTGAGTTGTAGATTCTTTTTCTGGTCAATTCTAATCTCTGTTTCCGAAGGCTGTCCCGAAGCCAGTGTTTTAAAGCTGAACTCGGTATTCTCTCCACCACAGCTCCTTGTTATGCTGTGCTGGCTAGTAACTGCCTCTCCCGACTGCTAAGCCAGAAACCTCCGAGTCCTCTGGGAGTTCCCTCTTATTGATTCTCTGTTCAGTGTCCTTTCAACTTAGGTCCTTTCATTGTCACGGCCCTGGTAATCGTTCTTAGCGTCTCTCAGCTAAATTAGTTCAGTGACCCCCTCACTGGTCTGCCAGCCTGCAGCTTCTGCTCTTCTCTGCGTGTTGTGTGCCCGTGGTTCACAAACCACTGCGGGCAGCAGCGTCACCTTGAAAACATGACAACACATCCTGACTCACTAGCTCTAAGATGGGGCTGGAGACCTTGCATTTCTGTCAAGCTCCCAGGTGATAGCGATGGGGACCACGCTTTGAGAATTACTGTTGTATGCTATCCACCAGGATTGTCTTTCTAAGTCACAGATCTTTACAAATTAACTTCTAAATAACTTATTTTGTACTTTTCCACTGTGTGCGTAAAACCCCACCTCTTGAGCACGACATCGAAGGCACTTTAAAACAGCCCTAACATTGTTTTCCAGCTCCATCTTCCCCTCATTGTTCTCTTCCACCCCGCTCTCACGCTCATTGTTGTCTGCCCTCAGTTTAGCCCAATTAGATTGTCATTTTTAGACTTGCGAAGCTTTCATCTCTGTGCCAGCTGGGAGTGGCCTTCCCTTCCTCTTCCCCTGTGAAAGTCCTCGTTACACTTCACACCATGTTAGAGATCCCCCCGACATCTCCTGCTACTCTGCCTATGATATTTCGTTACCTCTCTTTTTCAGTTTGACCTCTGTTAGGATTGGTTCTGTTCTGTTTTAACCTCCGTCAAGATTTTTGTTTTATTCGCCTGCGTTTATCTAGCACTTAACACAGTGGACTCAGTTCAGAGGGACACATTAAGTGCCAATTTCATGTGGGAAAAGGGCAGTTTTGTTATCGTTGCTAGAATGGGCTTGTCATGCCACAGTCACTGGCGCTAAGAGACTTCCTGAAGGACCCTCTCCAAAGCTCTGTAGTCACTTTTGCTGTGGCTGCTTTGCCAAGACAAAACGTTTCAACTCCAAACTGACTTTTAACTTTAATTCTTGAAAACTGTAATCGTTTGGGATTCTTTCCTCGTTCAGTTGTAAAGTTTCCTGACAAATATTCACACATGTGTTCATAGATCGTTTGGGCATTCAAACTGTATAATAGTTTACATTTCAGGAAGATGATGCTCTGTATTTGTAGAAATCACCTGAGGCTTTTTTCCCTTCTTCATTAGGGAATTCCGAAATGACTTCCTGGAACTTCTCAGGAGGCGCTTTGGTAAGCATCTTAAGTTCTGTGCGCATGATGACTTCGTGATCTTACAATCTGCCCAGGATTCACGTGTCATGTCTTGTTCTCAGGCACTAAGAGAGTGCACAACAACATTGTTTATAATGAGTATATCAGCCACCGAGAGCACATCCATATGAATGCCACTCAATGGGAGACACTGACTGATTTTACCAAGTGGCTGGGCAGAGAAGGTAAGAAGAAGACGTTATTTGAATAATTATCATGTGGCTCCATTGCAGGGAGAAAGAATTGTCATCTTTTTTCTGTGTAAATTTATGGAAAAGAAGATGAATAGGGCAATTAAAAACTGGTAGGGAGGAGCATGGTCTTCCAGGATTGATTTTGTGTCTTGCAGTTGAATAGGAATGTCTGGAATAGTTCTTTTGACAATGCAAAGATTTCTCCCTGGAGCGTCTTTAAGTTAAGGATTATCTTCAGTCCTCTTCCATCCGCGCCCCCCCACCCGTATTCATTTCACTTTAGGAAACTTTTGTTATTCCCTCTTAAGGTGATTTTTAAAATTTTCTGCTGCTTTTCCCATTTTTAACAGGATGAAAAGTTTGGGAGAAGGAAAGAGGAAGAAATCTTATGTCACTATACTACTTATTCAGTGTGTCACTTTATTCCATTTTAGGGGGATAATTTCTACTTAGCAGAACATCATGTACTCAGCGGATGTTAAATACTTAGACACAGTTGAATAATTACTAAGCGAGCTAATGCTTCTTTCACATATTTCCCTTGTTTAAATAAGTTGCCTCAACGTAGCTAGTTAAAAATCAGAATAATAATTTTTTCTGTTTAAGGAGATAAAATAATTTTTTCCACTTAAAATATCTGATTTTCACTAAGTGTAAATATGGAAAATTCACGTGGTGCATGAATTTGTGTATTCGAGTGTGTTTGAATGAGAACACATTTATATTTACTTTTGGCTTTGATCATATACAGATTTATGATGTCTGTTGTTCTTTGAAGGCTTGTGCAAAGTAGATGAGACACCGAAAGGCTGGTATATTCAGTATATAGACAGGGACCCGGGAACGCTCCGCCGGCAACTGGAACTAGAGAAAAAGAAGAAGCAGGACCTCGACGATGAGGAAAAGACTGCCAAATTCATTCAAGAACAAGTGAGAAGAGGTCTGGAAGGGAAAGAACAGGTGGGCCACAGTATCATCCCACCTGCAGAGAGGCAATAGAAAAAGGTCTGCAGAAGCAAAAGCACTTGCTTTTTTAAGCTTTGAGTTGAGGTTTATAGGTACGTTCCTTAATTAAGAGGAGAAAGAGCGCGGCCGAGTGTGGAAGCCCAGGTTTTGGAGTTGAGACAAACCTGGGGCGATTCCTGACTGACTGCCTTCTCGATCTCGTCTAATTCTCTGATCTACACCTCAGTTCCCTTATCTCTAAATAGAGACGATATCTCATGGGGACGTGGGGACGACATAAACAGGTCATTTCAACTGCTTGTGATTAATGTAGTGCTGGAGGGAAACACAGTGTGTGGGAACACAGAGAGCCAGCAGGGCTCCAGCCTGGGGAGGAGGATGTAGACTATTCAAAGGGAGGTACAGCCCCTGGGCTGAGGAGTCTTGAATTCGGGGTTGGGGGGGAATGAGGGGGTGCGGGAGGCGTGGTCATGGGGGTTCAGTGGTAGAATGACTAGAATAGGCATTTATTTCAAAAAATGTTTATTGGGTGCCTGCTGTGTGCTAGGCCCCCTTCTGGGCACTGGGGATACAGCAATGGACAAAAGAGAAGTGCCCACCCTCATAGAGCTTAGAGGCTGAAAGTTGTGTGGGAGCAGGAAAATGCAGCCTAGTGTGTATGTGAAAGTACTAGCCATTCAGTATTTTTAGAAACTTTTTTGGGGGGGTTGGAGGGGTGTGAGGAAGATTTGCCCTGAGCTAACATCCATTGCCAATCTTCCTCTTTTTTTTGCTTGAGGAAGACTAGGCCTGAGCTAACATCCGTGCCAATATTCCTCTCTTGTATATGTGGGATGTCTCCACAGCATGGCTGATGAGTGGAGTAGGTCTGCACCAGGATCTGAACCTGTGAACCTGGGCTGCCAAAGCGGAGTGCACAGAACCTTAACCACTCAGCCATGGGGCCCGCCCACCTTTAGAAACTTTTTATTGTGGTATAACGTACATGTAATAAAGCGTATGATGTGCGTTGATCTTAAGGTTACAGCTCAATGAACTTTTATGTATGTGTTTCCTTACGTAGATAGATAGACAGCCTGTGTAGCCATCACCCAGATCAAGATATAGAACATTTCCAGCATTCTAGAAGGTTCCCTCATGCCCATTCCCAATCAATACCCACTGTCCCCCGAGAAGGAGCCACTCCTCTGATGCACCTCTACTGATCATTGGTTAGTTTAGTGTGTTCTTGTGCTTCGTAGAAATGGAATGGTACAGTACGCTCTCTTTGTGTCTAGCTTCCTTACTTCACCTATGTTCTTTCCTGTCAGTGTTTCATTATTTTTTAAATTGATGTATAGTATTCCATTTTATGAATATAACACAATTTATTTGTCCTTTCTCCTGTTGGAAACATGTGGCTTGATTTCAGTTTGGGCTGTTGTGAATACAGCTGCTCTGGTCATTATTGTACACATCTTGAATAAGCCGTTTAGAATAGAATGGTGCAGGAAGCAGCGGGCAGTAAGAATTAAGACCTCAGTAAGGATCGCTTCGTGAATCAGCTTTTATACCGTGTTAATTGAACTTGTTGACGAGTGAGTGTATAAATGTTATGATATTGCTTACATTAAGATGCCTATATTCACACCATCTTTTAGGAGTTTTCTACATTAAATTAAAATAGGAGCAGTGGTTCAACTGCTGTAATTATAAAATTTAACCTCCTGCTTAAGATTGAAAGCTTTTTATTCTCAAAATTCTTTCACCTTTTTAGCATTTAAACCTTTGTTTTCAATAGAAGAAAAATTATAATTTCCTATTGTGGAAATTAAGAAGGATCACATCTTCTCATACAGAGGAAAGTAGTTTACTTCTTGGAGTAACATTATTATTTTATAACATTTTAGCTTAACACTGCTAAAACCTTCAAGTTAATTTGTACTTTTCAGGTATAAATAGTATCTTTATCCTAAAAGGCAGGGGAAATTCTGTTCCTCAGCACTACTTCATTCTGCAATTTAAATATGTCAATTTTTTAAAAGTGAGATCATGTTTTTTTCGCCTTCCTTTGTGAAATCTTATATGGACGTTACCTAAGAAAAGAACATTTTAGCTAGATCTCAAGAACATCTTTTTTTTTTTTTTATTATAGAAACAATAATTAACATTTACCAAACACTTATTATGGCAGGCATATGCTAAATGTTTCCTTTATATTATCCTATATAACCCTTAGAACATCTCTAAATATGTACATTGTCCCTGTTTTAAAGATAGAATAACTCTGGCTTCAGGGAGATGGTGAGGTCGACCAAGAGGACAAGCTAATAAGTCGCAGAGGTGGAGCTGCAGTTTTATTTGAGTTAGTCTTAGACTCGATCATTATGCTAAATTATCCACCATAGAGAAAGGTTTTGCTTTTTAAGGTAATCCTGTAGCTAAGATTCTTAAAGTTTATTGCTTTATGTTGTTGTTGTTTCCTGCTTTAATTGTAACAGAAATAGTAATGTAGGTCAACTTCTACAGTCTGGCACAGCAAAACTACTTTTTTCCCCTTTAGAATAATTCTCCATTGGAGAATATTTGCAATACATATAATTTCTTAATTAGGTTCTTAACCATTTTAGAATTGCATCGTAGAGCTGCCTTGCAACGTAGGTAGCAAGTCATAATTTAGGACTATTGAATATTGATAGTAAGTGCATTGTGAACCAAACCTTCAGACCTTTTTTTTTTATTTTAGGAGGCTCCTGTCTTTACGGAATTAAGCAGAGAAAATGATGAAGAGAAAGGTAGTTTTACTTTTCTTTCTTCTTTTTTTAATATGGATGCTTTTGTATTGGCCTTGCCAAAAACTAGCAACGTGTTTGGGAGCAAAAGGTGTAATCTGTCTGGATTGCATTGTTCTCATTGATAAAATGAAAGGGTAATAAGACTGACTGAAATTAGCTTAAACGATCAAGAGAAACCTTGCCCTACCAAGAGTCCCAGAGATAGGGTGGTTCTGGTGCCATACTCTCGGCAGCTGGACACAAGGCAGCTGCCAGTACTTCCAGCCATCGTATGCAGGCCCAGCATCGTCCGGAGAATGACAGAGAGCATGGTTCTTGTGGAGTCCCCTGAGCAGGGAAACTTTCCCTAGAAGGCACTCCTGCGCCAACCGGCTTCCTTTCGAATATCGTTCGCCGGACTGTGTCACTTGTCCACCTCAAAAACAATCACTGGGAAAAGGAATAGGATTATTTTGATTGATTTAGACCAAAAGAACCTTACTAATTCCCCCAGCAGGCCCACACCTCCTATTCCCATCACTGTGGGCATTAGGTTTTCAACCTGTGAATTTTGGGAGGACATAAACGTTCAGACATAGCATCCTCCAGGCCATGTGTGTGAGGTATGGGCACCTAAACAAAAGTGGATTCCTATTAGCAAGGGAAGAGGGGGCAGTGCAGTGGGACATAGCAAAGGCTGCCTGCTACATCTCATCACATGAAGGTCTTCCCCAGCTCTTAGCATCATTCCAGTACATTCTACAGGAATTTATCATCTGGGTAGGAGCACTCCAGCTCTCACTTATTCAGAATGTCTGTGAATTTCTATGTGGATACACTGTGGTATCTTATCTGATAAGTTTTATTGTAATTTTCCTGAAATATATATAGAATACCAATTCTTTTCTTCCAGTTACATTTAATTTGAATAAAGGAGCATGTAGTTCAGCAGCAACATCTTCCAAGTCAAGGTGAGCTACACAAACAGGTATCTTAGAACTTGAGAGTATTTGTGAAATGTTGATCACTATGTTTGAAAAGCTGCACTATTGTGAAATAGTTTTCTCTGGTTGTAATTTTCTTCTTCTGTTTTTGTTTGATGGTTGGTTGTTTTCCTTTTTTAGCAACTATTTTTCTCTTATTTGCCTATGATGAATCTGTCTTTTGAGGACAAGCTCCTTCTGATTAAATGATTAAATGTTTCACATGATAAACACTTGGCTTCTCTGCGAATCCTTCTCTTAAAGGTTCCTTCTATGCTACTGCAGTACTGTTTATTTTTCTATCGTAGCCTACTTACCAAGTGTAAATGTTACCTGGGGTATACACTTTTTGTTTTACCATTGTATTATGATTTTCTAAGAATAAAGACTGACTTATTCCACTGTCTGCTCAGGACCTAGCACAGTATAAATGCACCCACAGACACTCAGTAATAATGGCCTTCCCCTCTAGATGGTGTAGTACAGAGCAGGAGGCAACTAACTTTTTCTGTAAGGGGCCGCATAGTAAATATTGTAGATGTTACTGGCCATATGTCTTTGTCACCACCACTTAACTCTGCTGTCGGAATGAGAAAGCAGCCCTAGACAGTCCCTAAATGAGCGAGCATGGCTGTGTCCCAGGAAAATCTTATTTATAAAACCAGGCAGCAGGCTGGGTTTGGCCCTCAGGCTGTAGTTTGCCAAACCCTGGTAGAGCACGCAGCCAGGTAGTTCTATCTACTTTGCACATTCTCTTCTCTTGCAGTTTTATGTATTCTTTCCCATATATTTACTCACTGTTTGCGGTGTGCAATGCATTCAGTTTAGTTAGGGAGGTTAAAAGACAAATAAGATATTCAGGAAGGTGCCAGTATCTACTGGAATTTAGTTTTGAGCTGAGTGATAGTTGCTATTTTACGTGTTGTTTATTTAACTTAGTTTTTTGGGTTAATTTATAGGCTAGTGCTTATTTGCATGACTAAATAAGTGTCCAGGAGAATGGGAGGAAGTAGGTAGGCTGAGTCAGCGGTGTGTGCTGCTTCAGAAAGACTTCCCAGATGTCTTGTCTTTAATCACAACATTTCAGAATTAACACCTACATACATGACCTGGAAGACAGGCTCAAATATATCATCACACACACGCCTTACAGTCCTAGCCCCTTATACGTTCTCTGCATTTTCCTGCATTATTTGTTATTCGTGAGTGTAGGTGATGTGAGGGTCGGTCCCAGCAGCCCCCTGGCATTAGCTTTCTATGGCTGCTGTAACAGACGACCACAACCGGGGCGGGCGGCTTGAAACAGGAGAGGTTTGCCCGGCCTGTGGAGCCCGGGGTTCCGACATCAGTGTCACCGCGCTGAGGCCAAGGCTCTGCAGGGCTGTGCTCCTCCAGAGGCTCTGGGGGGAGCTGTTCCTCGCCTCTGCCAGCTTCCAGAAGGTGACTGCTGGCATTCTTTGTTCTGGCTGCGTCCCTCCAGTCTTCGAGACCAGTGTCTTCCAGTTTCCCTGCTCCACCTTCACGTCACCTTCTCCTCTGCGTCAGGTCCCTCTTAAAAGGATGTGTGCTGCCTTTAGGGTCCACCCAGACCATCCAGGGTAATCTCATCTTAAAATCTTTGCCTTAATCTCGTTTGCGAAGGCCCTTTTCCCAAATAAGGTAACATTCATAGGTTCCAAGGCTGAAGGCCTCACATCTTTAGGGGTCGGCTGTTCGGCCTACTGCACCGTATGCCCACCTTCATATTATTAGTAAAAATGTTAGCTTTAGTTGACCAAGTTCTGTAAATTCAGTCTCAGTTATCTGTAATAGTGTGTAAATAGTGTCACAGATGGCACAGTGGAAAGCCTCATCTAAATTTTCTTTTTCCGAGATTATGCTGTATTTTTATGGAGGTTGGGGTTTATTTTCCTGTGGATTTCTCTGTCTTGTATATCTAAAATGCAGAATGAACTAAAGGATCTAGATAGCAAAAGTGGGTGTTTTAGGCTATGTTGAGGCACGAAGGTAAGCCCTGCTTCCCCATTGCTTGAACAAAGGTTCCCCAGTTCCCACGTCCCTTTTCCCTTGGGACTTCTTGGTCTCCTTTAATTGCACTAGGACCCACTCCAGTTACCGAAAGCAGAATTCTAGGGCTGTTCTAGGAGCCTCACGTTCCATTTCCAGTCTGTTAATGTTCATGTCCTGCCTTGGTTCTAACCCCCTCTTGACCCTATGTCAGTCTCTCCCCTCTCATAGAATCTTTTTTGGGGAGGAAGGGCGTTATTTTACCGCAGCAGGTGTAAGATTAAATATAATACACAGCTGGAAACAAATCAACTGTTCACTTTGCATTTTACTTTAATGTCATAAGTGAGATGTTTAATTTTCTGTGCTTCTGGTGATATTAAACTGTTAAAATGCTTTGTGTAGGTATTCTTTTTTGACTCTCTAAATAGTATTTTTAAGATAGGGATTATAACTTCCTTGAAAGCTTAGTAAAACTTTTCTGTAAAATATTGTGTGTGTCTTCTGCAGTTTTTATTACCAATTTACTTTTCCTTGTGGTTGTTGGTTTATTCAACTTTTCAATATCATCTCAAGTCAGTTTCAATAATGTGTATAATTTTTATTTTTCTAGAATATCCTTTTCATCTAGGCATTCAAATTTATCTGTTTTATTAATTTTTTAGAATACTCTTTATTTTCTTGATTTTATCATTTCTCTGATTTCTATTTTATTAATTTCTATCCTTCATAATTTCCTCTGTCAACATTCTTTATATGTTTTGTTATTCATTTTAGCTTTGCTAGATTCTTCATATTGCAAGCAGAAAGATCTTTCTAAACATCAAATCTTACCAAGTCTTTCTCTTATTAAAGACGCTCAGTGTCTTTAGTCATCATCTGTGGAAACACCTCTAACTTTTTTGTTTTGTTTTGTTTTTGGTGAGGAAGATTGGCCCTGAGCTAACATCTGTTGCCAATCTTCCTCTTGTTGCTTGAGGAAGATTGTCCCTAAGCTAACATCCGTGTCCATCTTCCTCTATTTTATATGTGGGGTGCCGCCACAGCATGGCTTGATGAGCAGTATGTAGGTCCACACCCAGGATTTGAACCTGCTAACCCTGGGCCACCAAAGTGGAGCTCACAGACTTTACTATGCCACTGGGCTGGCCCCACCTCTGACAGTTTTTACATACTATGTGTAGTGCTTGTGATCTGGTTTATATCCTGCTGTCTGTCCTCCAGCTATGCTACACTAATCGCAGTTCCTAAATGGGGCATGCTGCCCCCCTCCTTTTGCCTTTGTATCTTCTGTTCTCTCTCCCTGGAACGCCCTTCCATGTCTGTACTCCCGCTCTAGCATGAGATCCTGATGGGCTGTTCTGATCCATTGGTTGTCTCATTACAAACATTTAATAATGCTGAATACATTTTCTTGATAGAAAACTTTTTTTTTTTGGAGGAATATTAGCCCTGAGCTAACATCTGCTGCCAATCCTCCTCTTTTGGCTGAGGAAGACTAGCCCTGAGCTAACATTCATGCCCATCTTCCTCTACTTTATATGTGGGACGCCTGCCGCAGCATGGCTTGCCAAGGGGTGCCATGTCCACACCCGGGATCTGAACCAGTGAACCTTGGGCCGCCAAAGCAGAATGTGTGAACTTGACTGCTGTGCCACGGGGCCAGCCCAGATAGAAAATGTTTTTTCTGTTCAGTTTAGTGTTTTTGTGTGGTGAAAAATACATAACGTGAAATGGTACGTACCATTTAACCATTTTTAAGTAGCAGTCCATTGGCATTAAGTACATTCACATTGTGCAACCATCTCCAGTGTCCATCCCCGGGACTTTTCCATCACCCCAAACTGAGACTCTCTCCCGCTAAACGCCAGCTCCCACTCCGCCTCCCCAGCCCCTGGTCACCTGTGTCCTGCTTTCTGTCTCTAAACTTGGCTCCCTCATGTGAGTGGAATCAGAGTCACTGTCCTTCTGTGTCTGGCTTTTTTGACTTAGCACGCTGTCTTCACGATTCATCCATGTGGTGGCACGTCTCAGAATTTCCTTCCTTTTCAAGGCTGCATAATCTCCCATTGTGTGTGTATACCACGTTTTGTTTGTCTGTTCGTCTGTGAGTGGACGTTTGAGTGGTCTCCATCTTTTGGCTACTGTGACTAATGCTGTTCTGAGCGTTGGTGCCCCGGAATCTGAGTCCCTGCTTTCAGTTCCTTTGGTATATACCCAGAAGTAAAACTGCTAGTGTGGTGATTTTGCGTTTAATTTTTTGAAGAACAACTATACTATTTTCCACAGCAGCTATACCATTTGACATTCCCACCCACAGTGCACAAGGGTGCTGATTTCTCCACATCCTCGGCAAATCTTGTTGTTTTCTGTTTTTTTTGTTGTTGTTGTTGTTTTCTTTTTTTAATTTTATTTTCCCTTTTTCTCCCCAAAGCCCCCTGGTACATAGTTGTGTATTTTTAGTTGGGGGTCCTTCTAGTTGTGGCATGTGGGATGCCACCTCAACGTGGCCTGATGAGCAGTGCCATGTCCACACCCAAGATCTGAACTGATGCAACCCTGGGCTGCCGAAGCGGAGCACGCGAACTGAACCACTCGGCCACGGGGCTGTCCCCATTGTTGTTTTTTTAATAATAGCCATCCTAATGGAAGTGAAGTGTATTTCATAGTGGCTTTGATTAGCATTTCCCTAGTGATTAGTGATGTCGAACATCTTTTCATTTGCTTTTTGGCCATTTATATATGTTCTTTGCAGAAATGTCTATTGCCCATTTTTTAATTGTTTTTTTTTTTAAGTTGAGTTTTAAGAAAAGTGTCTAACAGCCTAAAATAACCTCAAGTTTCCAAGCTGAGACAAATACCAAAATACTGAAATAATTTATAAATGTATTTGAAGGCTCATTGTTGATAATATTTGAGAAATCATGGAGCATGTGAGAAAAGGCAGAATGCGGAAAAATAAGCAAATGTTTTTTCAGAAACTGGAGAAAAACTTCAGAAAACAATAGTAGCAAGTTTTTCCTACTGATTTCAGTAGGAATTAGGTAGCTTGTGAACGTACGAAGAGGAAGAGGTAACCACTAGACCCCGAAATAGCGCTGCATCCTAACTCCCCTGTGCTGGGATTATGGGTGCCTACTCCACAGACGCACTGTCGGTGACCATGATCTGGGATTGTTGCTAAATTGGGTAGATTCCCAGCTCAGAGAACATGTAAATCTAAAGAACTTTTATTTTAAAGTGCAAATTGAAGAGTTTATCTTTATATGGACTTAATCTGTTCACAACTGGTATATATTGTTAACAGTCATCACAAACCTGGCAAATTTGTTCAGTAAGAGACTCAGAACTTAAAAATAGTTCAGAGGATTGAATTATGGGGCAAAACCCAGTAAGTGAACTTTCACAAGGGTCAGTATAAAGCCCTGCAGTTAAGCAGAGAGAGCAACCTCCACAGAGACAGTGGAGGGTCCTGAATGACAATCGCCTATGTAGAAAAGATATGGGGATTTCAGTCAACTGTGAGCTGAATGGGAGTCCTTAAAGTAACCAGGCTGCCAATAAATCTGATGCGACCTCTAAATGCCTTTTTTGAAAAAAATTCCAAATAATGGAAAATCATAATTCTGTTGTATTTTCTATTCATCACACTTTTTTTCTTGGTTATCTCCATGGTAGCTTTGTGCAAATGTTTATTCTCTGTTTCATGTCTTGTAAATATGACAAATAACTAGATTGGTAAGATTTATTTAGTCCACAAATATTAATTGAGAGTCTGTTTTATGTGAATTATGAGATAGTTACTGCTACTTTACTGGGCAAAAAATATATGTATGTGTATATAATATATGGTTCCTCCCCTACTATGAGAGAGGGGTCATGCATAAATGATTATAGTACAAGAGGGCATGTGACACCTGCCACGAAGTGCTATGGCAGTTCAAAAAATGACAGGATCCAAGAAGCCTCATGAAGGATGGATTTTAAAGAATTTTAAGAAATGTAGATCAATGGAGAAATTATTTTACGTGTAAACAAGGCATGTGCAAATTTGCAAAGGCATGAAGCACAGGGCATGGCTCATTCAATAGCAGATTGTTCAGAATGACTCACGTACATAAGTCAGAGATAGTATTCCGGGGCCAGTGGTGACAATTTTATATTGGCACTAAAACATGTGGAATTCACACTGTCAACTCTAGGCAGGCAGGAGAAATAAAAAATTTTTAAGTGACACGTTGAGATCTTTCCTTTAGCAGAATAGAACTGACAGTAGTGTGCTAGGCTTCTAGCCATCATTTTACAAACATTTCATTTAATCCTTGCAGTCGAGTTATGAGTTGGCTCACATCATTCTCCACAGTTATAGAGAACTGAGGCTTAGAAAAGTTAATTGCACAAGGTCCTAGCAGAAGAAGCTTCAGACCCTCATCTACCTAACACCAGAGCCGAAGCTGTCGTCACTCCACTGCACTGGTTTAGCGGCACTAACTGGGGGTGGGGAGAAGGGAGAGGGAGGAAGACAGGAAGGACGTGTTCTTGTGGTGCTTACAGTTGTGTAAGAGATACAGACAGGTCCTGCTTGGCCTTGACTAATCTGTTATAAATTAATCACGTAACAGATTTCTTCTGTATTGTTCCTCTGTAGATAGTTTGTTAACAAGCACAGTTCTTCTTTTTATCAGTTCTTTGGGACCAAGTGCATTGAAGACCATAGGAAATGCAGCTTCAGTGAAACGGAAGGAATCTTCCCAGAGCTCCACTCAGTCAAAAGAAAAGAAGAAAAAGAAGTCTGCCCTCGATGAGATCATGGAGGTACAGTTTCTGAGCAGCTTTCGACTCCTTAGCAATTAAGAGGAATGATATAGTTCACACCAAGGGAAGTTAAATAGTTTCACCACTTATTAGATTACTATACAGTTAGAAAAATATGCATGTACTGGGTTAGGGAAAAGCAGCCAGATGCAGTTCCATCAGAACAGAGTTGGAGCCCCTCCCAACTGTATATTTTCTTGCCTCGAGTGCTGCCTTTAAAGCTCTCTGTGGGGTTATGGTCAGTAGAGTTCAATCAGAAGGACGCCAGTAGTGCATGGGGCTAGAAATGCAAGCTCTGTCCCCCTCTGGGGCTCTGTGAAATTGGCATCCTCCATGGACCCCCTCCCACCACCACTGACCACCTCCTAGCCAGCAAGAGGAAGCTGTGATGTATTTTCTAATTTGATTTGGCCTGATGGCTCAGTTAATGTGATTGATCATTGAAAACCTATGATTATCTGGATCCAGGGCCATACTTTGACTCTGAAACTCTAGAGCAGTTCTGCAGAAGGTTCTTGATATACTCCTAAATATTCCTTTCTCCCCCCTAGCCCATAGGCTTGCCTTATCAATGAATGTAGGAAGTAAGTGGAAGAGACGAGGAAGGCCAGGCAAAGAGAAAGAATACCTGGATACAGAACCTAACATTTTTCCTTGTAACATAATTTCCTCTAGTCTCCTCATCACTTTTCTTCACTTGTGAAGGGAGAGGAGGTAACTGTTGGTTTCCCCTGTTACTGAGTCCTCACACAATGTGGGGCAGTCTGAAAAGCTTGAAGTGTAGTGTAAGATGTGTACCCTAAGAGATGTGGTCCGTCCATCATGCAGCAGATAGTGAGTCACTGTTAGGGGCTGGGTGTTGTGCGAGTCCTGGGTCTGGAGAGTAGGGAGAAAAACACAGTCCCTGTGTGTCACGGAGCTTTCATTGCAGCGAGAGAGACACACCATGGCCAAGTGAACCAGTAAATGCGTAATTACAAAATGCTAATTGCTGAGGAGGTCTGAGGGCTGGGAGTGGGGAGGTCGCGTGGGGAAAGTTGTTAAAGGCAGGGAGCATCTCTAAGGCAAGCATCCGAAGGAAGATCCATGTGGCTCAAGCATAGTGAGCACGAGAGTGGTCGCATTTGAGGTTAGAGAGAGTTAGGGCAACACTGTAGAGGTCGTAAGACTGTGACAACACCGTGGAGGTCATAAGACTCTTCACAACACTATCAAGGTCATAAGCCATGACAGGGAGTCTTTGAGCTTAATTCAGAGTAAAAGGGAAAGCCAGATCCTCTTCCTTTGAATATAATATATGCTAAGTTTAGAGTGTTCTTTGTTCATATTGGGAAGTTGGAGGAATTAAAATGAGGTTTAGAATCAACCAAAAATTACATTGTTCCATCCCATTCAAAGTTGGTACTTCTGGTTTAGTAAGCAGTTGGGAAAGATGGGAATGCTCTATAGCTGTAATGGCCAGTCAGCTATTTTTTCTTTTGATCACTCTCTTTTGTTTTTTTGGTGAGGAGGATTGGCCCTGAGCTAACATCTGTTGCCAATCTTCTCCTTTTTTTTTTTCCTCCCCAAAGCCCCAGTACATAGTTGGAGATCCTAGTTGTAAGTCCTTCTAATTCTTCTCTGTGGGACGCCGCCACAGCATGGCTTGATAAGCAGTGTATAGGTCCGCGCCCAGGATCTGAACTGGCAAACCCCAGGCCGCCAAAGCAGAGCATGTGAACTTAACCACCCAGCCACCGGATCAACCCCTTGATCACCCTGGCCCATATTGCATACTTTTTTTAATTCAAGTTTTTTTTTTAATCAAAAACTAATTGCAAAAAATATTTATTTGTATTTATCAGAGCTTGCAAATTATATTGATCTTCGGTGAAGTGTGTGTTTTATGGTATTTGTTTGCTAAATAGAATGGTATTTGAAGATAAATTGAGGATTTTACAGAGGTGACTTTATGAATGTCTTGTGTGTCCTACAGATTGAAGAAGAAAAGAAAAGAGCCGCCCGCACAGACTACTGGCTACAGCCTGTACGTGTTCAGTTGGAGCTTCTTGAGTTCTAAATGTACTTTTAAGTGAATGATTTAAGTAGCATTTGGTATAAATGACTGAATTTCTCAAATATATGTAAATTACATAGATAGATTCATAGCTTTAGTGACTCCTTTCTACCTGATCTTAAGTATTGGTTGTACCCTTATCAGAGGGGAACTTCATATGTATAGACCAGTAATGTTCCTTGAGTGTAGTGGGAAATTTGTTCATGGACTCCTTGAATTTAAGTCTGGAATTATTTTCAGTTTTTGCTATAAGACAAAGGGTTATGTTTTCACAAATGTGATTGAAAGGTAGAATTGTAAATGCAGACATATTTTTTTTTTCAACTTATAGCTTATTGAACTTAGAATACCCCTTTGGGTGCTTTGTCGAAAAAAGCGGGTTTTAATTTTACAGACTCAAGGAAAGCTTTGTATTTTGTTGTGTATTTATTACTACTTATTATTTTAAGATAATTTTCAAACATTTAAATAATTTTAAAAATTATTATTTATTGATACTCTGTTTTGAACTTACTGAGATGTGAAGTTTTCATGGAACTTTCAGGGTACCTAGTTATTTTTAAAGGAGCTGGTTTGATCAGTAATAAAGTAAAAAGTAGTGTGTCATTTAGATAATTTCTGATTTGGAAAATAAGATTAATAATAACCTTGAAGTTCAGAAAGTCCAAAGTTCTGATTCAGATCTTCAAAGGCATTCTCCCATTAGCTTGAAAATAGCTTAGCTTCCATGTCTTAGTTTATGTCCTTAGACAATGGGAACCATTTCTACCTGTGGATCATGTGAAGGATCATGAAATAAGTTATTTAATATGAAAATACTTGCTGTGTTAAATAGAAAATAAGCACTTTGTATGAATTATTTCTGTTAATTCTTGTGTCAGCCCTGTAAGATAATTACTGTTATTATCCCCATTTTACAGCTGAGAAAACTGAGGCATAAAGTATTAGAGTGATTTCCCAAGGTCCTTTAGAAAATGGGAGCCAGGATCCGCTGGGAGTGGCTTCTGCTCTCCACTGGTGGCCAGCTCTGCTTCTTTGTGCCTTAGTCACCCCGACTCCTGTCTCTGAGCAGAAGTTTGAGTGAAGATTAGAAAAGAAAGAACCACCTGGGGTTATTTTGATTTGTTTTCCCTGTTGGAGTAGCTGGTATTTGAATATTAATAGTTTCATATATTGTTTATGAAAATGTAATCAAGAATTTTGCTTAAAGCAGTAGTTCTTTTCCAAAGAGTAATTCAAAAATTTTTTCAAAATATGTATACTTCAGTACTGCCACCATCCTGTGTCCTGGGGTGAAATGCGTATTTTGACTTACCTCCTAGGTGATTCTGAGATGTGCCCTTGGTTAAGAACCATTGGTTCAAAAGGAAAACAAACCAAAAGCAAAAAAAAAAAAAGGCAAGCATTCCAAGTTTTAGTTGGTTCAGAAAGGATTGTCTCTTCCCACTGACAAGCTTTTCAATTAAATTTTATTTTCTGTTTGGTAACTTTCTCATATCATAAATTATTCAGATTTTCTTCATAGTTCCTATTACAGAGTGTTACATTAAAAGTGGGAATCAGCCAATGGTGCTCGTGTGTCTCACTCTGAAATGGGCAATATGTTTGTTAAAATAACCTGCAGCCCACAGAGCTAGATTGGAGAGCTTCATTTTTTAAACTCAGGAAAGAAAGGTTTTGAACAGATCTATTGTGAGCAAGTGTCAATAAGTACAATGACTTAATGAGTTATCTTTTAAATTATAAGTGTGTACCCATGAGAGCCTTTGAGAAATTTAGCCCGGAAATATTCTGGCTAAATCAGAGAAACTGTTTTCACGTTATTTGGCTTCATTTAGAAAGTCTTAGTAGAATACAGGCTTAAGAATAAGACCATTCAAGTCTTCTCTTAAACATATTTTTCTACTATTAAATGTCCTACTTCCAAAGTCCTCACTGAATTTTCGTTAATATAATTTTTAGCCTGGCTTAATGAAGGACTGGGGACCACCTGGTACCTCTGTTGTATTCACTCGAATTAGCAAATATAGGATCAGAGTAGTGAACATAGCGTGAAGTTAGGTGATTTAATTTTCCTTATCAGCTGTTAGCTTGACCAAATCGGGAAAACAACACTGAAGAAGCCGAGTCAGAGTGCTTTAGTATGAAATCAGCCCAGATTTCTCTCCCGTTTGAGAAATAGATGCTCAGAAGAACCATGCTTTTAGCAGGAACTAATTTGGAGGAATCTCATCTGTATCAAAAATTGAAAGCAACATAATGAGAAAAGGACGCTGTGGAAAGGAGCACCCATGAGCTGAGAGGCCCCGTTTCTGCATTTCCCAGTGAGGCTGTTGCCACGTGAGTTCCCGTCAGCAGCCAACACCTACAGTGCAGTTCACTTACTTGGATGCAGAGGAAGAAAGATGCTGCCTATGAAAGACCTAAATTAATAGAGTCGAGATTGACAGATAGAAGTGCTCGATTTCAAGAAACCTTCACTGGGGAAATGAGCCGTGAGATATATATTTTTTTCCTCCTGGTGACCATGTTGAATAAAAAGAGAAAGAAGGAGTGAAAGGTTACTAAGGAAATGTTTTACCATTGTTAGGAAGGCTTAGAACTTCAAAATTTCATAGTTAGCAGAGCAGTTACATTTTACAATGATTTTTGGTGAACATGGTTTAAAATGAAGATGTAAAACAGAAAAGATAATTTTTGTCGTTCCTTTCATCTTGATTTTTTTGTTGTTATTTTCTAGGAAATCATCGTGAAAATTATAACCAAAAAACTTGGAGAGAAATATCATAAGAAAAAGTGCATTGTTAAGGTAAGGACTTGAAGTTATAAATGAAATTTGTGAAAAGGCCTGGGGTGCAGTGAGTAAAGCCTTTTTGGTATTCCTTAAAAATCAAGTCCTGGGGCCAGCTTCATGGTGTAGTGGTTAAGTTCATGCACTCTGCGGTTTGTAGGTTTGGATCCTGGGTGTGGGATCTCAAGCCACACTGTGGCAGTGTCCCACATAAAACAGAGGAAGATCGGCACAGATGTTAGCTCAACAACAGTCTTCCTCAAGCGAAAAAAAGGAAGACTGGCAACAGATGTTAGCTCAGGGCCAGTCTTTCTCACACACACAAAAAATCAAGTCCTAGTAGCAGAAGCACAGTGTGTCAGGTTCTTGATGGCTCCATAACAGGAAAGCTGGATTCATAATTGTTGGAGAAATATTTCATTTCCAAACATAAGTTTATGCTTAACTTTGGTCTGCTTTCTTACTGGAGCAGATGGTACATGTGAAATCACAGTGGCACCTCTTAAAGTCATTGTGCATGCCTTGCTGATCAGTAAGTTGCATTCTCTTTGTTAATGATAGACACTATGGTTATGCCCCCAGAGTTCCAGGGAGGGCTTCCTGTGTTTTGCCTGAGAGACTGTCTTGGCTTCTCTAGAATTTGTTTGTTTGTTTTTCTCAGGAAGACTCACCTTGAGCTATCTGTTGCCAATCTTCCTCTCTCTCTCTGGCTTGAGGAAGATTTGCCCTGAGCTAACATCTGTGCCAGTCTTCCTCTATTTTGTTTATGGGTGGCTGCCACAGCATGGTTGACAAATGGTGTAGGTCCACGCCCAGGATCCAAACCCATGAACCCTGGGCTGCCGAAGTGGAGCATGCCGAACTTAACCACTACACCACTGGGCCAGCCCTGCTAGGATTTTAAAATTTAAAAATCAGCACTCTAGTCCTTTTCTCTATGTTGCGTTTCCTAAATATAGTTTCATTGCAGCACCCAGCCTGTGCATATAAACTGCCCTTCTGCTGTACTTGAAGCTAGGCAAAATTATCCCTCTCACTATATTTCTTTTTTTTTTTAAAGATTGGCGCCTGGGCTAACAACTATTGCCAATCTTTTTTTTTTTTTTCCTGCTTTATCTCCCCAACCCGCCCCGTACATAGTTGTATGTCTTAGTTACAGGTCATTCTAGTTGTGGGATGTGGGACGCCACCTCATCGTGGCCTATGAGTGGTGCCATGTCCGCGCCCAGGATCCGAACCCTGGGCCGCCACAGCAGAGCCCGCGAACTTAACCACTCGGCCATGGAGCCGGCCCTCACTGTATTTCTTAAAGTCTCATTCTGAGGTCACCAGTCTTTTATTCTTTGCAGATGAAAACCTTAACTAAGCTTTGAACTGAGTTCTTTATTAAGAACCATAGAGAAATCGTATGTGGAATTTAGAAAATAGTGTTGTTTATAGGAGGAGTTATTCTTATCCTTTGATTGGAATTTCATTTGTTTTCATTTTATTTACTTCTGCCCTTTGAAATCTGTGTTCATCCATTTCTTCTATTATAAAAGTGTTGATTTTATGTGACAGGAGGTAATTGACAAATACACAGCGGTTGTAAAGCTGATGGACTCTGGAGACAAGCTGAAGCTGGACCAGACTCATTTAGAAACCGTGATTCCAGCACCGGGTGAGTCTTTCTGCAAGACCATTCAATATGTGTGCTATCGCAATGCATGATGCCATTTTTAAAGCCACAAGTTTTTGACATCACTTGATAGTTATGGATGCAAGTTTCCTTTTTTGAAATATGTAACTGTTGCCTCTTTGACCTCAGGTGATGTGGTAGTTCACTAGTCTGCCAAGAAAGCTATATTTTGGCATGAATAAATTTTTCCTTCCTAGAATCCGTTTTTTTTTTTCTGCAGCAAAATGCAGATATATCTGGAAAAAATCAATCATATTAGGGTTATTATTAATGTATTTATTTAGCTACCTGAGATAGTAAAGTGAAAGTCTGTGTTATTTTGCTTTTTCTTTTCCTTAATTGTCTTGATCGTTAGGGTACTTACACATATCCAGAATAAACGTACTTTGGTTAGGTTTCCTCTGACCTAAACTCTTCATGGTGGTATCATTGCTGCCACAATGGTAATATTAGTCTCCAAAACTTCCACTTATCAGATCCTTTCCCCCTAGAATAAAACTCATTTTATGGATTAAGAATAATTTTTTTTTTCAGCTTTAGTTAGATATAATTGACATACAATAAACTGCACTTGTGTAGAGTATACAGTTTGCTAAGTTTTAACCTGAATACTCCCGTGAAACCATCCCCACAATCACGACAGTGAGTGTGCCCCTCACCCCCCAGTTTCCTCATTTCCCCTTATAACCCTTCCCTGCCGCCCCTCCGCTCCTGCCTCCTGTGTGCCCCCAGGTACCACCTGTCTGCTTTCTGTCACTATAGATTCATTTGTATTTTTCTAGAATTTTATATGAATAAATCCTACCATGTGTCCTGTGTTTTGGTCTGACTCCTTTCACTAAGCATAATTATCTGGGATCGTCCTTGTTGTCAGTGCATCTGTGGTTCACGCCTTTCTGTTGCTGAGTCCTGTTTCCTTGTGTGGATACACCACTGTTTGTCCAGTCACCTGTTGTGTGATGGACATTTGGGCTGTTTACAGTTTTTGGCTGTTAAAAATAAAATTTCTGCGAGCAGTCGTGTAGAAGTCTTTGTGTGGACCTATGATTTCTTTTCTATTGGGAAAATTCTTAGAAATGGAATGGCTCAGTCATATGGTAGGCATAAGTTTAAATTTTTATGAAACTGCCAAACCATCTTATGATTTTGAAAAGAGACAAAATAAGCTAAATTTTTTCTAATTCCTTCTCGACTCTGAGCATTTCCTCCAAGTCTCTTATACTTCTTGCAATCTAAAATTGAAACGTATCTCTTTGACAAATAACCGAATGAGATGAGGAGTCTTATACTGTTATAGTAATTAAAGTAGCTATAAACTGTGCTTTAGAATATTAGAGCTCTTAAATGATTAAGAACTTTTAAGAGAGAGGTTTTGTTTTTCGTTTTGTTCAATCAGTGTAATTGCATTTTGCTGTAACAACGTGGAAGAAAAAAGTGGATATTTTCTTTGCATTCAGCGTTATATTCTTTTCTTTTGAAGGAAAAAGAGTTCTCGTTTTAAATGGAGGCTACAGAGGAAATGAAGGTACCTTAGAATCCATCAATGAGAAGACTTTCTCAGCTACTATAGTCATTGAAACTGTAAGTATGTTTACGCAAAGACAAATTTCAAAATGCTTTAAAAATGTGCCATGTTCTTTTTCACTGGATTGGTCCTTGTTTTATTTTAGAGTTTGGGTTTTTTATTTGCTTCTCTCCTATTTGGAAATCTGTAAGATTTTTTTTCTCTGATGACTACCATTGCTAAAATATTTTATTTTCGGGTTATAAAAGAAATGCATATGTGTCTTAGTCCCTTCCAGCTGCTATAGCAAAATACCATAGACCGGGTGGCTAATAAACAACAGAAATCTGTTTCTCTCAGTTCTGGAGGCTGGAACTCCAAGATCAAGGCACTGGCAGATTGAGAGTCTGGTGACACCCTGCTTCCTGCTCCTTGTGTCCTTACATGGTGGAAGGGGCAAGGGAGCTCTCTGGGGTCCCTTTATAAGGGCACTAATTTATTCATGAGGGCTCCGCTCATTACCTGATCACTCCCTAAGGCCCCATCTCCAAACACCATCACATTGGGCATTAGGTTGCCGCATAAGAATTTTGGGTGCAACACATCCAGTCTCTAGCAATGCTCATTGTATAAAACCTGAAACAAACAATGTAGTATAAATAATTTAAAAAATTACTTGTAATCCCCCAGTCAAAGGGTAACCCCCATTAATATTTTGGTCTGTTCCTTTCCAGTCTTTGTATTTTATAAAATTGTGTACAATATGGACAGTTTTGATCCTGACTTTTTTCCTCTCACATCTAATATAAAACTCAATTTGGCACGGTATAATTCGTGGGGAATGTATAGTTATAATTAATGGGGAAAAAGCCACAGAGATCAGTTTTTTAAAATGTACCCCCTTCTTTCATGAAGGATTTAAGGTATCTGAGATCAGTAAAGCAATTAATTTAAGGAAATCTGATGTACAAGTAAAATTGTTTATTGATTAGAACTGGTAGTTCACCTGACAGGCCTGTGAGTGAGGCCAAGTGAGACCTAACCTGTCTTCAGAAGGGAAGACCTGAAACGTACCTTTTCCTTTCTGCCTAATTCTTTCTAGAACTCTGGACTCCTGTACTCTGTGTCTTTATCTCTGAGTGAAATACTTTTTCATCTCCAGTACAGTAAGTTTTAGTATTTGGGGGATAATGGACCACTTGGAGAGTCTGAACAAAATTCTGAACTCTCTCCAAAAAACTGCGCGTAACCGCCAAATTTTGTGAGTTTTCTTAAGAAGTTCATAGGCTCCCTAAACCCGTCTGGGGACTGATTAGGGAATGTGTGTCTCAGGAAGGTGTTCTGGAAAAGCCGTTTAGGTCCTTACTTGAGATAAATCCCTTTTAAGTAAATTAAGCTTTTCTTTTCTTTTTTTCCCTATGTCTGGCAATACTAACCTAGAAACTATCACTGATATAAACTCTGTAGGAAAAAAAGGAAAAGAGAAATGTCATTGAGGAATTTATCAATCTGGCAAAGTTAAGAGACGGAGTTTTTCTGAAAAACTCAGTAAGTTTTTCTCTTTGGCTTAATCATTATAAGGTCATGGAAAATCTCATATTTCCTTGGCAAAGTAATTCTCCTCCACTTTTTAATTTTGTAACACTATGCAGTTTAGATCCTGCTTCGTGTTTTCATCTCAGGGAAACTGAAAACAATGAATTACTGTTGAGGATGTTCTAGGTTCCATCCAGATGCCTTTGGTTTACAGTTTGTATGATTTTCAAGAGCTGATTTCCTACCGCCCTCGCTATAAACCCACAGTGTCGTCTTCTCTCTAAGGCTTTAATTGCTTTCAGAGCTGCTCTGAGACAGAACCTGCCAGGAAATCCGCATGAAGAGCCTTTCTGGCTGATGACAAAGCAGCATGTCCTCTTGGAAGAGGACACCCACCTGCTGATTTTTTTGGTTTTTCTTTTGCAGCCTGCCTCCATTAACAAATCCATATATATATATTTGTATGCACGTGGGTATCTTTCTCTTATATCTCATGTTTTATCCAAATCACTGCTGTGAAACACATGAGGTTTGCAAGTGATTTCTCCTGTTGTTTTTATCATTTCTGACATCTTAAATTTTAGTATCAGTATCATAGTATTTGAAATTTGCACAGTTATTAAGCATATTTTTTAATATCTAACAAAGTGTTCCACAACAGCCTCAGCCTTTCAGCTGATTGCCGAAGGAAGCCACGTGTATGGCTTGTTCTTCTTCCCCAGCTTCGTAGTTCATATCATGAAAGTGTACTTGACCGTAGACCTTCCGACTGGGTAATCAGAGTCAGCCGGGGCCATGCTTTATCTGGGAACCTACTTCCTTTAAATAAATCACTATTAGATATTAAAAGAATGGCATTTTAAAAAGCATTTTTAAGGGAAGGTATGATTCTGAGTAAAAAATGTTAAAATTTCAGTCCGAGATTAGAGTCGTCATCATTGTCATTATCATCATCATAATCATTTTGTATTTTGCAAGGGAGCTGACCAGCTTTCAAATTTTAACTAAAAGATTTAATAATAAGTGTCGCAGTTAGTAAGCTTATGCTCATGTTGTATTCCAGGTATTGTTCTAAGCACTGTATGTGTATCATTCATTTGTATTTCCCAACAACCCAGTACTGTGGATACTGTTACTATCCCCACTAGGGGACAGTGGGGCCCGAGGGACTGAGTCCCCTGCTGAAGGTGGGATTTGAATTGGACAGTCTGGGTCCAGAGCCCGTGTTCGTAGCCTCTGTGTTCCCAGACTCTGTTGGCTTTTATGACGGGCATTGTCTTTCATTAATCCAGTTTTCCTCTTTCCCTTTCTGTTGGGTGTGAAGGGAAGAAGAAAATGTACTTAAAATTGGACTCATTTTCTGTGGTAAAGACCAGCCTAGCTATTACAGCTAAACTAAACAAACATGGTTGTGTATGAGTATACATATTGCTTAAAATTAAATAATGATAATTGCCATAACCAAAAGAAACCCCCAAACTGATGATGGCACAAATATGATAGAAGTTAACTTCTCATTGTAAGAGCCCAAAGTGGATCTTCTTAGGGAACAGCTCTTTTCTAAGGGGTGATGTGTGAGCCCAGGGTCCTTCCAACTTGTGGCTCCAGCGTCTTCAACAAGTGTCTCTTAGAGTTGCTGTGTCCCTGTGCTTCAGGCCGACCAGAGGGGAATGTGACCGATGGCGTGTGGAGGGTAGCATGACCTGGGTCCGGAAGTGACACACACACTTCTCTTCATCTCTCTGGGCTAGAGCTTCATCTTATGGCCACACCTAATCACGAGAGCTAGGAAATACGACTGTTTATCCAGGAGCCAGAGGAGATACCGAACCGCCAGCAAGTCTCCACCACAGCATCTGGTGATAACACATGTCACCTATCATTGAAGAAAATGTGGCAGTTCTTAATGAGAATACCATAGAATGTTTTTAAAATTCATAGATATATAGACATGTTTGCTCTCCTAATGGTATTTTAGTGATATGGAAAAGACAAATTTTTATCTCTAAGTGTAGCATCCTTTTCTTGTCTTATAAGTGTGTGTGTCTTTTTAAATCTTTTCTTCAATTATTTTAATTTGCAGGGCCCTTTAAAAGGACGCAGAGTTGAAGGAATTCAATATGAAGACATTTCTAAACTTGCCTGAGTTTGAAAATTTGTTAACAACACATTAAAATCCTAAAGCATCAAATTGGTGTTCTCCAAGGCATTACAAGACTCTACTGTGTTAGGGTGTTTCTTTTGTATAAAACAAACGGATTTATTTAAATATTACTGTATAGTTGTTTAGCTAAACTTCTAGAAAAATCTAATTATGTCTCATGAAGTATCAAAACTGTATAGTTTTGTCCCTGTTAATTTTGTCCTTGTTATTTTTGTGTCCTTTGTAACAATTCCTTGATGATTTTTATCTTCATTAAAAGAAGTTATTGTAAAGTGTTTTGTATAAAACAATTCAGAATCATAATTAGAGGAAATCCTTCATATACTCAAAATTTATATTTTCAGTAGTAAAGTAGTAAAGTTGAACTACAAATGTAGTTAAATTTTAAAGTCAAACTATAAATAGAATAACAGCTTTACTGAGAAATAATTCACAATTCCACCCGTTTAAAGTGTACAATTTAGTGGTTTTTTGGTATATTTACAGAATTGTGCAGCCATCA
Organism: Equus quagga; assembly: GCF_021613505.1. Classification (NCBI taxonomy): domain Eukaryota; kingdom Metazoa; phylum Chordata; class Mammalia; order Perissodactyla; family Equidae; genus Equus; species Equus quagga. Next base: position 24,985,710 of record NC_060278.1, read on the forward strand.
CCACTATCTGGTTTTAGAACATTTTCATCACCCCAAAAAGAAACCCTGTACATGTAGTCATGCCTGTTCTCCACTCTCCCCAGGCCTTGGCGATCACTGATTTACTTTCTCTGTGGATTTGCCTGTTTGGGACATTACATGTAAATGTAATCATACAGTATGTGGTCTTGTATGACTGGCCTCTTTCACTGAGCATAGTGTTTTCAAGGTTTATCCATGTTGTAGCGTGTGTCAGTACTTCATTCCTTTTCATTGTTGAGTAATATTCCATTGTATGGACATACCACATTTTTTTAATCCACCCATCAGTTGATGGACATTTTGGTTGTTCCCACTTTGGGGCTATTATGAATGATGCTCCTGTGAACGTTTGTGTAAAAGATTTTATGTGAACATGAGCTTTCAGTTCCTGGACATGGAGTCGCTGAGTCAGACTGTAACTCGTTTTTTACCATGTGTATCATTTTGAACTGCCAAACTGTGCCACAGTGGCTGCACCATTTTGCAATTCCACCAGCAATGTTGAACTGTTCATTTTTAAATAAGCGGGACAGTATATTATTTAGAGATGCAAAAGACGGGAAACTCACCTCATATTTGCTTATGCAAAAAAAAAAAAAAAAAAAAGGAACTTGCCTTAACTGGAGGTAACTTAAAAGGAGTTGCCATAACTGAAAGGGAGCAGAGCCTGGCTTCAGTGCAGTGGGGTTCAGAGTGTGAGCAGCCTTATCAGGCTGTGTCTCCCTGGACCTCTGGCTTCTGTATTGGCTCCATTCTCAGGCATTCTTTCAACAGTGAGATGACTGCCAGCATCTCCAGGTCTACATCTAATCCTATCACAGTTCCAACAAAACAAGACTGGAACTGAGTTCTCTCTGTTCATACCCGGACAAACCACTGTAAATAAAAGGGTTGGAATATACTGATTGGCCAGACTTGGGTTGTATCCCAACCCCACAGCCATGTCTTTTGGACTTAGAGTGGGGAGAAGTGACCAATTCTATTATCAGAAGGTGGGAGAATATATCCTGGTGAACAGAAGCATAAGAGGCTGCAAAAGACGGAGTCATAGGATGGTGTCAGGAGCTTGATGGGAATTCTTCTGGGCTGAATTAAAGCATTTTCAAAATAACTTGGCAGCATAGTTCCATGGAAAGGAACTGGGTTTGGAGTTGGGCAGACTTCAGATTGAATCTTGGCTGTTTTATTCACTAGCTGTGTAGTCTTAGAAAAGTTAATGTTCTTGAATTTCAGTCTTTTTTTTTTTCCCCCCTGAGGAAGATTCGCCCTGAGCTAATATTTGTGCCAGTGTTCCTCTGTTTTGTACGTGAGTTGCTGCCACAGCATGGCTGATGAGTGGTGTAGGTCTGCACCCAGGATCTGAACGTGTGAACCTGACCTGCCAAAGCAGAGCATGCAAACCTAACCAGTAGGTCACAGGGCCAGCCCCTGAATTTCAAATTATTTTTTTATTTTTATTTTTTTGAGGATGATTGGCCCTGAGCTAACATCCACTGCCAATCCTCCTCTTTTTGCTGAGGAAGATTGACCCTGAGCCAACGTCTGTGCTCATCTTCCTCTATTTTACATGTGGGATGCCTGCCACAGCGTGGCTTGATGAGTGGTGCTGGGTCTGTGCCTGCGATCCAAACCAGCGAACCCTGGGCCACCGAAGCAGAGTGCGTGAAGTTAACTATGCCACTGAGCCAGCCCCTGAATCTCAATGTTTTTATATTGTGAAAAATAAAGTGTCCCTGTGGGGTGGTTGTGAGAACTACAGAAAATGCATGTAAAGTGTCAGACATCAAGCTCAGCATGTAGTAGGTGCCTCATAAGTGGTAGCAAGTGGTGGTGTCAGTAAACGGAGCCAAGCATTTGCAGCCCGGCCTGGTGTAAATCTGACCTGAAGGATTTCAATAAGGAGAATGGTTCTCCCTGATAATAATGTGAAAAATAAGACGTGACGAGTGTTATATGTCTCCTCAAAATCCATAAGTTTGGAATCAAATCAAAGATTTTCTTCATAGAAAAAAAGTGTTTCATCACTGCCTCCCACATCTGATTCTCCAACATCTTCCTCAGACTATCTCAGAATAAAATAGAGTAGTAGTATTGAAGTTAAATTCAATTTAAAAAATCTGAAGCATGAAAATATGGTTCTAGACTCTGGAACATCTTTCTTATAAGTTCCTAGAAGGCAATAGTGATTATGTTAAGCAAAGTGACTGCAGACACCTAAAATCCAGTCTTATATTGACTTTCCTTTTTAAAGCATCATAGGCTATTTAAAAAAAAAAAAATAGGGGCCAGCTTGGTGGCACAGTGGTTAAGTTCGCAGTTCCGCTTCAGTGGCCTGGGTTCGCCGGTTCGGATCCCGGGTGTGGACATGGCACCACTTGATGAGCCATGCTGTGGCAGGCGTCCCACCTATAAAGTAGAGGAAGATGGGCATGGATGTTAGCTCAGGGCCAGTCTTCCTCAGCAAAATGAGGAGGATTGGCAGCAGATGTTAGCTCAGGGCTAATCTTCCTCAAAAAAATAAAAATTAGAAAAATAGGCTTTATTTTTTTGAACCCTTTTAGATTCACAGCAAAATTGAGCACAATATACAGAGATTTCCCATGTATCCCCTGTCCTCTCCCTTCCCACAACCTTCCTCAATTCCTTGACATCCCCTGGCAGAGCGGTGCCTTTGTTACAACTGACACATCATCATCATCCAGAGTCCACAGTTTACATTAGGGTGCACTCTTGGTAGTGTACATTCTATGAGTTTGGACAAATTCATAAAGAAATGTGTTTTCCATTATATAGTATTCCGTGGGATAGTTTTGCTGGCCTAACAATTCGCCTCCTCGTCCCTCACACCCCCTGCCTCCAGCAGCTACTGCTCTTCTTACTGTCTCCATGGTTTTGCCTTCTCCAGAATGTCATATAGTTGACTCATACAGTATGTAGCCTTTTCAGACTGGCTTCTTTCACTTAGTAATATGCACTTCAGGTTCCTCCATGTCTTCTCCATTTCTTTTTAGAGCTGAATAATATCCCGTTGTCTGGATGGACCACAGTTTATTTGTCAGTTCACCCCTGAAGGGCAGTTTGATTTATTGCAAATTTTGTCAGTTATGAATAAAGCTGCTATACACATCCGTGTGTACGTTTTTGTGTGGACGTAGGGTTTCACCTCATTTTGGTAAATACCGAGGAGCATGATTGCTGGACCGAATGGTAAGAGTGTCTTCCAAGGTGGCTGTACCATTTTGCATTCCCACCAGCAATGGATGAGAGTTCTTGTTGCTCCACATCCTCACCAGCACTTGGTGGTGTCAATGTTTTGATTTTGGCCATCACAATAGGTACGTAGTAGTATCTCAGTGTTTTAGTTTGCAATGCCTAATGACATGATGTTGAGCGTCTTTTCATGTGCTTATTTGCTATCTGTATATCTTCTTTGGTGAGATGTCTGTTCAAGTGTTTTGCCTATTGTTTAATCGGGTTGTTCATTTCCTTACTGTTGAGTTGGAGAGTTCTTTGTATATGTTGGATAACAGTCTTTTATCAGATAAGTCTTTTGCAAATATTTTCTTCAATTTCGATTCAATCAGTTTGCTTGAGTTCATATCAAATTATTGGCATTGGTGTGCTGGGAAACCAAATTCCCTGAGTTTTCTTCGTTAAGACTTCCATTGGACCCCATTGCCTTATTTGCTCCTTTTTCCCTTGTGTACTTCTAACTGCCTATCAGTTTTTGCTGATATATTTGAGTAAATTCATTCTGCAAACATGTACAGAGTGCCTGCCTGAAGTAAGCCATTGCAGTAGGTGCTAGAGAGAAGATATTTTGAGAGAGAGAGAGACCACATTCGCATAACTTTGATTACAGTATATTGTTATAGTTCTATTTTGTTAGTAGTTATTGTTAATCTCTTACTGTGCGTAATTTGTAAGTTAAACTGTATCATAGATTTGTGTGTATAGGAGAAAACATCATATGTGTGGGGTTCGGTACTATCTGTGGTTTCAGGCGCCCACTGGGGGTCTTGGAACGTTTCCCCTGAGGATAAGGGGAGACTACTGTATAGACCCGAGATGCATGCTGTGCAGGAATTGACAGTGTTCAATGAATTAATATTCAAGTGAAATGATAGGCCAATTAAGAGAAACTTTTGATAATGTGGAGCCATTAATTAAAAGCCTGCCCCAGCTTCACTAGGCCTCAGTCAGAGGCCATTAACTGATGCCGGTGGACACCTCAGTTCCTGCTTGAGTGAAATGGAATCACAGGCTTAGAATAGGAATCAGCCTTGATTGTAAGTGAGTCATTAGGTTGAACGAAGTGCCCCCAGAAATGCTAACTGGGTAATTGAATTATACTATTAAAAAGAAGCATCCTTGATTTTTCCTTCTCTTACGTGGACATTTCAGAAAAAGTCAGCAATGGAGTCTTGGCCAGTGTGAAAAAGTGTTAAGAATAATTTTGGCCAGTTTGAAAAAATGTTAAGAAAAGAATAATTACTAAATTCTTACAGCATGTAAGCGTCTTTATGTATCCAGGCAGCCAGGTAATTTTTACTTTGATCTAACTGGGTCTTTGGAGTGACATACCTCTTTCGATTGGGATAAGGCTGAAGAGAAGATGCCACTTTTTATGGTGTTAGGTGATCCTTTAAAGTATGTAGAATGATCGGCATGAGATCTCATACCAGTAGGTGCTAAAATAACTCCTAATTCATGGTGCATTTTTACTAAACATTGAGACACTTTAATTCTCTTTTCTAGTCGCTTCTTTGGATTGCCAATTTTCCAACTCTAAGAAAACTTGTTTCATTTTCAGTAATTTAAAAACACAAACATAAACAGAGGTATGATCTGAGCCAAGAGTCTGGTTTTTCTCAAACATAGGGTCTCATTTTCCTGACAAGAAGACATCTATATTTAACTGGTTTAGTGGAACCTGTTTAGATTGATACTTAGGAAAGCTTTGAAAATAGACTACGTAAGTCCTAAAGATGATTAATATATCTGACAGATACCAGCCCTATAATACCCCAGCTCTGTAAAAAATTAAATATTGATCGATTACCAATGGGTTGCAAGGTGCTCCAAAGAATAAACAAAGAATTAAAAAAAAAATAAGATAGGGGGGCTGGCCCCATGGCCGAGTGGTTAAGTTCGCGCGCTCCGCTGCAGGTGGCCCAGTGTTTCGTTGGTTCGAATCCTGGGCGCGGACATGGCACCACTCATCAAACCATGCTGAGGCGGCGTCCCACATGCCACAACTAGAAGGACCCACAACGAAGAGTATACAACTATGTACTGGGGAGCTTTGGGGAGAAAAAGGAAAAAAATAAAATCCTTAAAAAAAAAATAAGATAGGTAACTGTCAAGTTGCTTTCCTTCATCGCTAAGAGCATAATACTTTGCAGAAACTAATCAGGAGGTAGACAGTGGAATAGTTTCTTCCTTTCCAATGATTCCCATTTATTTGGTTCATTTGAAATTCAAAATTGATTATTCATTTGTTCAAAATTAATTATATACAGAAGGCATATTTCTGGTCTCAAAGGGGGACACGTGAATAGTATTAATGAGGTTTTTACAGACAATGAATTTCAAAACACCAGCTATTAATAAAAGTTTTGACAATTTGAATAACATATGAATTTGATTTTGAATCTAGTTTATTTTGATAGGACTCTGTTGCTCAATATCCTGTGTATAAATATACGCTCCAGGGGCCGGCCTGGCTGCGCAGTGGTTAAGTTCGCACGTTCCTCTTCTCGGCGGCCCAGGGTTCACCAGTTCGGATCCCAGGTGCGGACCTGGCACCGCTTGGCAAAAGCCATGCTGTGGTAGGCGTCCCATGTATAAAGTAGAGGAAGATGGGCATGGATGTTAGCTCAGGGCCAGTCTTCCTCAGCAAAAAGAGGAGGATTGGCAGTAGTTAGCTCAGGACTAATCTTCCTCAAAAAAAAGTACACCCCAAGATTTTCATCATTATTTTTAAAACTACTGAGCACTTATAAAATACTAGGAATCAAACGAAACTTACATATAGAAAGGAATCAAACGAAACTTACATAGAAACTTACATATCTAAAGGTAGAAGTGTTAAAGTCAAAATTTTTGCCAAGTGACAGAATTAATTATAAGAACCCACTTTTGAAGTTTATGTTGAAATTAGCATTTCAAGATCAGTGTTTTTGAATTAGGAAATGGAAAAGATATAGTAGATTTTTAAAAAGTCATAGGTGACCAATTTTTATAGAAGAATGAAACTAAAAGGCAATGCCATTTATGTCCTCAGCACTGAGGTTATTTTTACATTACAGAACCAATCACCTTTGTTTAATATTTGACACTTAAGTCAAAAGATAATCACTTGCTTTTTCAAAATGGATTGAGTATGTTCAAAAAGAGAAGAGTTTTGTCTACTTTCTAAAAAGGAAAAATAGTCTTTACCAAATTATGGAGAGAATGCTTCATAAAAATGTACCTTTAAAATTTTTTCTGCAATTTTATCACTTTGGTCCTTGAAAATATATCCATTTTAGGAATTGGTTTTTAAAGGAAAGTTATAAACAAAGGAAAACACATAATTACAACAGATCAGACTGGGACCGTATTACCCAAATCCACTATACTAATGCAGACACAAGAAAGCCACCCAATTTCACTTTAAGTTTGTTGTTTATTTTTTCTGCTTTATGAGTACCATTAGCCTTTTGTTAGGACATAATTTTCTGGTTAATTTATTTTGAAATAAATTCTAATCATATAAAGTTTAAAATCTAAATGGCGTTGCTCTTAGGAATTGCTTAAATACAAACAAAATAAAAGGCTACAAGGAGTACTGAGGAAGCGTCTGTGTCCAAAATCCATTAAATTTGTGTGAAACTTGTTGCTTCCTGGAGGGGGCTCCCAGAGAACTTGGAACTATGATTCTCAGAATTCATGGTAACACTAACACTGTGTGCAATTAGCCATGGGAGGTAATATCCCAAGCCATTTGAAATGTGAAGAATTTGGGAGCAACAAAATCTCCAAGGTGATCTTGGAATAATGTCAGGGAGGCAGGAGTACGAAGTGATTGCAATTTAATAAGCAGACACCTACCCACTTGTGCTATATTTGGAGAATGGCTATGTGAACAGAATAAGGTTGTTTAAGGCCTTGTGATAGCCAATTTTGTGTGTCAACTTGACTGGGCCATGGGATGAAATGTACATTTAAGTAGGTAGACTGAGTAAAGCAGATTGACCTCCCCAGTGTGGATGGGTCTCCTCTAATCAGTTGGAGGCCTGAATAGAAGGAAGAGACTGACCGACCCTCCCCTAAGTAAGGGAATTCTCCAGCTGACTCCCTTGCACTTCATCTGCAAGATTGCCTAACAATCTTCAAACTAGAACATCAGCTTATAATAAATTACTTTACTGTATATATGTATATATGTGTGTGTATAGATATTGTATGTGTGTAGATATATGTATGTGTTTATATATGTACAAGTGTATTGTCTTGGTTCTGTTTCTCTGGAGAACCCTAACTAATTCAGGCCTCTTGGACTACAGAGAGTCCCCAAGGCCAGCACTATGAAGGAAGCTTGGCTAAGAGTATTGGGCCATCAGAGTTACCTAGGCAAGGCTATGCCGACAGAGGGTAACAGGACTCTCGTAGATACAGCTACAAAACACTTAAGACCAAGTACTTCTCCCGTTATCCCACATTCACCAAGTAACCTTCTCATAACTGAACTTCCCATGTAGATGGCAGTGTGAAAATGTGCTCAGTCTGCAAGGTTGAGGACCTGACACTCAGCTATGGCGAAATCATCACAGTCAGTGCCCAATCTAGGGCTCTGTCTGGGTGCCCTCTGGACACGCCAAAGCAGCTTTCCTTTGCGCCGCCTTGATTAACACATCTTAGCATTCAAAAGCGCAACAAAATCCTAAAGCTTCTTTGCAAATCCTTTATTTTCTTCCCATGTGTCAACAGGTTTTATAAGCCACCGTGCTATCTGGTTGGTTTTTAATTATTCAAATTGAAGAATGATTGCAAAAGTGGCAGGAAAAAAATGTACATTTATATGTATAATTTCTAAAACTAGAAACCTTTAAGCCCGTTTGAGAAAGCTATAGAGCTGAGGCACAAAGTAATCCTTGTAATGTCCATCGATGAAACCTTTCCCACTGTCGTGCACAAACCAACAGGGAACATCTGTTCCAAACACTATATCCGTTCGGTAGTCTTTCTGGAGGCCTCTGCAAGGAAAACGGTGCACACGTTTAGGGCACAGACCAAGGCGTGGGCAGCCTGCATATCTGCAAAAGAGACTATGTCCCCTCCCTTGCTGTTCTTTGCACCCCTTCTAGCACCATATCTGCCCGCCCCCACCCACCCCTGCTCCCCAAGTCATAGGGAACATCAGAGTCTGGGGCATGGTGTTGGAAGGGCAGAGAGTAAGGAGTGTGTCCTTAGATAATTCAAATAACCCTTATAGAGATTGACCAATGTGGACTTTTCCAGCAAGGTAAAGAGTGCAAATTAACTTTCAAGTGAAAAGAAGGTGCAAACAGACTCCAATGTGTTGGGGCTATCCTCACGTGTTACCCACAGAATGAATCTGAGACGCCTCTCACCTTCACTGTATGAGTGAGTAGTCTTTCTAAGGGCAATGCCAGCTGTTTCTGAGAAATTCACGTCTTTCATTTAAAGGATACAGAAGGTAATGATTTGAAAAGTCACATGCCCTATTGCCATTAATGAGCTCTAAAATGTATATAATTGTGCATGGCCCACAAGTTGACTTGGTTCCAGTCAGGCACCATGAGATGCTTGCAGTAGATAAAATTGAGACCCAACATTTACCCTTTGTCATTAGAGTGTAGTAGCTGGGCCTTTACCAATCTCAGATAACACTATTACTATTATTAACTGCGCTCACCATTTCTTCTATAAAACACGCTTACTGATACCCATTGGTAACTCATTGATCTCCAGTTGAATGATATACTAAGAGTCCATTGTTTTGACTCACAAATCTGTTTTTGTGGTGGTATTTATTATTGTAATTTTATGGTTTAATAATTATTGTTAATTTATGGTTTAATTAAGTTTGTGGAAGCCAATGACACGTGCGTGCAAAAAGAGTCATTTCTCAGAAAGTAAGGTTGGCTGCTTTGTAAAAACCCTTAAAGGTAAAAAAAAAGCTTTAAAACGATGCTAAATTAGGCATGGGTGAGACAACTGTAAAAGACTGGGACAAATTTAAAAGATTTATAACAATTTTACACTCAGAATGCTTCACACGTATCTAAGTTCTTACTTCAAAACGAAGCATACGGATATGGTTTGTGTAAGAAAAGCTACACAAAAATGCATTCACTAGATACAAACTCAAAAAGAAGACTCTACCTTGCATAAAATATACATTCTTTCTCTAGTGCTATGGCACGTATGTATTTTTATGATTTCCTCCTTTAATCAGGTTTTTCAATTATCCAACTTGTGACCACAGGGCTTCTAATGTATGAAGGTGAGAACAATAGATTAATTAATCTTGGCATTTTATGGTACATACTTATCTATCTAGTCATTATTTGCACTTAAGACAGACTGTCTGCAACGTCCTTATGCAAATGTTGTGTGCCTATTACTGATGAATTGTTTAGTTTGACATAGGTAAAGCTTAAAACAGCTTTTCTTGCTCTTCCATTTTGTTGTGTGAGTCCAACCCTAGTCGGAGCCCTTTTCATTACTGTCATTTCTATTGTGGCATCCAAGGCCTACCTGGTGACAATCAGCTTATGTCCTTTCACCTCCATGCTTGCCTCTGGCTTCTTGAGGTCCTTTCCAAGTCGCTCATTGAAGATGTGTATCTTTGGCTCATTCATGAACTGGCCTAAGGAAACAATGTCCAGACACTGATTTACTTGTGGTCCCGGCATCAATAAAAACACAGGCTCCTCACTTGATCCAAACTGCATTTTGGTCCTCCCTCCAGAATTTCTAGAGAAGGACATATTGGGAGGAAAAGAGAGCAGCAGTGGGAGCGAGGGGGTCCTTCTTGAGAGAAAATCTGTGCTGCTCACCCCACAGTCATGTACAGAAAAGGCTGACCTACTGGACCAAGAGGAAAATCGAACTCCCTGATGGCAGGGGGCAAAGGTCAGCACCTGAGAGCATAGCTCAAATCCTAGAAACAAAGCTTGTGATGTCATACGCTTAAATTGGAACCAGTCTTTAAAAAGTGGGGAAAGTTGACTTAGATATCCTGCTTATTATCACTGACTTCCTAAAACAGGTCACCTCACCTCAGTTAGGAAAAATATCTTCAGCATAAAACATAAAATTTACCCGTCCCGTCTCTTAAATTGCCCAGTTTGTGATGATGAAATCCGGGTTCAGGGAAAACCCCGTCTGGAACAGCAGATGGTCCTGGCCATGGCATTACTGAATCACCCCACACTGCTATGTTGTGTGTATTAATCATGTTTTTTATTTTCTGTATATTATGATGTTTTGACATTTTAAAAACCTTGTCTGGCTGGGGAGAGACTGTCCCTCCCAGGGCTAGCCAATTCTGCAAGATAGCAAAGGACTCAGCCAGGAGCATGTCTTTGATGTACAAACTAACCAACCCAGATGAAGACCTCCATCTGGCCCATACAACCCAGAAGAAACATTCCAGGGCCAGGGACCAGGCCACTAGAGACCGCCCTATAACCCAAAGCCCGTGGGCATTATGCAAACCAGCCAACCCTAAGCTATTTACGCTGCTCTGCCATGTCTTTCCCATGGAAACCCCAAGAAAGGCTCTGGCCTAAACCTGTAGCTTCCTCCTGCTTCTGCTTCCTGACCCAAACCTGGCCTTCCTCCTGTGGTCCTGCGTGGTGAGCCACACCTCTTGTTTCTAGAGGAAACTGAGACTAACAGTAAAATCTTCTTTCAATGCCATTGACCTCTTTGAGTCGTCACTCAGCCACCTTTATAAATTAAGACCCGGGCACAGAATATGGGTCCTCCCTGTGCTCTTGAGTGCACACCTGTCACATTCCAAAGTTCTAACCGCTGCCATCCAAAGTTGCTCAAGACCATGAGAGTGGTCCCACGCTTGTCAGATGGTTGATTGACACTTTACCTATTAGTCCATGTACATTGGGCGAAAATTTGTTTGTGGGGGGAATGTAGATCCCCAAAAAGTCTACGTTGATTGGATGCTTCTTCCAAACGCGATGAAGTAAGACAGAGAAGGACATCTTTTTATCCAGGGTGACAGTCACAGTTTTCTCTTTCTTCACTGAGACAAGCACCCTAGTACAAAAGTGGAAATGGAATTAACCATTCCAGAACAGACTCTTTTCAGAAAGTCATTCCTCTTGCCTCACGTATGAACTCTCCATTCCTCCCAACACAGCCCCACTATTTTTCCAAGAGCTTTACAACGTTTTTGCTATAGAATGTGGTTGTTTTAACTCCCAGCTCTAAAATCGGTCAAATTGTATGTTTGTATGTAAACAAGATATGCTAATGAGAAGATATGACACATGACACAATCATAGTGTTTCTGAGCACACTGACACAGAACGGGCTGTGGATTTTGGTTGATGGATTTATTTACTTACCTGACACATAGTTATGCAGTCTTTCCTATATGACCAGCCTTATGTCAGTGCTGAGACACACACTGACCACAAAACGTGGACTCTGCCTCTAGGAAGAGGGGAGTGGGTAACAGAAGTGCTTCTGGACCTTGACTTCTTCAGATTCGAACTGACGACTTTAAATTCTATGTTTATGTCATGGATGCCTGGATTTATTTATGTAGTCACGCATCAAGGACAGCCTCGAATTCAGCTCTAATAACAATACTTGCCTTTGATTAATGACACGAGCGGTGTCAGCCCAGGACAAGGTGGACGCACGAGAGCCCCAGCTCAGGGTGATGGTCTCAGTGCTGATTTCTATTTTCATATCCTCGCTTTGGAAATAAAATCCCAGTTTCCCAAAATAGGTGCTTAGTTTTTCATTCTTGGGCTTCTTGGCACCAATGAGCTGTCCATTGACCAAAATCCCTACAGAAAAAAAATGGTTTTTTCTCTCTCATGTGCCATTGTTTTGCACGTGTGCAAATAATTCAAATAATGCAAAAATTCAAATTTATAAAACTTTACAATATGGGAAAAGTATCTTTTTTTTGCTTCAAGATCTACCAACATTTTATTCCTTCCTAACCCTCACTATAACTGTGTTTTATTGTAGTTTAAATTAATTATATCGTAAGTCTTGCTAGTTCATACTCATACTCAGAATGTTTTATCTGTAATATTTAAAACACTTAGGAATATGTTTATAATTCATCTTTTACTAATTGTTGGCAGTTGAAAAATATGGGACTTCTAGTAAGGTGGGAAAGAAAGAAATCCCAGGTAGTAGCAGCGAAGCGCAACAATGATCTAATCGTCTAATTCAAAAACAATATCTTTTTCTTTTACCTGATTCTGGATCAGAAACAAGACTGAGGATTTTTCCAGGTTCTGAGTCAATATTGAAACAAATATTCTCTTGGCTTTTGGGCAGGTAAATGATGAAGTGTGGGTCGTTTTCAACTGGAAAATAGACAAAGAAAATGAAAACAAAATCATGGAAAGGAAGATGATTTTGAACAGTAGTTTATTCCTGAGCATGTTTAATTTAACAAGAACAAACATTTATTGGGCTTCTCCTCCATACTAGGTACTGTTCCAGACACTGGGGGCCCGGCGGTCCGAGTCCATTGTCCCTTCCTCATGGAGCTCCCATCAGAGCTTTACGTTGTTTTACAAATATGGTGGACATTTATTCTGTAGCTATCACATATGTACCAGGCTAGAGAAAAATGAAAAAGAAAGATGCAGGAATAAGAAACATATATATACACACACTATATACACATATATATATATAATATATGTGCATATATATATACAGTGAATGTGTGTATAGATAGATAAAAAGATACCTATTTTTTAAGTAGCCATACACAGTGCATAAAAATAAAGGAGACATAATCTTACTTGTTGGTATACAGATTAGTATTAATCAATTCCAAGAGCAATGAAGGATCAAGCTACTCCCAAGAGAGTGCTCCTTTGTTACTGGACACTGCTATTCTGGCTGATCTTTTTGTTTGTTGGTTGGTTTAACCATTCATCAAATATTTGGTGAGAAAAAAAACTGTGTCCAAAACACTGAATTAGCAATGTTGGGTGTTGCTATAAATGTCGTGTTTTGTACCTTCAAGAAACTAACAATTGACTGAAGGAGCGACAAAAATTTTGTCCTTGACAGAACTCTACTCAGGCTCCCCTGAAATTTTCAACTAGGCATGGCTTTTGGACTTGCATTCATCTCTGCATTGTCCAATTTTATCAAGAATCCCGGTAAGTCAGTTCAACCAGAAGCCCCGACTCTCGATATCTGATTGGGTTCCTCATCCCAACCATCCTCCAGATGACAACTGATCCCCTGGCCTGCCTTCAGCGAGAATCCTGTTAGGTCAGGCTAGCCAGAACCCTCACCCCTGATGTTTCCTCTTAGTAATTTCCACCCACTGACTCCACCCTGCTCCTTGTCTATGAACTCTTGCTTTCCCACGCTGTGTTCAGAGTGAGTCCAATCTCTCTCCCCCACGGCAAGACCCCATTGCAGGGGTCCCTACACCCATCATGATGGCCCCTTTGAATCAAGTCTTCCTTACTGTGCTTTAACGAGTGTCATGAATAATTATTTTCTTTAAGAGAACATTATTTTTTCTTTAATGGAGGAGGCATATCCGCTAATATAAGATGGAAGGAAGTAAATGATACAAAAACAGCCCAAGTACCTTGCTCTGAGGATGGAGTGGAAAGGATGATCGACTCCTCCATGGGGGAGGTTGAGAAAGGCCTTATAAAGGAGTGGGCTTTTGAAGTAAGTCTTGAAGGTAGGAGAAGAGGGGAAGACAAAGACACAGGAGAGAGATGTTTTATTCTGAGTGGACAGAAGGAGGAAAGGCATGGAATACTTCCATCACAAGTTGATGATCTGTTTAGAAAGTAACTCAACGTGACTAGAGGCTAGGTTCTTGAAGAATGGAGAAAAAAGATAAGACTGAAAATGTAGGTCCTCCAGACGATGGAACACCATGCTAAAGAATGGACATTTATTCTGTTGGACTATTTTTGAGAATAAAGGCGACAGGATTTGACCCCCGTTTTAGGAAAATCACTGATCTTAAGTATTGGAAAGCAGACATAGGAAGATGATTTAGCAGCTAAAGCAGCAGTAACCCAGGCAAGAAATGTTAAATTCAAGAACTAGGATCGTGAATGGGATTGGCAAGAGAGGGAAAATTCAAGAGACATCTGGTAGAATCCACAATATCTGTAACTAAATGGAAAAGAACAACTTAGCACTTCCAGGCTTCTAGCCTGAGACATTAAGGGAATTGAAGAGGAAGGATTGACTTGAAATGACTGCAGTGGTTGGGTTTTCTAAAATAAGAAGAGTAGGCTACTACCCATTGAGAGGTTGCTGTTTTCTAGATATTCTCGCAAAGCTCCTTGCCAATGTTAACTCAGTTCATGTTCACCGTATCCCTGCAGAGGACAGGTGACCTGCCCTGGTCACATCACAGAGTTAGTGGGTGACAGAGTTATGGCTCAAAGCCACACTGTCTGATTACAAGCCCATTTTCCCTACCACTCTGAAGTGCTCATTCCTTTCCAAGTGTGTGTTTTGGAACTTGAGATCGAGGCTACACTAATCCAGAGCAGGAACAAAATCTTGTACTTCTTTACACCCCTCACACACCCAAGCTCATGCTGTGTAGTCAATATACTCGGTTGATTGATTTTCTGTTGGGGCTGGGCACTAGAGGGCATTGTTAAAACACAGAACAAAGGGTCTCAACTCTTTTTTTTGTTTGTTTTTTTTAATTAAGAAGTCATTTTATTATGATAGTCTCGTCCTTCCTCTACATAAATATGGTGGTTTGAAATATTTCCTTTGAAGGAGATTGCTTTTATTAAAGATGATGATTGGCTTTGCCATTTTAATTAACCCCAACTCTGCCAATCAAACCTTCTGATGAGCAACAATGAATCCGTGCGGCCATGTTGAGTGGCTCTAATTCTAGGCAACAGCAATGAGACATCATGTTCAAGTCAGTCTGTGCAGCTTTAACTTCTGATTAGGGTGAAAGTAGATTGAGGCCGCCCATGACTAACTTCATGGATTCCTAAGGACCTGGGGTTTATGGGCATAAAACTAGCCAGTGTTTGATGAGCTTCTGCTAGGAAACAGGAACTTACTTTACAACCACCTGCCAGGGAGGTATTATCATCCCCATCTTATGGGTGGGCTCACTGAGACCTAACGAGGTTTCAGTGTCTGGCCCAAGGTCACATGGGCAGAATTTGACTCCAGAACATTCTACTCCCAAGACCTCATCCTCTTTGCTACATCATACAGGAGAGATTATAAATTTGGAGGAAGCACTGCATTCTTACTAAAGGAAGATGCTTAAACATAAATTAACTTTATCTTTCCATTTTTCTACAGAAGTTTTATTTTGCAAACAGTTTAAGCGGCTCGCTCGCTGTCATTACAGTTACCTCTTGCTCTTAGAAGCCACTCATTGGAAAGGCATGGTAAATACAGCTATTGTTCAAGCACAATAATCTCCCACATAGATTCCTCCTCGTACGTGCAGCTGGATGAGATTGCCACTTCTCATGAATGTTAAACACAGAGTCCTCCATGAGCTCAGCGTCAGAGGTGATGCGGTGTGAGAGGAGAGGGGCGGCTCTGGGAAGCATTACCAGTAATGAGAGAGTAAGGAAGCAAATGGCTTTTGGCCATGAATAATAATTTTGGAGATGAGCCAGGGGTGAGAAGAAATCACTTTCAGTGTCCACTCCAAGTCCCTGCTCCGTTTTCTCTGCTGTAATACGATGTTTGGTGAGTGGTGGGAATACATGAGAGATTGGTTCTGAGGATTTCTGGAGGGAAGAGTCTATATTCCAGGCAGAAAATCTGCACATTTCTAGGACATCAGGAGCTATTCTGATATTTAAATTTCAAACAACCCAAGTTAAGCTGGTATTGTGGACCTTCTGATAGGGAGAGGGATGTGCTCTCTCTTTGAACATTGAAATTTACTCCCTTCTAATAAAAAGGAAAGAAAACAAAGCAAAATATGCACTGGCTTTCTACAGAGGTCTAGCTAACTGGGCAGCTGTAATCTCTTTCGGCGAAAGGCAGCAATACAAGACCAGGAACGGGAGAGGAGACTCTCTCTGAGCTCCCCCAGGCAGCTCCTCTCTCACTGGTTGAGACAGGAGACTCTGGAGAGGTTGACGTTGGGAAAGCAAAGAAATCTGCACAAGGAAGCTGCAGTGTCTAAGCTCTCATAAGGAAGCGCGTTTTCCAACTTTCAGAGGATCACATCTACCACTCGTACTTCCCAATGAAATCATTTGTAGAAAGGTTTTTCTAAGATAGTAAAACTAGGATTTTTTATACACTATGCAAAACAAACAAACAAACAAAGGAACAACTTCACAAAATAACATGTAGCTATACAGGAAACATTAACCTTTTTTTAACATTCATGTATTTGTGTTGACAAAATTTATAGTTCCTAGTCTTTAATAATAACATCTACTTATTGAAGGGCTATCATGGGCTAGCCCTTTAAAGATGGTTTCACATTTAATCAATAACCTAGCTATGTAAATACCCTTATGCCTACTTTCACTACGAAGGAAGTGAAGTGTGGACACATGGAGTAACTTGCTCAAGTTCACACAGGTGGTGTGAACAACCTCTAAAGAGGATGTTCTTTCCATTGACACTTTGTCGGTGTTCCCTGCATGAGAGGAGCATCTCTCTCATTCCAGAAGGTTCACCTCATACAGCTGGAAACAGAGTGCTATGGACTGACTTGTCCCTCCAAGTTCATAAGTTGGAGCCCTAACTACCAACATGATGTTAATTGGAGATGGGGCCTCTGGGAGGAAATTAGGGTTAGATGAGGTGGGGCTCCCATGATGCAATTACTGCCTTTCTAAGAAAGGACACCAGAGAACTTGCCCTCTTTCTCTCTCCCCTTGTGTGCACACAAAAAAGAAGCCGTGTGAACCTACAGCAAAATGGCGGCCTCTTACAAGCCAAGAAAAAAATATACCTTGCTGGCACCTTGATCTTGGACTTCCAGCGTCCGGAACTATCAGAAATAAATTTCTGAGGTTTAAGCCACGAAGACTGTGGTAGTTTGTTACGGCAGCTCAAGCTGACTAACACAGGGAGCTATCTTTGAATGAAAGGCAACGGTGCCCAGAAAAGTCACCTAGCTTCCCAGAGCACAGTGATTTTACTAGCATATATAAATAAATGAGCTCTACAGATTATGATCCAACTGAGATGTGGGAAGTGTTGAAGTTCTTTTACCTCTCATCACATGTGGAGGAGGAGTTGACTCCAGCACTTGAGCTCCTTTCACAGGCAATGGGATCATTGGCGTTGGTGAAGGGTTGACCCAAGATGGGATGGAACCTGGAGCAACTTTGCTGCCATAATACAGGGCACCTGTGTAAAAAAATCTGTATCCATTAGTTCCCAGGTGTACTTTTCTAGGGAAGTTGCCTACAATTGCAAGAATCTGTTTCATGCACACCCAGGAGGTTCTCAGCTAAGGTTTTCTACCCCTGTTTTTATTCCAGAGTCCTCGCTCTTCTGGCTCCTTCTATCGTCATGCTGTAGAGTTCTCTGCAGAGTCTGGGACCGGGGCTAGGGGCTGCAGCCAGAGGAACTGCCCTGTAGAGATCGCGGAAGGTTCTGGTGCCTTCAGCATAGGCTGGGGAGATAATGTCCAGTCCAGCTTCTGGAGAAGTCCTGGCTTACAGTCAGCATCTTCCCCGATCTGTTCTTCTTTACTCATCAAACAACAATCTGAACAATTTAGTTTCCCAAAGAGGTTCCTCTACTTATTACAAAAAGTTCATTTTGTATTCTGATATGCAGTCAGTCTTCCATTCTTTGAGGAACAAATGCCTGTTCACCTAGGCATTTTATCTAGGTGATATAAAATCCCCTGTAAATGCCAGTTTATCGAGGGTGAGTTTCCCCTGGGTAAATTTAGCTGTGAAGCCCCAGGCTATCATAACTGGGATGGCAGAAGTCAGAGTTCCTTGAACCCTGGACCACTGCTGTAAAGTTGGCATCTCACTTGGATAAATAAACAAGGTCTTCTAAACTTTGGCACCTGCGCCCTTGGGCGTAGCTGGGGACTTTCCACAGGGTGCAGAGATCGTGGATCATTTTTAAAGCAATTTCTAGATTCTCAGCTTCCATATACACTGTCTCCTAAGAAATGCTCTTTCCCCTGGTTTACAGATGGGAGGCGTGCTCTTTCCCTGCCTGCCTTCACCAGAAACTTCCCCGGAACCCAAGGGTCCATTTGAAAATTGGTGTCGTGCCAAAAACCAGAACGACTCCAACGACTGGGAAGCACGTCCATTTGCAAGTCAGATAGTTTCCAATTCTTTGCTTTCAACAGAATGAGGGTAGGGACTGGACTGACATCTGATAGAGCATTAAAAACAATTTTTGAATACTAGATCTTGCCGAGAGCTTTGTCCTATAACTTCAAAGAAGATCAGGTAAGTGAGTGACGTTGCTATAACAAAGGTCTTTCTGTTCTCATCTACTTGTCAATGCTAACAAGTTTTGTCCAATTTATACCTTTAAAAAAGTTTTTAAGTACAATTAATGCTGAATCTTGTCTCTTTCCATCTATTAATAACACTTAGCCATAGATAAATGAGAAAACACTCTGCCACATTTTTCTCATTAACAGATGATTTCCAATAAAATTTTACCTCTTTTGTATATCAAAATTTATAATATATTTATATTATTTTGATCAATTGTCTACTCATAGTAATTTTAATAAAATAATACAGAAGAAAACTTGGAACACTCAGAATCTATGATCATAAGGAACTGAGAAAATTTAAATATGTAAACATATTTTTCTTGCAGAGAAGTATGATGATCAATAAAAGACTTTCAAGCCTAAAAACATATTATGTTAGGACAGAATTCTGCCAAGAAAGTGGAATGGAAATCCAAGTTCAACCAGAAAAAATATATAAAATTTCCAATAATTAAAATAGGATTTGTTCATCCATTTTTTTAATAGATCATGGTGAGCATCAGCTTAAGTATTCCATTTCATTGGCTACACTTAAGACAGTGATGCAAGAGTTTTATTTTAAAAGCTCAATATTTACAATATGCCAGAAGTTAAATTCGTTGCAATTATTTAAACAAGATGAAAAATTTCAAATCTTAATTTGAAAAATGGGTGAATGGGTACACAGGTTTTCAAAATTCCTTTGGGAGATATGTGAGCAAAAATGTTTGAAGACCACAGCAATAAGCTGTCCCCAAAGGAAACTGGGGGAAGAGTACAGGAAGAGCTCAGGGCACAGGAGACACCGACCTGGGAGCCAGAGGCAGGCTGGGCACGGAGAGCAGCAGAGGTCGGAGGACCCGGACGCAGGGTAAGAAAGCTGACCGGCCATATTTCTCCACCAGATAGAAACACTGACCTGAGCAGCAAGAATGATCCTGCGGAGGGGAGTCAGCCAGCATCCGCTCATCCCCGGCCTCGTTCTCAATCACCATTGAGGTAAGGGGCGTCACTATGTGGTGGTCCAGAGACATTTGCAGGATTGTTTTTGTAATTTTCCTTTTGGCAGCTGCTGTAGGAGCCAGGCTTCTGTATTCAGGAAAATAGAGACATTAAAGGACATCCCCACATGTAAGGCTGAGCTGAAGTTCGACAACCGCATCACTTCCGGGTTCAAGCAGGACCCTGCGGGCCAGAAGGTGAACTAAACTAACTGCCTTCATGAAGCTTACTATTTTATCTAGCTATGTAGGCCTAAGGAGTTTTTCTTAATAGACTTGATTTTTTCGTTAGAGCAGTTTTAGGTTCACAGCAAAACTGAGTGGAAAGTACAGAGATTTCCCATTTACCCCCTGCCCCTACACATGCACAGCCTCTGCCATTATCAACATCCCCCGCCACAGTGGGACATTTATTTCAATCCATGAACCTGCACTGACACGTCATAATCACCTTAAGCCCATAGTTGACATTAGGGTTCACTCTTGATGATGTACATTCTATGGGTTTGGACAAATGTATAATGACGCGTATCCATCATTATAGTGTCACACAGAGTAGTTTCACTGCCCTGAAAATCCTCTGTGCTCCACCTGTTCGTCTTTGCCACCCCCCTAACCCCAGGCAACCACTCATCTGTTTTTATATGGATTGTTTTTTAAAAATTAATATTTAATTTCTGCAGCAATGTGCTGTATCGCTTAAGTGCACCCAGGGTGCTTTTGTAAAAGGGCGAGGATAGCTCTCGCTTACTTCCAAGCCACAGCTACAACCCTGTGTCTGTCTTATGATCTTATTGACATCACAGATTTTCTCTGTGAGTCCAGTTATCCAACCACATTTCATTTTCCACAACCTAGTTCAGGTGACCGTGTTCCATCTTCCCGAGAACCCAACCGAATAGGCATGGGGCTCGGGGATGGTGATTTTCTTATCCAACACCCTCATGTAATTCTGATGCAGGTGGTCAAGACTCCTGCATAGTCTAGAAATACAGTTTTTTTATTGGCGAGTTTAAACGCAGGTCAGCTGAGAAGCCAGAGATGGAATAGATAACTATTAGGGTGCCCTTCGTTATGCAATTATATCATAATCACTTTACCATAAATTTCTCTTTGGACAACAACCTGTTTTTAAGGGTAAATGCAAATGAACTAGTGTTACCCCCCAGCATCATGGATGAACCTCACAGACATCATATTGAGTGAAGGAAGCCAGAAACAAAAGAAAATAGATCGTATCATTACACGAAATTTAGTCACAGACAAAACTCGTTGATGGTGACTGACATCCGGGTGGTGATTTCCACTGGAGGAGGGAGGTGGGTGTTGAGGGGAAGGAGAAGGGAACCTTCAGAGATGATGGACATGCTCTCTGTCTAGATCTGGGTGGTGACTACGTGGGTGATACGTATAAAACTTCACTCAACTGTACACAGAATTCATGCACTTCACACACTCTATGTATGTCACACCTCAACAAAAAAGAAAAAAGAGGGAACCCAGCTTTAGTTAAAGTGCTTGGAACCAGTGGAAATTAATAATCCAAACCCTGAGTTAATTTGCTGCCTTTCTTGGTGCCAATGTCTTTTTGTGTGTTACTTCAAATCGTCAGGGCAAACCTTTCACTTTTGCAAATGCCTGTGGGGCACATTCTTCACTCCTTACCGCTCAGCTAGAAGTTGGTTGATTGTCAGATAGGCCCACAATTTCTTGGTGAAATCAGGATCTGCATGCTTGTCTTTTGATAGGAAATCCTCCAAGTCGTCCATTTCGGCCAGGGTTTCTAAGACTAACTCTGTGTTAGCCTGGACGATGGAAGGTTCAGTTGAAAAACACCAGGGAAGCAGAATTATAGTTAATTAGTCCACATTTTTTGTACCTACTGTGAGTGAATCAGGGTCCTATGCAATTTTAAGGGGAATGCAAAATAATTCAAAAGAATACAAAACAGGAAGTAAAAGCATACCTCTAGGGTTGGGTTTGAGTTTGGGATGAAAAAGCTGAGGATTTACACAGTAGTTGGGAAGATGGCATAGATCTTTTTCTGCTTTCTCTTTCACTTACTGCTTTTACTCCACGTGCAAGATTCTTGGAATATAGAGTGTTAGTCTCTTACTATACAAGATGGACCTTGTCCAAGGGATGAGTTAGTACTTTCAGAATAAGCAAATGAGCGAAAGTACCGAAGTCGCAGTGATAATGCCCTGTAATTGCTCCAATTTCTCAGGGTGAAATTTTCCTGCCACCACAATCTCCGAGCCTCCAAAATAGTTAGGGAAACTATTTTGAGTGACATCCGTTACTGACGTATGGGGATAGTTGAACTGAATGTTCCGGAGCAATGGAGTAGAGACCTGGTTGTAGAATTTCTACAAGTCATAAAAAAAAAAAAAAAAACAGAGAAATCGTTATTGTCATACCACTTTATAGGTCTAAAGCATTTTTCTCTGGGATTCTTCCAAAGCTTAGCAGATACCTCTTATTTTATTCTCACAAGATCTCTGTGGAAAGCTATGGGACAAGGAAAATTCTCATAACTATCAGACGAACTGAGACACAGAGAAGATAAAGATTTGTTAAGAGTATTACCATTGATTTAAGAGTCTAGTAATTTTTTTTTTTCTGTTACGACCAGCATGAAAAGCTGATGGACACTGAAAATCAGAAAAGTCAGCTGGGTTGATATTCCCAAATTAGAAACTTATCCCTTACGTGTCCCCAAGTTTCAGTGTGGTGCCTGCCTTCGATATATGGTATCTGGTACCGACAGGTGGGGTAAAGTACGTTCTTCTACATCTTTTTCTTGTCCATTTAGTCAAAATAAACGAGTAATTCATATCCTTCATATTTAAGGAAACTTACAGGCTATAGTTTGATCTGTGTTACATTATAAAAAGTTGATATCCAAGATGCCAATGCACTTGAAAGGGAAAACAGGAGGCCATGATGATGAGGAGGACCAATTGCTTGGCAGGAACGGAGAGCCGCAAGAAGCTCTGACAGTGTCTCCAAAGACTTGTTCAGGGAGGACGGAACTGCGCGCCCCTGGCCTCAGCCTCTCACCTCACTGCTAATGCTGATATGCAAGTAGGGTGGGGTGCATGAGAAAAGACTCGAACACCTTCCTGATTCATGCAGCTGAATATAGCGGAAATAATGACAATTTTCATTTAAATTCTGCTGTCTTCTTTTAGGCTTCAGATATTGCTAGTCGAATGATTTTGAGTGGAACAAAAAAAGATAAGAATAGGAGAAAAATGTTACCTTGAGCTGGGAAGAAGTGTCCTGGTTTCCATAAATCCTATGAGCAATTCCGCGGTTTTCATTGGATAGTCGCTTCAAAAAATCATAATCTACATCAAATCCTATCCCCAAGCTGAACAAGGAGATGTTGTCTTGGATGTTCTGCTTCACATTTTTCTGAATTTTTGACAACTTCAGTTCACCTGAAGTTGATGATGACAGAAAGGAAAGGAAGGAGGCAACGTTGTAAAATTTTTGAAAAATCCATGGAGGACAGCTTAGCAAAACTGGTCAAAATTAAAAATGCACTTACCCTTTGACCCAGCGACTCAACCAGGATTTTTTCTCACTGATGCACTCATGCATATTGAAACGCAGTGTGGGCAACAGTACATAGCAACATTACTGAGAATAGCAAAATGATGGGAAACACTCACACGTACACCAATAAGTGAGATTGGTTAAACTACGATCCTTTCACACTGTGAAATACTATGCAGTTATTAAAAAGATCAAGGTGACTCTTGATGTATTTATATTGACCGATCTCAAAGGCACAATTTTAAAGGGAAAAATCAATGTAAAAATTGGTATATGTAGGATGTATTTGTATATGTGCATGCATATATGTGTGTATGTATATATGTGCGTATATAGTCACATATATGTATATGTATGCATATACAGTAGACAGATATGCATAGAATATCTCTGGAAAGACACACAAGGAATTGGCAACCAGCAATCGCCTCCAGTGACAGGAACTGGATGGTTAAGGGACAGGAGTGAGAAGTAGGCTTAATTTTTTTACTATATTTCCTTTTCTTCCTAATGATTTTATTCTAAAGTTGAATTTCCAAAGTAATCTGATCCAAGGTGGAAAAAACACATTGAATCTACAACAAATACATAACCACGGTCGTTCTAGTCTCCCCATTAATAAAACGGTTGCTCTTCGTCTTTCTAAAACTCTGGTTGCCATTGTCATGATCGGCTCACTCGTTTTCCTTCCACTGAGCTGTGTCAGGTGCAGGTGGGCCACAGTCCTTGTCTACACGACAGACTGCCACAGAATCTAACATTCACTCTCGCTTGCATTTGTCAGGGTAAAGACCCAAATAAGCACATAAAAATAACAGAACATGGAAGAAGCAGAGAGATGTTGAGCCATTTTGTGGATAAGAAAAATGCTTCACATACAGGACATCTGGAATTTCTCCACAGAAGAGAAACTAGAAGAAGACAAGTCATTCTCCAGTTTCAGTGAGTAACTGAGGGCAGCGTGGAGAACAGAGGGAGAGTATGTTCCTGCGGCCTCCAGGGGTACTACTGGAGCCCTGGGATAAATGCTCATCATACACACTCCCACACACCATCCCACCTGCCTCAATGGAGGAAATAAATGCATTTCATTAGTTGGTATCAGCAACCCTCATAGTTTACTATTACAATTCCAATTCACATTTTCCCACGATATGGAGATGAAACGGAGGCATTCAAGAGCATCACTGAAAGATATCTGGGAATTTGTTTCAGCGGGGTGAGTGTTTTAGGGTCAAAAGAAGCCTTCTTAAAGGAGCAGGATTTAAAATAGTTTAGAAACTCAGGCAAATGCAATTAGATTTCCCGTTTCAAGCAAATCACGTTCCCAAGAAACAACGGTAAAAATATTTGTCAGTAGAAAATCGAAGCGATACTTACCTACTGTGGGATCGCCGTCAGAAACCAAAATTATCAGGGAGACTGAGTTGGGGTCCAACAATCCCAAGTTGTTGGCTTCGTTCAAAATAAAGATGGCCCGCAGGAGCGCTTCGTTGATGTTTGTGCCTGTTCAAGCGATATAATGAGCTGTTCTGTCATGCACTCTTTCATTGCACAGAACAATAACTTTTTGGGTTTAGGTTCATCAGTCAGGTGATTGCTCATGCATAATTTATTCAGTACTCAAATCATTCGATTGCATTTCCAAGTGGCACACATTTTGCTTAGTCTGGTCAAGATCTCCCAGGGGAGTAAAATGTTCATTTTGTGGTAAACTATCCCCTTAGAGCTGAATTAGCCCTTTCAATGCACCAGTCTATCGTTTTGTTAAACACCAAATTAAAGGTACCTAAATCAGCCTTGCTGGTATACTTGGACACTGTTCTGCAGGCGGGGACATTTTATGCTGTGCGAGTTAACAAGAAGGCTGGTGTCACTTACTGACGCTTTTCTGAGGAAGGCTGGAATGGTTAAAAACTAGTGTGGGATGTGTACTTTCACCACAAACTTAGTATTCATCGTTTAACAATAAGCATATTACTTAAGGCAGAACGCTGCAGAGTGGGCAAAGACCACAGTGATAGGGAATAATAGTTCTCCAGTGAATCAAGAATTGAACCCTATGGAAGTTTCTCACTGGGCTTTAGGTCAAACTCACGGACCTCCACTGGGCTGGATTTTCTCAATGTACTTTTTGGCATCTGCAACCTGTGTTGTGGTAGCTGAGACTAAATCATTTCTCCAGGTTCGCACATTGTGGTTGAAGTCAACCACAGAGAACTGGTCTTCAGTTCTTAGGTCATCCAATATGGTCTTCATTGCTTCCACTGTCTATTTTGAAAGAGAATAGAGAAGGGTCTCATTACATAAGCTCTAAGTCTAAGAAGAAAGGGGGAAGACCAAGAATTCATCCTAGTCATCTTTCAAGTAGTGACTCAAGCTGTAATTCTTCCAGAAAACCTCTTAAATCCACCTCAGTCAACACAGATCTATCTTGCACTTGCTCTGAACATGTCTTGTCTGCATTTTGATGCTTAAACTTTTACTGTCTTATTTTGTTATGCACAACCACTTTAGTCTTATTTTAAGTTAATGATCACAAAACTCAGCTGCTCGCTTGGGGGTGCCTGCAAATCAAACATATTTCTCAAGTCCAGCTACTCACCCACTCTCTCTTTTTTTTTAAAGATTTTATTTTTTCCTTTTTCTCCCCAAAGCCCCCTGGTACATAGTTGTATATTCTTCGTTGTGGGTCCTTCTAGTTGTGGCATGTGGGACGCTGCCTCAGCGTGGCTTGATGAGCAGTGCCATGTCCGCGCCCAGGATTCGAACCAACGAAACACTGGGCCACCTGCCCTGGAGCGCGCGAACTTAACCACTCAGCCACAGGGCCAGCCCCTCACCCACTCTCGTAAACTACTACTTCTCATCCTCAAACCGTCCACGTCCACACCTCCCTCCACGTGTCTCGTCTGATGACCTGGATTCCTACTTCACTGAGAAACTGAAGCAATCAGAAGAAAGTTGCTACAACAGGCACCACCACAAAATCCTGCCTACCAGTATTTCTACTCATATATTTTTCCTTCCTACCTGATAATATGGAAGAACTAGTAGTATTTCTACCTAATGCAAATCCATCTGCTGGTGAACTAGATTTCATTCTCTCTCATCTACTGAGGGAAGTCACTCTATCAACTGTCCTTTGCCGCTCCCACGTCTTAAATTTTCCTCGTCTCTTGGTACGTTTCCATAAACATAAAAACGGGCTACTTCTCATCCCTTTACAAGTCCCATTTGTATCCATTTCTCAGCTTCCCTTTGCAATAAAATTACTTGAAAGGATTATCTAAACACACTGTCTCCAAATCTTCTTTTCCTATTCTCTCTGAAATGTAGCCCATTCAGGTTTTCACCATCATCCCTCCACTGAAACTGCCCTTGTCAAGGTCGTTGCTAAATCCAGTGGACTATTCCCACTTCTCAGACTCAACCTATGAGCAGCATTTGAACCAACTGGTCAACCCTCCTAATATGACTTCCTCATTGTCTTCCAGAGCCTCAGACTCTCTTGGTTTTCTCCTCCTCTCATTGGCTGTCTTTTCTGAGTCTTCTTTGCCAGTTCCTCCTTTGCTCTCCCAGTTCTAATTTTTGGACTAGCCTAGGGTTCGATCTCGGTTCTCTTCTCTCTCTACCCTTACCCTTGGTGTACTCATCTAGTCGCGTTGCTGTAAATGCCTTCTACATACTAGTGTCTCCTATTTGTTTATTTTGATGTCTCACCTTTGAACATCAGATTTGTCTAGCCAACAGCCTGCTTGACACGCACCCTTGGATATTTAATAGACATCTCAAACTTCACATGTCCAAAACCGAACCCCCAATATTCCCCACAAAGTCTGATTCTGCCCCTGTCTTTTCCAGCTCACTGATGGCAAATGCCATCCTTCCTTCCCATTGCTCAGGCAGAACGGGTTTGAACATCTTTCAGTCCCCTTTTCTTCCCTGTCACCTCACAGCCTTAGGAGATTCTGTTTACCTTCAAAACAGATTCCAGAATCCAATCACTTCTTGCCACATCCACAACTGCCACCCAGGTTCAAGCCATCACCGTCTCTTGCCTGGATGACGGCAACAGCCTCTTCTCTGGCCTCCCTGCTTCCACCCTCACCTGCTGCCAGTCTATTCGCACCATAGCAACCAGAGACATCCTTTAAAGCATGTCAGCTCATACCACTCCTTCTTCCCAAATCCTCCATCAGCTCTCCGTCTCTCAAAGTAGCAGCCAAGCTTCTCACAATGACCTACCAGGCTTTACATCCGCCCTTGCCCCTCCTTCTCAAATCTCATCTCCCGCTGCTTCCCCCACCTCCCGCCACACTGCTCTTCGCTCTGCTCCTTGAACGCGCCTGACACTCTCCCCACTTAGAGCCATTGCGCTGGCTGCTCCTGACGCCTACAGGGATCTTCCCCCAGAAATCTGCACAACTCTCCCCTCACCCTCCTAGGGTTTACTCAAGGTCTTCTCAATGCAAGCACCTGTTTAGAGGACAAACCTGTTTAAAATTTCATCCCCCTGCAATTGGCACACCTGATTCTTAATGCACTCCTCTTTTTTTTTCTTAAAAAGGGCTTTTTTCATAACATCACCATTGAAGATACTTTTAAATTTACTTGCTGTGTTTGTTGCTTATTCTCTGTCCCCCCATACCCCAGAAGCTCTGTAAGCTCCGTGAGAGCAGGGATGATTTTTTTAATGCTTTTGGTTGATTTCGTTACCAATGAACTAAGTGCCTGACACAGTGGGTGCTTAATAAATATTTATTAAATAAATGAAGGAAGAAAGGAAGCAGGGAGCAAGCTCTTGTGTTAGAGCAGTGGTTCTCAACTAAGGGCAGTTTTCTCCCCAGGCGACGTTTGGCAACATCCAAAGATGTTTTTGATTGTCGTGACTGAGGGGGTGGGTGCTTTTGGCATCTAGTGGGTAGAGACCAGGGATGCTGCATCCTAAAGTGTACAGAGCGGCCCCTACAACAAAGAATTATCCGATCCAAATGTCAATAGTGCCACTGTTGGAAAAGCTGGTACTGGGGGATAAGCACAGTGGACAGGGGCCATGTATTTTCCTCTTTTGGATCCTCAAACTGTGGTGAACACATGGGTGATGAGAAATGGTTGTTAAATGAATGAATGAATGGTTAGTTGGTTGTTCCAATTGGTTGGATGAATGGATTGATAGATAAAATGAATTTCCTTGTTTGTTACTTAGAATTGCATCTACGCCACTGAAGGCTGATTAATCCATGTTGAACTCCAAACTGGAAGACACGACACAGGATGGCTACGCTCAAGGAATTGCAATATAATCAGAAAAGATATGCATCTAACGATTTCAAGTTACTTGTGAACAATGGCAAGATAGTCATGTAAAACATTATGCAGAAGAACCAAAAGACTATGAAGCAGAAGAAGGATCCGAGTGAGAAGAAGTTATACTGATATGAAATTTTTCAAAAAGGTGAGTTTTGAAATGAATTTCTGTTGTTTATAAGCCATTCAGGGTGTGGTACTTTGTCACAGCAGCCCAAGCTGACTGAGACAAGCCCTAAGGGGTAAGCGGGCATTGAATGATTGCACTGTTGGGAGGGGACCAACGAAGGTAGGGAGTCCCACATACTGCTGCCACCAAGGGGGGGACTTACTTGTTTCATTTTTATTCCCCACATTGAGCCACTAACATCGATGACAAAGAGGATGTTTTTGGGAATTGGGTCCATGTTGTCAGGAGCAAAAAAGTGGACGAAATATCCATTAAAAACCTGAAAAACAGAACATATTTGTGAGCCCAACTGTTTCCGAGGTTTAGAATGTAGGAAGTTAGGGAGCCTGAGGATTAAGGGAGGAGAGATGCATCTGGTTTGCAGGAGGCATGGTGGTCGGAAGGGAGGGAACAGAGGCTTGCCATCCATCCATCTCTCCCTTCTCCTTCTTGCTCTCCCTCCTTCCCTTCCTGGGAAGGTCCAAGCCTTCCTGGCAGCTTCATTCCCCAGGGTACTTCAGTTCACTCCAGTCTCTGTTCCTGGCACCCTGCTAACCCACAGTTAATCAGCTAGAGCCCTGCCCTGGTGAGGCTCACAGGCCAGTGGAGGATGCAGACAAGTGAAGAGGCACTTTGCAGCCCAGGGTTGGTAAGTGCTGTGATCAGGAATATGGAGGGCTCTGAGAACACGCACTGGAGGTGCCTCTAACCCAGACAAGAGGGACTTTCCCAAGGAAATGGCATCTACGCTGGACTTGAGCATGAGTTTGGCGTCAGCCTGCCAGCGTGAGAGTGGGGCTGGGTTGGGGGGTGGTAGGAGTGGGGAGGAGAGTTCCAGAGAGTGCAGCCCTAGTGTGAGAGACATTGGCACCCTTGGGGCTCTCCAAGTGGTTCATCCCAGTGGGGCATAGCATACAAGAATTCAAGGAATTAGGGTGGAGAATCAGCAGGGTACATCATGAAGGACCTAAGGTGCTCTCTAGGGAGTTCGGACTGTTCTTGAAGTGAACGGGAGGCCCCTCCACCTGGGATCCTGGCCACTCTCTTGGTCTTCCCCTGCGGCTCTGATGATTGCCTCCCCTCATTCTCTCTCAGCTGCCCTTTGGCTGCCTCCACCAGGACAGCCTTGTGTCCAGCTGTAGGGCGTATAGCTGTGGACACTTGCCTACCTCCCTGTCCCTGGAGAGAAGTACAGGCTTTTGGATACCCTCTAAGATTTCTTACCTTAGCACAAAGGAAATACAGACGTGCATCTAAGACATGACAGAGGGGGAAGGGGAAAATTTCAAGAAATTTCACAGTGAACGTGGGCCCTGGAATCTGCCACTAGCCCTAGCTCTTTCTCTAGGCTTTGGTCTTTCCTTCCTCCCAGCCCCATAACTTCTGTGCCTTCTTTGATAGTCTAATTGCAAAGGACCTTGGAAGATTATCCAAAACCCCCATTTTGTGATTTTTCTCTTGTTCTTTATATGAGGCCTAGAAGTACCTTTCTGGGTCGTGACACCCAAGGACCCTTTATTCAGTTTTCTTGACATGAAAAGATAATCCTTAATGACACTTAGGGAGACATGGTTTTGGTCCCTTCTCTGCAGCCTTGACACTTGTCTTGGCAGCTAGGAACCACCCAGAAGCCAGGGAGTTTGTCCAATGAGAACCAGTTCTTTGGCCTCAGCACGGCCATTCTCCCAGGCTGTTTGCACGCACCTCAAGTTCCCCGGCTTTCTCTTCTCTGTTCACGTCATACAGCACCACCAGCTCTCCATCTACCGCAGTCTCCAAGCAGTTGGAGCATTTTCTTTGCTGTGCTACCGTGGGCTTGAAGGAGACATGTGCCTGGAAAGAATAGTGATGTCAGAGCCTGGTCTCTGCCCCCATCCCTCTCCAGGGGTGTGGTTGACAGCTGCATCTTCTCGTGCACACAGGTAAAGAGGTATTGCCATTCTGCACCCAGGCAGCATCATGGTCCTATTACTGATGGAAGGAACAGTGCCAATGCATGTGAGGGAGCATCTGCCAGCCTATGGTGCTGTTGGCCAGGTTTTGGGTCTTCTTAAGAGGTTCAAAGAATTCTTCCCCTCCACGCTGGAAGAAATGTCTCCCAGCTCTAGAAGGAGTTTGTGAAAGATTCTTAGAGGAGCTTGACCCTTCTCTAGTTGGTTGTTATTAGCCATTAAGGCAGAGAGAGTTAAGCTGAATATCTCTTGCTGTGATTAACGAAAATCCACCATGCATTATGTGAAATCTGTCTTTTAGCTGGCCAAGGAGATGACCTGGGGGGAAATGAGGCTCCAAAAGGGACAGTCGCTAGTCAAAATGCAATGCAACATTTGGAGGTTTTAGTTTGTGTATCCTGTGGAAGACCCCAGAGTTTGCTCAGGAACCACTGCTCTTTCTTATAGTTCCCTTGGCTCAACATCTGACAGCTTCTCTGCTCCCCAGAGCACAGGAAGAGGCCCGAACCCAGGAGCTAGCGGCCACTTAGAGTCTTTGCAACATGCAATACTTATGGTACCTTCTGGGGTCCTTTAGATATGACTGGAACACCGTCAAAATGGCCATCAAATGTGTCAGGAACATGAACAAATCTCAGTCCCTGAGGTTCAATAATCCACACGTCTACCTGGAGATGGGAAAGAAAATTACTCAAAATTACAGTGATGGACGGTAATCAGTCTTTGGGTGGTAAACATGATGTAGTCTATACAGAAATAGAAATATAACGATGTACACCTGAAATTTACATAATGTTATAAACCGATGTTACCCCAATGAAAAAAAGAAGTACAACAAACCAACAAAAACATGAAGAAAGAGATACTAATAAAAAAAGAAAAGAAAATTACACAAAGTATGAAAATACCTTCCAAGGCTTTTTGAGCAAGAAGTACAATTTCTAAGTCCTTTGCTGTTTTTCTCATCCTCAAGTTTTCCCGAAGATGACCCAGTATGGTTCCATGAATCACTTCTGCCCATTCTTTAAATTCTGTGGGACATGGTTCATCTCGAAATGGCCTCTCAGTACTTCCCTTCTATCGCTTCCTTCCTCTGAGATTTAATTCCCCTCCCCTCTCCTATCCTATTCTATTCTTTTTATTTAGAGGAGCATTCATGTTGTGAGAAAAAGAAAAAGAAGGAAAGCCATTGTTCAATGAGTCTGTATTTACTCTGTAGATCTGTCAGTAATAGACCATTTCCTCCACATCCTGGAACTTCTTTTTTTTTCTGTCTTTTTGTTTTAGACAGAGCTAAAGAGGAGGCAATCCCTTTGGGCGATCCTTGGTCGAACCATAGTCATAGCTGCAATTTCTCCCTATAGACTCTAAGCGCTGCGCCAAGCACTGGACTTGTATGAACTCACTAAACTCTCACCGATACTGTTATTATTATCTGTGATTGTTCTTATTTGTAATCTCTCATTTTACAGAGGAAGAAACAGAGATTCAGAGTGACTCAGCTAGTACGTGGCCAAGCTGTGCTTCAAACCCAGAGCCTGAGCTCTTAATGCTTCGTATGCTGCTGCTTGACTTTCAACAGCTTCTGCTCTATCTTTTCAGTTGACATTACCACACACTATTCTTTAGCCCCATGCCACAATATTCTATTTGTTTTTCTTGAGATTGCCCCGCACCTTTTGTACACACCCACTTAAAGTTGAGGTCATCAGATAGAACCGTGTGCACACACTGGTTTCCTTACTGCCTGTTCCTCATCTAGAGTCATTTTCGACAGTGATGAGCTATCTCCCCTTTGGAAGTTCCTGGCTTTGAAGTCGTGCCAACCTTTTTTTCTAATTTTTTAAAAAATTCTGCTTTCCTAAAGTCATGGACGCTTGTCTAAGCAGAGTCAATGTTTTCTTTCTTGGTTAGTACAAATTCCAGTATAAGAGGTAAACTTAATTTGCCTCCAAGATTCCCATTAACTCCAAATGATCAAATGATTCTCCAAGTTGGTAAGAATTAAATATACACAGAATCAGGAGGACCAAATGTCCCAGGAGAGTCGGACCTAGCCATTGTGGGTAGACAACTGAGAGGCTCTTAGAGGAAAGGGAAAAAACCTGGAGCCTCTGCTTTCATTCTTCCACGAGATTCTATCTGTAAATGAATTTAGAGTACTCAAGATGAAGTCTAGTCTCTCCATAGAGGATGAAAATGGAAGGAGGACATTTTCCCTAGGGCCACAAAAGCTCTTAGCAGTCCTGTGTTCAATTTGATACTGATGTGGCCTTAAAATCTAGTGGACCTGCTGGAACACTGTGCATCTGGAGGCCTATTCTTGAGGCCCAGCGCTTGGTCCCACTGAGAAGTTGGGACCAACCCACAGTGGCCCCGAGTCACTCCCCATATTTCCTAGTCTTTCTGTAAGGATCACAGAGTTGGAACGAAAAGTTTTCCCAAAATTCGATACATCAAAGAGGGTTTAAACAGAGATCTGTTCCCCTTGATTCCTTGAGGGAAATGCATTTCCAACTTGGCGGCCTTTCTGACAGTGATTAGAAACCGTTTCTAAAAATAAAGACAGGAGAAGTTCTATAATTTTATGTTTTCTCCTTAATTTATTTTTGGATGAGATCAAGTCTCTTTGGAAATGGATAAATTTCATAGACTATTAGATCAGACAGTACCTTAAAAATCATCTAGTCCAACCTCTTTTTTCACAGATGAGAAAGTTAAGGCCGGGGAGCAGAACTGCCCAGATCCCACAGCTAGTCAGTGCCCATTCTGGACCAGAACTCAGGGAACTTGCCACTGTGTCTGACGCTCTTTCTGACCTACTAAAACTCCATCCTATTTTGAAAATTAGGAATTCCTAAGAGCATGAGAAATTTAAGGATGATTACAAATTTCAGAAATATAAGAAAGACTTATAGACTACCTGATCTGTGTGGTAAGAATCATGATCTTCATGGACACAAACTCAAATTCCAGGATGTATAGTCCACAGTGTGGTTGCAGATGCAGTCAGACCTAGGCTCAAACCTTAATTATGTCCTTGCTCTGTCACCTTAGGCAAGTTATTTATACATATCTGTAAGTCAGAGATAACGGCGTCTACCTCATAACTTATGGTGAGGGTTCAACGACATATACTATGTATAAACACCTTGCCCAAAATATTATAGCAGACAAATACTGTCATATCTTTAACTCAGTTGCTGTTAATATTATTCTTATCAACAGCCTCAACAATTGCATCATTATAAGCGAGATGCTGATCACCTCTAACTGCTGCCTCATGCTATTTACCAGGGGATCCACAGCATTGAGCAAGAGAGTGCGGGTGACTGACACACAGTCCTCATCACTCCAGGAAAAATCCCCAGGGTCACGGATTGTGCTGTGCAGGGCGGCTGGCCAGGACTGCAAGAGGGGGCAGACATCCAGCCCTTCACCCACTTGCCAAGTCAAGTGTCCTGACACGGGGCTGCATTTGCCTGGAGGAAGGGCATCTTTTTCGAATTCATACACAGGCATCGTATGTGCCAGGAGGGGCTCTGAGAAGAGCTCAACATCATAAACCCTGAGAGCAAATTAACGCCATAGTGAACATGAAGAAGAAAGTGTTTTTTATTGATCAGATGTGCAAGTTTTGAAATTGGAATAAAAATTTCACTACGATCAATTCATCTCCAGAGTCGTCTTTGTCTACCGGCAATTCCCCACCTGTCGGCTTTCCCTTCCTCCCTGTCAAATGACGAGGCAGGTGGGACTGTACACTCCCCTGGGTTTCTTCTGGCTCTACTCTGCCTCTTACACAAAATGCTCATGTGATGTCATGGAGGTTCCAGCCAAGAAGAGTGTCTCGTTTCTTAAGGCAAGAGGTGACGATTACAGCAAAGGTGAGTTCAAATGGGCAGGGGAATGGGGTGGCAGAGGAAGACAGTGAACATTCATTGAGTTCCTAGCACTTGCCACCTATTTCCATAAGTTCTACGGAAAATATATACAGTACCCTTTTCACAGATGAAAAAATAGACTCTTGGGGTAACCTGTTCCATGTCAGAAGGCTAGTGTCGTGGGTTGAATGGTGGCCCCCTAAAAGATATGTCTACATCAAGCCCATGGAACCTGGGAATGTGACCTTATTTGGACAGAGGGTCTTTGCAGATCTGTTAAGGATCTTGAGACGAGATCATCCTGTACTACCCAGTGGGCCTGAAATCGAACGACAAGTGTTCTTACAAGAGAAAAGCAGAGGGCGACTTGAGACACACAGAGGAGGAGGCGATGCGAACACAGAGGGAGAGATTGGAGTGATGTGGCCATGACGCCACAAGTCAATGAACGCCAGCAGCCGCCAGACCCCAGAAGAAGCAAGGAACAGACTTCCCCCTGGAGTCCTTAGGAGCGGCCCTGCCGACACCTTGATTTCAGATCTCTGTCCTCCAGGACTGTGAGAGGACACATTTCTGTTGGTGTAACCCACCCAGTTGGTGGTCGTTTATTCCAGCTGCCCTAGCAAAGGAATGCAGAGCTGGCATTGAAATCTGTAAGGAAACGGCCTGGTGGACTCCAAACCCATCATCTTTTCAGGACACCACGTGGTCTGGCAGAGCTGACACAAAGAGTGGTGAGACAGAAAGTATCAATCGGGGATAAGAACCATAGAGGATGGCGTCGGTGCACAGCCCACCCATCCATGCTCACCTCCAGGTGTTTGGCCAGCCGTCCAGGCTGCAGATGAAGCCTGTGTTCATAGGATCCCAGCTTCCTCCACTTCACTTCCTGGTAATGAAGTTCGAACTGCACCTTTGCTCCAGGGAGGATGTTGACTTCGGTTTTGAAGTCCTCCATATCAAGAGCCCTGCTCCTAAAGAGGCGACCCCCGATACAAGTCATCACATGCACGATCGAGCACGAGACCAGCATCTAGGCGGAGGGTGTCCAGACTTTCCTGGGCAATCTAACCTGCTCAGTTGTTCATGAAAATGAGCAGTAGGTACAATAGAGAAAATTGCAACTTCCGGATCAATTTAATTCCGCCTACAGTTTTAGTCTTCTCTCCTACCTGATCTTTTTCTTCCAGAGCTTCTTACAGATTTGAGTGTCATCTGCAAAGAGCTACCAGTTATTGATCCCTAGTACGTACCAGGAAAGTGACACATGATCCCTAATACAGCAGCTCTGCAAGGTGGGTATCATTACCCTCATTTATCGAATGGTAACAAAGGAGGCTCATAAAGGATAAGCAACCTGCTCAGGACCACGCGACCAGTCAGTTGTAGGGCTGGGGCTCAAACCCAGGTTTAGATGATTCCAAAGGCAGCACACATTTCCTCGGCTGCATTTCAAACTCATTCTAGTGATTCTTTTTATTTTTGAAAGTCTTCAGAAAGAAGAAATCTATATTTCATCAAATTGAATAACTATTTCCAGCCAAAGTCCTTATTTAGTCATGTGTATATCAAGTCCAATGTGCTCATTGATCTTGAGGTGTTTATGGTGTTAAGGAGAAAGCAGCAAGATCATCAAAGGAAGGTGATTTGAGCATCAGGATAAATAATGAATGATTTTTAAAAAATTAAATAACAGAATAAGCAAGGTGAGACTGTGCGTAATCAGCCCATTTGGGATCAGGGAGGTAGCGTAGAGGGGTCAGCTTGGGATGCTGGGTAGCTGAAGGAAAAGATGAGCAAGCCCTGGTATAAGGCTTAGAAGTAGAGCAAGCAGTGAGAGGCCATATTTATCTGTGGAGCGGACCAGAACGTGAGCCCTGTGTTCTCTGTTGAGCCCTGTTCACAGTACCTAGGAGAGTTTCAGTTACAAATAAATATTTGTGGAATGAGCAAAGGAAAAAAGGACTGGATAAGGTGGTCAAAGTGATGGATAAAGATGTCAAAATAGTATGCAAAGATAAGAGAACTGATTAACCTGGATTAACGCCGGAAGTGCTCCCTTTGCTTGGAATTTCTTCTCTCCCTTCTCCACCTGGCTGAATTCTGTTAATCTACTTGGGCTCAGCCCAAACATTAGGTCCTCTGTGATGATTTTCTGGGTCCCCAGACAGAATTGGACACTTGGTACTTGGAACTCCCATAGGTTTTTGCACTCTTTCTACATTAGAGCTTGCCCTTATATGTATTACATCTATTATAGTCACCTATATATTCTAGGTTCCTTGTCTGTCTCCTCCACTGGCCTGACAGTGTTTGTGTTGCTGCCGCCTCTGACGGAACTGGGTACCAAGTTGACATTCAATGCATTTTCATTGAATGAAGCAATGCATGAATGAAATGGAAAGAGCTTCAACTGAAGGTGAATTTGGGGACACAGAGGAGGAGAAGGAAATGAAGAAAAAAGGATGGCAGGATCTGGCAGAAGATCAGATGTGCCGTGTGAGGAGTGATGGGTCGAAAATTCTTTAGAGGTTTCTTGCTTGAGAGGCTGCCTTTTTCAGGATGGTTTTGCATTCCCAGTGTCTTATTTAGGATTATAAGGGGGAAAAAAATCAACAGAAGCTAAGCTAAGGAACTGGTGCTGAAAAAAACTCTACCCCATAAAAATAAGGCAGAATAAATCATTAAAACAAATTCCCAGCCCTTCTTTCTGTTTGCATGGGAAGTGCTGTAACAAGACCAGCAATATTTCTGGAGTTCCTCTATGCACTCTTAAAGAAAATCCACCTTTAGTTACAGAGCATCCATCCACCCTCAAGGCAAGCTATGTAAGGATAACCTGTGTGAGATCATCCACATTCATTGGTTGCAGAGAGGCCTTTGGGAAATAGAAATTGGGAACCTGATTCTACCATCTAACTACAAGGTCTGGACCTTTCTGGAGGCTGGTTTGCTGTAGGGGCAATAGGACTGAGCAGAGCAGCAGCGGGACAAGAGAGCAGGTCACTCTCTCCGGACGTTACCTCACCAATCCAGCGGTTTTGCCTTTCGCTCTGGCCTGTGAGTAAAGCGCTCGGCCCACACTCTTCTCTTTAATGGAACTCGTGAATGTTGTGCCATCGACAGTCCTAGAAAATGACAGAAGGCCACCAGTTGGTCTGAAGAGCAATCTTAGCAAAACAAGCAAACCACAAACAAACATGCCACATAGGTGGATGTAATGAATGGGGGCAATTACCGTATTGCACCTGGAAGAAACGAGAAGAGATCATATTTCATAGACAGGAGTCCTTTTAGCTTTATCTGAGCGTGCAATTAAAGGGCGACAGGTAGGCTCCCATCCTAAAAGCTTTCCTTCACGTTCTGTTGCTTGTGTTTAAAATTTTTCCTCGTTTTCAGATTTAACCCTTCAGATTAAGTGCTGTTCTCTTGGGGCAGCCCTTTTGAATTAAAATGTGCCTAGGAGAGGTGACGGATGAATCCCTCATTATCTGGCTTACATTTGGTTTATGGAATCCTTCTACAAGTTAAGGATCTTGGCTAGCCTGGGGCCATTATGCTTTCCTGCCAGGATGGGAAAGAGTGCAGAAAGATGGAGAAAGGTACTGGTGGATCTCTTTGCAGAGTCTGTGTTCCTGTAACGTCTCCCTCGGGGGCCTCTGTCTTCTCATTGCATCTCCACCCCCACCTGTTTTACTTCCGATTGGCTGTCCTTTAATCTGTGCCAAGTAATGATTGATTAGAACACTCAAAATACGGAATTTTAAAAGTAAAATGGGACTTATGGCATTCAAATGGGCAGTCTCTCTCTCCCCAAGGAGGTATTGAGAAAGGTGTGGAGAAGTTTTTGGTTGTCCAGATGACTGAGAAGCGCTACTGGTCTTATGGGAGGGCATCAAGACATTCTGCAATGTGAGGGACAGTTCCATTAAAGAATTATCCTGGGGCCGGCCTTGTGGCCGAGTGGTTAAGTTCGTGCACTCCACTTCGGCGGCCCAGGGTTTAGCCGGTTGGAATCCTGGGTACAGACATGGCACCACTCATCAAGCCATGCTGAGGCGGTATCCCACATAGCACAACCAGAGGCACTCACAACTAGAATATACCACTGTAAACTGGGGGACTTTGGGAAGAAGAAGAAGAAAAAAAAGAAGATTGGCAACATATGTTAGCCCAGGTGCCAATCTTTAAAAAAATAAAAAGAACTGTCCGGTCCCAAATGCCAATAACGTGTTTGTTGAGGCACACTTCTAGGTTCACCTCTTTAGATGAGAGAGGGCCAAGGAGACAGTGACTCGTTCAAGGTCACACAGCGTATCAGAGGCACAGCTAGCCCTGGACCCACTCTATCCAGGTCAACACTTTTTCCATCAAGTCATACTAAGGTTCATGACAAAAAGTCTTTATGACAAAAGGAAATCATCTCTAAAGGTAGAATGTTTGTAACCTTGATAAAAAAGGCAGAAGAAATATTTTGACTGGATGTGGAGGTCTGTATAACTCATGTTAAATTGTGGCGATACAAGCAGCTGTCTTCTCTGGTCTGGTAAGTTCAGCCCCGAGTGGAGGGAGACCAAAATAAATGTCTATTTCGCAATTCTGACTTTTGTCACCTCAAATCTTCTATGGAATGAGATGGAGAAGAAAGAAAAAAATGAAGGAAAACAGAAAGAAGATGCACCTAGAATAACTCCTGGTTACGTGGTTTAAAAATGAAAATTAAAATCGTTTTAAATATAATTTTTCAGACACAGTGTTACATAATACCACTACATAAAAGCTTTTCCTTCTACATTTGCTTTTTAGAACTAAAAAAAATTTTTTAAAGAAATTTCTAACCCAATTCAAAAGATACCAATTCAAAGTCACATAATGCCCTTTTTTCCACCTACTTTGTTTTGTTTAGAAAATATACTTAACTGACTCTGCATTTCCTGGAAGCTGAAGTGCATGATAATTGAGCCCTTTGTTTCCTTTGTGCACAATTATCATTGATGACCTTGGTGTAAGAAAGACAAAGACCCGGGTGAAGAGTAACTCAGCCTAAGGTCTTAATAAAAAATAGCCAGACGGTCTTTAGGGCCCTGCGCCCTGTTCTAGGCCACTTGAGGACTTTGACCAAGTGGAGCACTTTCTGGTGACTGTCGCCTAAATGGTAAGGGAATGAAAAACCATCCAATCACTTGGAGGAACAGGGAATGTCTAGTCTTGATAAGCGAAGCCATCAGGTGGGACAAGATAACTGGCCTTCACTATTGAAAGGCATTGGGGTGGTTTAAAAATTTTTTTTACTATGGAAATCTTCAAACATACAAAAAATAGAATAATATAAGGAACCTCCATGAACCCATCACTGGGCTACGCCATTCTCAATATTCAGCCAATCTCCCATCTTATTTATTATATCCCTACTCTGTTCACCTCGATTACTTTGAAGCCAATTTCAGACAGCATGTCATTTCATCCTTGAACATTTTAGTACGTATTTTGTAGAGAATTAAAAAAATATATTTTGTGAGTAGAACCAGAGTCATTAGGTAGAATATGGAACAGATTTTAATTAAGTATAAGAAATAATTCTAGAGGTTGGCTGGCTGGCGTAGTGGTTGGGCTCTTGCTCTCTTCTTTGGCTGCCCGGGATCACGGGTTCAGATCCTGGGTATGGACCTGTACACTGCTCATCAATCCATGCTGCGGCGGCGTTCCACATGCAAGGTAGAGGAAGTCTGGCACAGATTTTAGCTCAGGGACAATCATCTTCAAGCAAAAAGAGGAGGATTGGCAATGGATGTTGGGTCATGTTAGGGCCAATCTTCCTCGCCAAAATAAAAGAAGTAGTTCTAACAGAGCTCTCACCATTGGGTGGATTGCCCTAGGAAGGAATGAGTTTATTATTAAGGAGCTATTCAAGTCAAGCCTGGATAACCCACCTGTCAGTGGTATAGTAGAGGGATTCAAGCCCTGGACAGGTGACTGGATTTAATCAGTGGTGTTGATTTCCTGTAGGCCAGGGGAACTCCATATATTTTTCTCCCCCCAAAGAAAGCATATCAAAATGCAAGTAAGTAAGAGGTTGTTACCACAGAGATAACCTTAAATTTGCTTTAATTTATTAGGAAGGAAAAGCAAAGCCTTCACAAATTCTGATACTTTGAACAGAAACAAATTATTTGGACTCACCCCGTGATGACTCGTGACATCCAGTGGGTCCACAGCTCTGACAGTGGAGCCGTTGACCATCAAGGTCCAATCTAACCCTGAGGGGCAATGAATAGAGCGTATCCAATTTCCAGTTCTCTATAGGAGTTACTCACATGGAGAAGTTGGAGATGAAGGCTCCTTTGGGAATCTGAACATCAAAGACTACATTCTGAGGCTGTGGAGAGTTGTTCACCACCTTGGTCTGGATGACGGTGTTGGCCGTTCGAGAAGTAATCGTGGATTGGACTTTGTAGCTATGAAGCGTTACTTGATCGACATCTTCCTGTAATTGGCAACAGAGTGTAACAAAACTCAGAGACAAATTACATGGAACTTCACTCTGTATTTGATGTCAACAGCAGCGCATTTTATGATGAATAATTTTAAGGCATTGGTAAGCGTGTAAGTCAGGTGTTATTAGGCATTATGCTAACTTGGAATGCCCCCAGGCAGATCTGTTGTGAGATATCTTGAGGTGTCTTTCAGCTCTGTGAGTCTATTAATAATGACTTTTAAAAATTAGAATGCAAGTAGGAAATGAGATGATGGGAAGCAAGACTGGATTATGAAAGTCCAGGGCGATAGCGGGGAAAGGATACGGGATTGCAGGGCTGGAAGGGGAGACTGGCTGTATCTCCAGAGTGGGGCACAGCCAGGGGTGTGATAGGGTGGAGGACACATATAGCTACCCACCCCCTTCAATCTTATCTACGACAATGTCATCTTCCCCCAGTCCTCTTCTCCTTTCCCAGATTAAGACGAAATATGAGAATGCTGATGGATGTGAGCAGCAATGAACAGAATGTCATGAAGAGGACACTTTGAGGCAATTATTGGTCCCAGATTCTGGGCCTCCTTTGTCAATTCTTCTCTACTGATTTAAGGCAGCTCCAGTCTATTAGGATGCTCAAAAGCAAGGTATTAAAAACACACATCTTTTAGGAGAAGCCTGAGAATTGCAAGCTTCTTCAGGACTATAGCAATTATGTGATCCACCAGATTTTGCTTTTTTCTCCAAAAGGTTTTTTTGTTTGTTTGTTTTTTGGTGAGGAAGATTGGCCCTGAGCTAACATCCATTGCCAATCTTCCTCTTTTTGCTTGAAGAAGATTGGCCCTGAGCTAAGGGCTGTGCCAATCTTCCTCTATTTTGTATACAGAATGCCACCACAGCATGGCTAGACAAGTGGTGTGTAGGTCCGTGCTTGGGATCCGAACCTGCAAACTCCAGGCTGCCAAAGTGGAACAGGTGAACATAACCACTACACCACCAGGCCAGCCCTCTCCAAAAGCTTTTGCTTATTTCAATATGAGGTGTCATCCTGCAAGCTTTGTCACGCAAGATTGAACCTTCAACTGTTAACATCCAGCTCACCTCAAGCTAAGATAAAATCCAGGTCAAGTTATTCATCCTTCCTAGCACTTAAATGTGTGTTTCTCGAAGCAGCTGTCAGTTCAGAGCAGGAAGCCGACATCAACCAC
Organism: Equus quagga; assembly: GCF_021613505.1. Classification (NCBI taxonomy): domain Eukaryota; kingdom Metazoa; phylum Chordata; class Mammalia; order Perissodactyla; family Equidae; genus Equus; species Equus quagga. Next base: position 25,027,988 of record NC_060278.1, read on the forward strand.
TTCCTTTTGATCTTTTCTTGCCACAGGAAGGACTATAAACATCTCAGGGAATCGGGCTGTTTCATGTTCAAGAGTTCCTTTCGCACCCTCACTAAAGCTGTTTGGTATCATATTTTAAATCAAAATTCTTACTTTGGAATAAATACATGTGCTTGGATGAAACCTATGCTGTTGGCAAAACTTGAGAAAATCAAGAGAAAGGACGTTTTCAGCTCTTGGTGACATCTCTCTTTGCCGCATATATACTGTACTTCATGCTGAATTTTAGACACAATTCCAAACAGAATTGGGCAAGGGGGTATTTCGAAAGTCAGGGAACTGCTCTCCGTGATGGAGACAAAGGAGGCAACCGTATTGATTTCTAGAGAATAGGTAACAGAAAAATCATTCAGGCATCAATTTTTAACAAAATCAAAGTAAACTTACCAATCTTTCTCCAGATTCTCCAGAAACACTTCTCTGTGAAAGGAAGTTACATAATCAATCTTCAAAAAAGTGTTACTAATTACCCAGAGGGCAGAAAATGCTTTCTCTCAGTCTGAAAATTTTTTCTTCAATACTGAGCTGGGATTCATTCATTGGAGTGGAGACTTCAATATCAAATATTCTTGAATACTATTTTCCCACTGTGGTGTTTCTCTGAACACACTCCTCAGCCACTTTTTGGTTACGTGCACACCGTTCTTTGATATAATGCTAAAACAAATGTTTTTAAGTAACCATTCTCCTGCTGAGGAGCATATATCACCTCTCTCCTGTCTGTCTGATTTATTTTTTATTCAGTTGAATGGTTATTTGGGTGCTTCATTTTTCCATGGGGCTCTGAAGGGGCATTCCCACTGTTTGTGATGCTGTGCCTTCCAGGTCCTCTGCGTCCCCTACCCCCATGTGGCTAATTCCTGCTCATCCTTCAGATCTGGGCTCGGGCAGAATTTCCTCAGTGAAGCTCTCAGAATTCCCCACCTCCCAGACTTGGTCAGCTGCCTTTACTAGGTGTTTTCACAGCAGCACAGTCCTGCCTTCAAAGCAAGACAGTGGGAATGCACGTCTGTCTCTCCCATTAGACTAAGCTACATGGGAGGAGGGATTTCAATGCATTTCCTCCTTGGTGTAGACTCGGAGCCAGGCTCGGTGATGGGCGTGTAGAAAATTCTGTATTCTAACTGCTATGTGAGGGAATTATCCACATGAAGGACTGTCCTGTGGGCGTGGGAAGCTGAATGGCTTTAGAGTAATGGGTGAACGTTTAACGTCTGGTGTGTTTTAAAATGGTGAGTCAGGTGCTGGATTTAAGCTTAGCTTGCCTGAGGCTTTAGGGAGTGTTATATGACATAGTGAGGTCCATGGTTACCTTCTTCTAGACATTTTTTTTTAAAAGATGGGCCCTTAGCTAACATCCATTGCTAATCTTCTTTTTTCTTCTTCTTCTCCCCAAAGCCCCCCAGTTCATAGTTATATCTTCTAGTTGTAGGTCCTTCTGGTTCTGCTATGTGGGACGCCACCTCAGCATGGCTTGATGAATGGTGCTAGGTCAGCACCCAGGATCCAAACCAGAGAAGCCCTGGGCCACCGAAGTGGAGTGTGTGAACTTAACCACTCGGCCATGGGGCCAGGCCTGTTCTAGACTTTTTGAGTGTAATTCTCAATGACTTATTCTCTCTTGTGGCTATATGAAGACGCTGACATGAGGACTTGCCTACTGGATTTTAATATTATCAGTCTATAAGAAATCTAGACTTTCAGAAAGTAAAAAATTCATACCTAGACAAAATGAGTCATTGGTCAGCTTAGCGTTGCTTCCACAAATACGCCCCTTCTCAGCGTGCAGAGTCTGGAGAACTCATCCCCATGAGTTAGAGGATTTTTGTCTCTGTTGCTGCTGGTGGCCTCCAGTATGGCCTGTTCCCCTGTGCCCTTTGAGCCACTCTCCAAGACAGCAGTGACTGGAGGAAGGAGAATGTGTGGCTGCAATGGAAGGCGTCTGCCTCCACTTTGTAGAGTTGACCTCCTTAGAGGAAATTTTTCCTTATAAGGCAGTAATATCTTGTAATCTTCAAATTTGAAGAAAACACATAGCCATGAGTCCTTTAAGGGACTGAAGTGACCATTATGGTTTAGAGGCCAACAGACAGCCATATGGTGGGCTCATGGTATTTCACCTTGATAGTGCGTCCACCTAGGGGTAAAACCATTGGACCCGACTCTGCTAAAAAACAAGCTCCTGAGAAAATCTAGCAAAAACCATCCTAACTGTTTTCTTATTTCCTCAATCATGATCTCTTTCACTTATTTTCCCTTTTGGAAGTCAGGTTTACTGTACCTGATACCTCCTGTTCTCTGGCACAAATTGAAATTTTCTTGGGGTCAGTTCCACAAGATCTCCATACTCTGCAAACTTAAAAAAGAATTTAGGATGTTTATTTCTACGAACAACGACAAAAAAGTCTAGAGCAAAAAGAGGCAGGTGGGGATAGGCATAAGGGAATTCACTATATTCTTTCATCTTGTTCCCATACCTCTGGGAAATCTCATTTTTTTATGCAATGATTTCTTTATTTATGTTTGGTAGGCATGTCTCAGAAGTGAGTAAATGGAAGTTGATATCTTCAAATTTGTTGGATACAGAAATTCATTTTTGAGTTTGCCAGAAGATGATGGAACATGCAGGTGGTGGTCACAGTAACTCAGTGATCAGGAGGTGCCTGGGGGAAGTATTGGGCTCCAGCAGTGTCTGACTGGGTCAACGTGACCCATTATGCATTGAGTTAAATATGTCCGTATGAAAGCCATATCAGTAAGAGGTGACTGGAAAAGCACAGACACATTTGGATGTCTTGGCTTCAATTCTCTACTCTGCCAATGAGATTTCCAACACACTCTGGTGGTTTTTAAAGTGTTGGAAAATATGATAGTTTCTCAGCAGACAGAGTCATTTTCTTCCTTGCAAATATGCCGTCCTGTTCTTTGGCATCTTGGTAGGTAAGCCACTCTGCAAATGTTACAAAATGCTGTACCTCTCAGCATATTCCCCAAACACACATGGCCTTGCTGACATCAAAATAGCTCTTGTATGACTTTCAAAATGACTCAGACCAAGACTTTCCGTATGTCGGGGATGGCCAAGTGTCCAAAGTGGAGAGCATGAGTTTCCTGGAAATAATTCCTGCATCTGCCAGCCCACTTGCCATCTTCCCCTTTAACAGGAATATTTAAAGTGTCCTTAATACAGAAATCTTTGTTTACTTAGGTGTGAAAAACAATGGTGCTTTGATAATGACTTTTCTTATACTCAGTACAAGAATGATAATGGCATGTCATTATCATCAGCATCGTAGCTAATAATTATTAAGAGCATCCTGGTGCTTGCATTGTGCTGGGTAGTTTGTATATGCCATTTAAATCTCATACCACTCTTTGGGTCACATCAACTATTATACTGTTTTTAGATAAGAAGTGGGCAACTATTCTCCATAAATGCTACATGATGTGGCCAGCCCATTGAACATGTAAAACCTGCTAATGCTTTAAAAGGTCCGTACACATTCCAGTAATTGTAACAGTGCAGACTTCTACTCAAATGAATTTTAGCATAAGTTTTCCTTCCACACTGAATACAGTCCTTGAATAGCAATAACAACAGGCTGTTTACTGAGAACATATATAGCCAACAACAAGGAGTCTTCTGGAAGTACTTACTTCTGGAAGATCATTGGTGGGGATTTCAAAGCCTAGTGCTTCAGACACAAAGAACCAGATGAGAAAGCACGTGAGTCGTTTCATTTCGCCGGGCAGCTCTGCCAAGCTCTCCAGTGCAGGCTCTGAGGAGAATTCCACCCCTCACCAAACCACGTTCAAGGGAACAGCAGAAGAGCACAGTTCGTTTTTAAAAAAGAAGAAAGAAGAAAGCTCTCAGACTTTGTTCAAAAACGGGCCAAATATTTGTTCTGGAGTTCAAACTTGAGCTGTGGGGGTGGATGAGACGCCCAGAGGTTATTCAAACAGCACAGCCAGACGCAGTCCCTGGGCTGTGAGAACAAGCCAGGGTCGGATGGATGAGCTTTTATTTATTTATTTTTTTGCTTTTGCTGATTTCTGTTCATCTTAAAATCAGAGAGACCTAAGATAAGTGTCATCCTGTTTGAAGGATCAGGTGAGAAGCTATCCTGAGAAACAGAGTCAGAGAGAAAATAGCTCAATGAAAAGTTTCTGGAAACAAAATCCTCTGATTTAAATGAAAGCAGGAGAAATTTGGCAGAAGCAGGAGCAGAAACACAACAGTTTTCTGAGGGAAGCATCCGTGGTTAGTGTTTCTCCCTCTCTCTTTGATAGCTGAGTACCTATTACATAGAAGAACTGGGCACCGTCTTCGGTGGGGATGCTTCACGAATGTCCTTGATTAAGAGAACTGTGTCTGTTCCTGCTGCCCCTGTCAGCCTGGCTCAGGTCAATGGAAAACCAGTTCCCCCCAGCCCCAGAATCAGGGAAAGCCCAGCCTGGAAGCGGAGTGCGTTATCCCTGCCTGCTCCTGATCCAGATAAAATAATAATGCTAACTAAGATTTATGGAGCCCTTCGTGGTGTCAGGCACTTTTATTGGCATTATCTTGAACTCTTATTTTTTTAATCCATAAAAGAGCCATGCGAGGTGTGTGCTGTATTTATCCTCATTTCCAATTGAGGAAAATAAGGTTACATAACTCAGTCCACATCTCACAGTTCGTAAGTGGAGCCTGGATCAAGGTCGGCCTGACCACAAAGCCTTTGATCTTCATGGCTACGCCCGGCAGAGATGACTGGCTGTCTGTCCATCACTGGGATCCCATGTTTCAGGTATGAATTTAGACTAGAATTTACCTGTGATCTCCAAGCTGGTGGGCAAGTCTACTTGACCAGCCTTTCTCTTGAGCCTCTATTCCACACATCTGCTTGAACAAGGACCATCCTGTGGACCCCAATTTGGTCAGCAGGGCACCTGAGCTTCCATGGGATTTCTGGAAATTTCCTTCCCCAGAATGGAACCCATGGCTTCCTGTCCAATGTTCCCTGATCTAGCACCGGGTCGTAGACCTGCCGCTGGGGACTGCTATTCCCTAAAAGTCCGCCCACACAGGGTAACTTGCCCCGCATGAAAACAGGAAGTCTGCCATGGCCTCTGAGACGTGACGAGGCAGGACTGTTCCACCGGATCCCATCCTGACTGGACTTCCCTGCACCTCGGAGTCACTGTGAGGAGTAACTGAACACAGGACAAATGGTCAGTTGTCTGAGAAGCCTTCTGATTTTGTTTAAAGGGAAGTGGTTTCAAGTTTATTTCAAAAACAATGCAAGTGGAAAGAGAATGTCAAAAACAAGGCCCAAAAAAGACAAACTTATGAGTTGAAATATGCAAGCTGGTATTTTAAAAACTACAACTTTATTTATTATATCCAAGCACATACCAAAAATCATTTGAAGTGTTGGTTCAAATATAAAATGCAAATAGATTAAATTTATCTGCAAGATTATGAAGGGTTACTGATGATTTTTTAAAAGGTTAATGATATGCCGTCTATAAGAATTATACTTTGTCTCCATGAGACAAAAACAGACTAAAAGTTGAGATTGCATTAAAATCTATTCTATTTATTCCAAACACTTGAAAAGAGAGGTTACAAAGAGGATATCAGGTTAAAATAGATGTCATAGCAAATAGTAATAAAAGGAAAGTCAGAAGAGAGAATTAAATCTAAAATTAGAAGTCCACTATTTGAAGAAAGAAGATAATAAAATAGATTTTTAAATTAGAAGAAAGTGATAGATATATCCAATTAATAAAAACAGAATATGCAATAATAAATTAAAAATGAAAATGAGGTAGATAATGATTAACATAAAAAATGTTTTTATAAGTAGAGACATTGATCAGTATGTCAAAATTATGACATTTTATATGAAATGCAAACTAGTTTAAATGAGCCATAATTTAGAGGTAAACCGACCAAAACAGAGAAAGAAATAGAAAAAGTGACATCAAAAAGACAATTGAGCCTGACCATTTTTTTCAAACTTCGCCTAGACCTGTACAATAAACAGAAAGTGACAACGTGGTTTTTAATTCATTTAATGAGGCAGATATTGTTTTCACCATCAAATCTGAAAAATACAACACTAAAAAAAAATTAAGATCAATTTACCTTATTAAAAATAATAAATATGATCCTGGACAACAATTTGATACCATGAAAGAATAATCCACTATGGTTGAAAGTGGATTAGCCTAGGAAATCGAGGCCGGTATCACACAGAAAATTTATCAAATTAAAACTTCCGCGAGAAAAATACTAAAATTATTTCACTATCTCGATAGCTATTGAGGAGCCATTCAATAAATTGCAAAATCTGATTCAGATTAAAGTGCTTAAAATATTAGTTTTAGGAGACAATTTTTTACCTTGATGGGAGATATATGTGTGTGTTTGTGCACGTGTATAAATATACATAAAACCAAGAGTCAAGTTCGAAAAAATTAAGAAACACTATGCAGAAAAGTTACTTCTCTTAAAGAGAAACCAAAAGATGAGTTTTTGTTGAGGACATGAGTCCCTACCGAGAAAATCTAGAGAGGATCTTAAAAAATTACTACAGGTAGTAAATTTGTTTAGTCAACAGCAAGATGCAAGGTGAACCCACAAAATCAGTTACATTTCTCTTTACTAGTGGTTACACAGGAAGTAGCAAGAAAAAAGTACATTTTTAAGGACCAATCGTCTCAAAAACACAAAGGAATTTAAATTAAGACAGATTTATAACAAGAAACATCTTAAACCCTGGTAAAATAAAGGAATACATGAATAGATGGAGCACTCTGATATTAGAAGCAGTAATAGTTAATACCAATAGCTAAATTAGCTAGTAACTAATTCATTAGTTTATATATATATCTATTTTATAAAATATTGATGTTAGTGTCCCCATAGAAGAAGAACCCAAAAACTTTAGAGGATGAAAACACAACAAAAGCAAAAACCCCATGGTTTTTCAACAATAAAAATTATGCCTAGTTTTTAGATTTAAAAATATATTGGAAAGCACAAGTGAGAAAATGTGGTTTGATCCTTAAAATTATAGACACGAATCAACGGAATAAAATAGAGTCCAGAAATACATTTCATATAGAATATATTACAAACCGAAAGCAACAGAAAACGGGGAATGAATTCAGTCCTAAATAAATGCTACTGGAACAACCAGATAATGACGTGAGAAAGAATTAACTTTAATCCATACCTTATATCACATATAACAAAAGTTCGAGATAGTTTGAAGAATTCCAAATTAAATAGAATAATGAAAACTGGTTAGCCTACCATGTGCCAGATATTCTTTTAGGCACTTAAGAAAGAGGAAAACAATAAAATGAGGAAAATATACATGATTAGCAAACTGGTTGTTTACTAGTAGTGAGCAAAGCTACAATCTGTTTTTACCCTCATTTTACAGATGAAAGAATGGAGGCTCAGAGAGATTGAACAACTTGCTCAAGGTGGCTGGAGGCAGGATGGGACTTAGGTTGGATACTGTCAAGTCTGCTTTCTCTTCCACATCATCTCATATAAGGCAATTGCCTGGGTCCTACCCAAACTGGGGAAAGAAGATGAGCAGACAGTTTACACATACGGAAATGCAGACGTTGTCTTACACAGGAAGAAAATGCTCATACGAAAATGAAGCAGCTTTCATTTACTATCAAACATGTATTCCACTAAAAAATAACGAAGACTTTTTAAGAACCATACTGGAGGGTTAGGGAGAAGCAGATAGTCATAAATTGCTTGGTGGCACAGTGAGTTAGTTCAGTGTTTCTGGTGAGTAACATGTAGAAATATAAACCAGGAACTATAAAATTGTTCTGACACTATTTCTATTCAGGGGAACAAATTCCCAGGAAATAACACACAGGGAAAAATGTATGGAAATGCTTATAGCAGTGAAAGATGGACAACAAGCAAATTGATGAATAACGGAGGAACGGCTAAGTGAGGAGTTAGTTAATGAATTAGTTCATGGACCATGAACGTTGATGGAGACTCCGTCAGGTGTACTGGGTACTGAATACATCATAAAGAATCTCAAGGAGTTCTCAGCTTCAAGTGGCTCAGTGTGGTGGTGCAGAAGGATGCGTGAACCATGAATAATTCACTGCAACACATGATAAACTTGACAATGGTTGGATACTGCTCCAAGTGGTACCCAGGAAGGTGTGGTCAAGGCCCTTTGAGAAGTGGACGCACATTTCACAGAGAAGGTGGTATTGGCGTTGGGTCTACAAGAATGGGTGGGATTTGCCCAGCTGACAGTGGGAGAATCCCACTCAGGAAGTGAGATTAGAGTGAGCAGAGGTGGGACGGGGCATTGGGAGAAAGGGGTGTGTTTCAGTCTGGCAGGAGATGGAGGGAGAGGCGAAAGGGAGCAGCCCGCAGGGTGGGCGAGGGAGACCCTGACGCATCGTGCCAAGGGAGTCTGAGCTTTGCGCTCCACGTGGTGCGGATCCAACAGAAGGTCTTCAGAAGAGGAGAAGCAGGACAAAATTCACATTTTAATAACGGTCTCTTTGGGTGAAGCTGGAATGACGGAAAAGGCAAGACAAAACACCAGGAACCCCACAGGAAACTGACAGCGCTGCTGTTGAGAGAGCATGAGGTTCTAAACCAGGCGGTGGCAGCGAGGACGGCCTGAGACGATGAACACGTGGGATGTGAACATAAAATGCTACACATATATGTGAAGTCACAAGTACGTACTTTTGATATATAGAAACGTATGTGCAGATTATTGCTAAGTAACGATAGATGAATGCGGATTAACGAGGGCATACCTTTACAGCTCTAAGAAAAATACACAGGTTGGCAAATAGCCAAGAAATCTTGGGGCCTAAAATGTTCTGTCTAGGTGGACGGTTATGGGCAATGTCTTCTTTCTTCTTTAGGGTATAGTTAAGAGCACCGGGCCTTGGAGTCTGTCTTCCTACGTGGTAATCCTAGTTCCTCCTCTTACTAGTTATGAGACCTTGGGTGGTCTCCTTAATCTCTTTGAGCCTTATTGTGCAATGAGAACAATCTCGCACCGCTATGGACTGAATTGTGCACAACCCCCCACCCCCACCCCATTCATGTGCTGAAGCCCTAACCCCAGTTTGGAGATAGGGCCTTTAGAGAGGTGAATAAGGGAAATGAATGAGGTCCTGATCCTATAGGAAGCGACACGAGGACCCTCCCCACCCTGCCCCTTCTCTCTCTTTCTTTCTCTTCCTGCACCGTGTGGGGACACAGGGAGAAGGCGGCCTCCTGCAAACCAGGAGGAGAGCCCTCACCAGAAACCAAATGGCCGGCACCTCGATCTGGGACTTCCAGCTTCCAGAACTGTGAGAAATAAATGTCTGTTGTTTCAGCCCCCAGTCAGTGGTACTTTGTCGCAGCAGCAGGAGCTGACTGAGACACTCATCCATTCTTACAGGGGTCTTGCGAGCATTAAATATAACAATGCATACAAATACTTGGCAGATAGTAAATGCTAGATAGTTATGAATAGTGATAGTTATGAATTACTTTTATCTTAGGGAACATGAGAATAGAGTTTAATACTTATTGAGCCTTTTTTTTTTTTTTTGAGGAAGATTGGCCCTTAGCTAACACTCTTGCTCATCTTCCTCTACTTTCTATGTGGGATGTCTGCCACAGGATGGCTTGACAAATGGTGTGTAGGTGCATACCTCGGGTCCCAACGCGTGAACCCCAGGGCACTGAAGTGGAACGTGTGAACTTAACCCTGTGCTACGGAGCCAGGCCCCTTATTGAGACATTTCTAACCATAAAGTTACCTCTTCTATTTTTCAGATTTGTGACAGTGCATCCTAATTTCATACCTACCTGCCCCCGCCTGTGCACACTGTAGATGGTGAGCAGTGTTTGTTGAATGCTTTAAGTTTTCCCTCCTAGACTATTTAGAACAGCTGCTATCTTCTTTGTTTTTTTGTTTCTTCTAATTCTAAGGTCAATTACTTTAATAGGTTTAATATCCCTTAGATTTTGTACTTTATCATCAAACACTCCCTGGAAGATCAGCACATAAAGCTGTCCCCATGTTTCAGAGGATGCAGTGAGGATATCTATATGTCAACCAATCCTGGTAGAACGGTCTTTTCCTTGCAACCAACAAGAAACGTAGCCTCTTGGGCGCAGCACTGGAGTAGGCAGCTCTGGCCCCGGGAAGAATTACGCTACAGGGAAGCGTGTCTCGTTCTCCAGTCTGTGTGCCCTGGGTCACTTCTGGTGGCCTGGAGCGCCCTGCTACGTTTAATGCCGTCCCCGCTCTAGCGAGGTAGCAGACTGGAAGAGGAGACCCGACGGGGGGGCTTCTGTGTCTCTGTCTTATCCACTGGAAAGTTAGATGGTGGGGCTTTTAGAAGGAAAGTGAAGAAGTCAGTATCTATTGGAGCACCTCTTTTGTTTCAAACCGACGTAAGAGAAGGGAAAGCATTGTGTCCAGCATGGGGACCGACGGCCACAGGCTCCTTGCGTCGTAGCCTTGTGTTCTGTGTCCTTTTCTTGGGCAGAATGAGAGGTGGCTTGTGTGGACACTGGATCCAAGAACACAAGAGCCAAGGAAATTCACAGCTGGGACTTCACAGAGTTAAAAGGGGGGCAGGGACCGGCCCCGTGGCCGAGTGGTTAAGTTGCGCGCTCTGCTTCCGCCACCCAAGGTTTTGCCGGTTCGGATCCTGGTTGCGGTCACGGCACCGCTCATCAAGCCATGTTGAGGCAGCATCCCACATGCCACAACTAGAAGGACCCACAACTAAAAAAAACTATACAGCTATGTACCGAGGGGCTTTGGGGAGAAAAAGGAAACATAAAATCTTAAAAAAAAATGTTTAAAAAAAAAAAAAGTGGGGCACCAAACTCTCCTGGCTTCAAACTGGGAATTTGGGTAAAATTTATTCAAACACCCAAGGAGTACAGACACCCCGGGTGACATGTGGGCGTCTGGTTTAAGTGGAGGAGTGGGAAGTCCCTTAAATAAGACCACAGGGAACTCCCCAAGCCACACTTTGTGGCTGCCAGGTTATCTGTACAAGGGCCAACTCTGAGAAGGGGACTTTCTCAGCCATTGTTCACAGCATCCCATCACTGACTTTTTGAGGGGCCTTGGAGCGAAAGGTACTGTAGAAATTAAAAGTATAATTTTTTTAAACACACAGGATGACAGTATCTATATTGTTCATGGATGTGTAGACATGCAGGAAAACTATGAAAACATGCATTGGAGTAATACATACTAATTTTAAAATAATGGTTTCCTGGGGAGGGAGGGAAAAAAGGAAGGAGAGGAGACTTCAGTAGTAGCTGTTTTTATTTATTAGAAAAAAAGAACTTGTAGCACGTGTGCAAAATATCTGCAAATGGTACCTGTTATATATATAGACACACACACATGCATACATATATACATATATATTTATAGATGCATATTTTTTATTGTGGTAAAAAACACATAGCATAAATTTCCCCTCAACCATTTTTAAGCGGACAGTATTATTAACTATATGCACCTTGTTGTACGACAGATCTCTAGAACTTTCTGATCTTGCAAAACTGAAACTCTGCACCCGTTAAACAATAACTTTCATTCTCCTCTCCCCACAGCCCCTGGCAAGCACCATTCTACTTTCTCTCTCTATGAATTTGAATACTCTAGGGACCTCACAGACGTGAAATCATGTCCTTTTGTGACTGGCTTATCTCACTTAGCCTAATGTCCTCAAGGTTCATTCATGTTATAGCATGTGTCAGAATTTCCTTCTTTTTTAAGGCTGAATCATCTTCCACTGCATGTACAGACCACATTTTCTTTATCCATTCAGCCTGCTATGGACGTTTAGATGGCTTCCACTAAGCATATACATTTTTAAACTTTTCTCTGAAATATTTCATAATTAAACATTTAAAAAATTTTTTGAAATGCAAAAAATCAGTTTCAGGTGAGTTCAAATATTTTAGGCAACTGATAAAAGTAAACGTGGCAGAATAAATAAAACCACTTGCCATCTAATTTCCTTGCCACCTAAATAAAATCAAGCTCTGAGCTAAAGAGATAGATCTATTAGTTGAAGGTAGAGTGGCATCTGTAGGAATGAAGGTGCCTTGGGCTGGGCTGGTCGATAATGGTTTGGTTGGGTGAGCGCCCACTGCGTGATTTGGGTAGTGAATTTACCTTTCCAAGTGCATGGCTTCAGCTAAGAGGAAATGTGGTAAGCATTTCTGGGAACATACCAACTGATATCGATTGCATTTCCTCTCCAGTCCCCCTGTCGTTACTCTCGTTCATTTTTCTGGAACCTTAGCCATGTTTCCTAGAGGACTTCTTGGCTGTCATTTCTGACTCCAACAGCCTCACACCACTGCTGAAGCAGTGTCCACGGGCAGCTCCGAGCTGTTACTCACTGTTCAAAAATCTTTACTCTCTTTCTATACAGAATCCAGCTAAGACTGATTTTTATGGTATTCAAGGTGGTGGGTCCTCATCTACCTTTTTGTCCTGTGCCCCACAAAGCCAGATTGTTTGCTCATCCTCCAATGTTTCTACCATGTGCTTTCTCCAACATGATTCCCTTTGCCTGGAATTCCCACCTCTTTCTCCAATGTCTATCTATTAAAATCTTTCAAGGCCCATCTCAGTTGCTACTCTGTCACCAAGGTTTTGCAGATTCCTCAGTCTGACTTTCATCACTTGTGTCCTTTGGGGACACAGTTGCAACACGCTACTCCAGTTCTCCAAGGAGACATGTTATGGGCTTTGCTAAATGTTCTCAAGTGCAGAGACCACACTCTCCTCACTCCACCCCGATTTATAGACAGTCTCCCATGTGTCTGGCACTGCATACCGTAATCACCACAGTGCTTTTGAACACAACTGGCACTCACAGATTAGCACTAATTTGAATCGCTGTTGGAAGGTGACCTGGGCATGAGAGTAATAACTCTTCCCTCTCATACGTTGTACTTTTCAAAATATTTTTACAGTTTAGCATTATGCTATTTAGTTCCCAATCTGGGAACATAATACCATATTCAAAATCTGAAGTCTACCACTTACTAGATTTGTGACTCTAGCAGGTTACTTTCTCTCTCTCTAAATCAGTTTCCTCCTCTGCAAAATGGGGCTATAACAGGCGTGTCATAAAGCTGCCATGAGAAAGAGTGACTGAGGAGCCAGGTGAGGCACGCGGTGCCTGGCACAGAGTTGGGGGTGGTGGTGGGGCTGCTCCTGTGCAGTTGTCATTACTGTCATTGTTCAAAACAGAGAAAGGAAACCAGCTTGGGAGGTAAAGCTTGACCACTGGGCATATAACTGGGAGCTGTCTGGATTTTTCTGCCTAAGTTTTCCCTTCAGCCTTTGAAATTGCACAGTAGTATATCTTCTGAAAAGTGTACTTTCTAGAATAATGAGAGGGAGGAAGTAAACCTTCCCTTCCCTTGTCTAGGACAGGCTGGGTGAGCTCCCAGCCAAGCGAGGGCCTCAGCCCAAACTCCTGGAAAAATGCTGTCACAGCTTTGCATTCTCCACTGAGAGTTGCCTGTGGCAACTAAGACCTTATGGTGGGGGCTACCCGGTCCCCTTCAGCACTGGCTCGGATCCTGGGCACGGACCTAGCACCACTCGTCAAGCCATGCTGTGGTGGCATCCCACATAAAGGACTACCTAGAAGGACTTACATCTATGTACTGGGACTTTGGGGAGAAAGAAAAAAAAGAGGAAGATTGGCAACAGATGTTAGCTCAGGGCCAAGTTTCCTCACCAAAAAAAGAATGTTTAAGCCTTCATAAAAAAAAAAAAGACTCTATAGCGTGTTTTTCAAAAGTAATTGTGATTTCTAACATGATCGCCCTTCCATTGATCATTTCATCTCTGATGAATGTAATCTGATATTTGGAATGACCTCCAAACGAAGCAAATTAAGGGCAGCCGGGTCACTCCTCTCTTTTCATGCCAATAGCGTATCTCCAAATCCCAAGGTCTCGGGAAAAACACCCCATGTGCACTCTCTTGATGTTCAGAAGCACCACGGCCCCCGATCAGAGTGGGTGTGTGTCCTGGTCACCGGGGCCTGAACCCATGGCTCTGCCACCTGGCCTCATGCCTGGGCAGCTGTCACCGGTGAATTGAAAGTATCCACTGTTCCTTAAACTCTCCTGATTTATAGGATGGAAATCACTTCCATGAATGCTGCAAGAATATTCACTCTCACATATGTGCAAATCAGTGGGAAGTCTAAGAGAGAGAAGTTCACCATACTTGATCATGTTTAGACAAAGTAGCCACTCACTCAGTACTCACTGAGAATTCTAAGGAATATCAACAAATTTAGGGCTCGTGACTCCGAGTCGAAGTCACTGTGGCCTAGCTCGCAGTGTGGCAAAGCTATCACACATTTACAAAATTCAGTTCTAGTTCTATTATTGTGAAAGAGTATATATATGAATATATATTTGTGTGTGTGTGTGAGGAAGACTGGCCCTGAGCTAACATCGGTGCCAATCTTGCTCTACTTTGTATGTGGGACACCACCATAGCGTGGCTTGATGAGTGGTATGTGGGTCTGTACCTTTCCATCCGAACCCACAAACTCCAGGCCACTGAAGCAGAGCATGTGAACACAATCACTACGCCATTGGGCTGGCCCCAAAAGAGTATTTTCTTTTTTGAGGAAGATTAAACCTGAGCTAGCATCTGCTGCCAATCCTCTTTTTGCTGAGGAAGATTGGCCCTGAACTAACATCCGTGCCCATCTTCCTCTGTTTTATATGTGGGAAGCCTGCCACAGCATGGCTTGATCAGTGATGTGGAGGTCCATGCCCAGGATCTAAACCTGCAAACCCCTGGCCGCTGAAGTGGAATGTGAACTTAACTACTACACCACTGGGCCAGCCCCTGAAAGAGCATATTTTTAAAAGTACAAAGTCAAGGTGAACTAGCTGACAACTAGTTGTATCTGACCCTTACCTGCTTATTTGTTAGTTCAGATGGCGTGTCATACGGAGCAGGCTGTGTTCTATGGGTATTTGAACTCTCATGCCTTCCTTCCCATAGTGAAGTGAAGGTATTTTATTTTAGGTTCTTCAAGGATTATTTGTTTTAATTTCTCAAGATGATATTCTATTATTCTGTCACACGTTTTTCTTCTCTCTTAGGCACAGATGTGGGTTAGGATAATTTGGAGCCAGAACATAAAGAAGTTTCAGAAGAGGAATGTTAGAAATTGGAGAGAGGTACCACAAGCCCCAAATACGAAATTAGAGAGTGTGGGGTTGCTTTCCTTGTTTACTCTTGAACCATGGAAACTTGGCTTTGCCATTGAGTCATTTCAGTTGTTTTCTGTTCTACGGTCCGCATCTCAGAAGTTCGTATTCAAACCCATTACCCGAGTAGAGACAGTCAGGCCCAGGGGTACCCAGTGACCAGCCATTGTAGGTCAGTTCCAAGGTGGCAGCTTCCAGCATTCCTCCCACGGGATCTGGGTGTCTCTGGCAGGGAAGGGACCACCCCTGGAAGCTGCTCTCAGCATAACACTAAGATCTGGTGTTGATATTTCATGTGCCAGGCTGGGAAGCACCTTCCCATGAGTCATTGTGACTGCCTCTGTGGGGTAAATAGAGCAAGAAGTATATGTGGACACCTGAACCACAGGGTCAGCTAACTCACCCCCCAGTGTGAAAGGTGAGGACAGGGAGGTTCGGAGAAATTAAGTCACACGGCTGGAGTCACGCAACCTGAGGGTGAATAGAGGAGGGGTGTAGGGTATGGGGTGAGGGACAGGCTGGTGGTGGCAATGGGGTCTGGCTCCAGAGCCTCTCTACCAACTACACCCCGAGCCCACCTCTCTGGCTCACTACTGGCTTCATGACTTTGGGCAAATTTCTATGTGCCTCAGTGTGCTCATCTGAAAAATGGGGATATTTGATAGTACTCATCTAAGAGCGCATGTGACGGACTTAGAACAGTGCCCAGGACACATGAAATGCTCAACGAAGTGTTAACTACTGGTAGTAGTAACATTAAAGCAAATTCAACCCCAGAAATTCTGACCTCCACGTAAGTGCTATGGCTTTTTCCACTTCCCGTCACTTCTCTTGTCTCCCCAGGATGTCTTAAGGGCATTTCAAATAGAAGGAACATAGCCAAGGAGAAAGGTTGTCCTTGTTAGCTTTTTATCAAGGGCTGACCACCTTTACCTTCCCTCACTCTTATCCCTAACGTACCCCGTGCAGTTCGCTGTTGGGCAGTGGAGCAAACTCTTGTCTCCCCTTTCTAACGGGGTGGAAGGGGAAAGGAACGTGGAATGAAGACGTCATTATCAAGAGGGGCAATACATTTGTAAGAGCAGTGCTGGAAAGTCTAAAACAGAGAAGAAAAACAAGCTTGTGAAAGATGCTAACCCCAAAATGCATTTCTAAAACTGTGTTTGGAACACGTGGGAAAAGTTCAGAAAGACAATAGGCCCACAGCCAGGAAGAGAAGGGGTAATGTCAATTACTGGTTGATTGAGCTTGGCTTTTCCTTGGAATATGACCATCTACTTGGAAAAAATAGCGCAGTTAATGGATAAGAGAGAAATAAACCAAGAGCAGTGTGAATGGAAGACTGCCCTGAAGTAATTAAAATGAATCGTTTCTGGGCCCAGACCAATTACACCCCAGGGAACTGAAGGAAGTGCTGGCTTGAAAGAGCTGGTCAATTTGTGCTATTAGGTTACTTCCATTTCCCAGAAGGAAGAAATTTAGAGTCTATAAATTATAGGTTGGGGAGCTTAAAGTTGATTATATTTTGCAAAAAATATATATATACATATATTTAATATATCTATTACAAAGATGGTTTGAGAACACTTTTGAAATGGAAGCAATTTGACAAAGCTGTGTGGAAGGGGTCGACAACCAAGGCTCACTGGATATGGGATAGGAATAAAGTGGGAGGCCCACTGGGTGACAAGGAATCGATGTGGGATTGGATGGTGGATGGAGGGCAGAGGAGGACAGCCTGGGCTCTGAAGTCCTGGGAGGCGAGTGCACAGGAAGCAGAAGAGGAGTTTGAAACTGAGATAGGCTGAGACAGTACTGTAAAGACATTCTTAAGGGTCAGGAAGAAACCAAACCATCTTTGCTGCATGCTGATGTTGGCTTGAGTCCAAGCCAGAATCATGGATCCCATCCAGGTCAGGCACCCAGAGGCAGACTAATTTGTCTGCAAAGTCAGAGCTGGTAACACGCGTAATCCATTAACGCTGCCCATATGTCATAGTCAAATTCTTCCCCTCGATTTTGGAGCTTGCAAATGGCAAAGAGCCATTGACCGCCCTAGAGGATCAGTGATTCCACAGTGCTTGATGAACTCAAGTTGAACGAATTTTACTTCTCTTTGCCATGAGATTTCCAAACTAGAGACCCAGGTTTGTTATAAGCACAGATTAATTTTAATGTGTTTATCACGGATGAGATGGAAAATGAAAATTGAATGAGGTTTCAACGGGCCAACTCTAGAACCAGTTGGTTGAAGAAATCTAAGCAGAAATGCTTTGATGAATAGATTGATGTTAACTTGAAGGAAAGAATTTAGTAGTAAGAAACAGGGCCCTAAAATTCACAGAAACTGCTCAAATAAAATGTACTTGAAATAAATGAAATCCTGAACAAAATTTCAGATGACAGGTCGTTGGGAAGGATGCCTGCTATTTTGGAGGGCAGATTGAGACTTCAAAGACATCCCGATAGGCAAAAATAAATTCTAGAAGCAACAGAGGAAAAGACCACTGAATTCTCCAATGTAGACCACACCTGGAATACTGCATCCATTTCTGAGTGAAATATTATGAGGGACTTTGATAAAGTAGAGGTAAACTATGGTTGGTAGTCAGGATAGTTAGAGATTCGAAAACTATTATATGAGGACATGATGTTAAATCACAACTTAAGAAACAAGTTGTTCAGACATGAGAAGATGGGGCAGCTGTGACAGCTATCCACGTATGAGGCCTCTTGGCCACAGAGGAGATTTGTTATGGGGTTATTGTTCTATGGAGACACCATGCTGGAATGGAGAGCAAGGTCAGAACTCAGGAAAAGAATTCATGAGCTGGAAGGAGCTGGGCAGGGAGCCGATCTATGTGGCAGAAGGAGCAGGTCAACACTGCAGAGGCGAGGCTGTGAGCAGAGAGAGGTTCAAAGGGTGAAACCAGGCCCTTCTGGAACTAGCCCCAAGAACACTGAGAGCCTGCCAGCACATTCCTTCGAGGTCCAGTTCGGCAGGATTCATTGGGCCAGGACAAGGTTCCATTGGTGGTAAACTGGGCCAAACTGCCCTGTGGAAATGGGCTAAATCACTGTATTTCCAGAGGACAGAACCTGGAATGTTCCACTGCTTTAAAACAGTGGTTTCACATCTCTCCTGAGTTTGTGGGTTGACTGGATTCAGATCAGCGCCTCTTCTGCATCATGTGGTGTTAGCTGGGCCTGCGGTCAACTGGAGGCTCAGCTGAGTTACAGCATCAAAATAGCCCATCGCATGGCTAATAGTGGCGCTGGCTGTTGGCTGGGAGCTCAGCTAGGGCTGTTGACCAGAGCGTTTCAATTTTCTTCTAGATGGGCTCCCCCCATGACTTGGGCTTCTCCCTCATGGCAGCTGGATTTCCAGGGAGCATTCCAAGAGTGCCAGAATGGAAGCTGAGATCTCAGAAGGCCCCTCCTTGGAAGTTAACACAGTGACGCTTCTGTTCTATTCCATCAGGCAAAGCAAGGTTCCAGGCTCCCCAGATTCAAGAGGGTGGGAAATAAATTCCATCTGTGATTAGAAGAGTGGTGAAGACTTTGGGGCCATGTTCAACTCACTACAAGGAATAATGGGAGATGGGAGATGGTGCAAGGAAAGGAGTCTCAGAGATTCCCAGCTAAAGAATGGAAATGACTGCCTAATGGAGCTTTTGGTGAAGATTAATTGAAATGACACATGTAGAGATCTTTTTAATAACTGGCACGTAGCAAAGTCATATTGAATAGTCGCTGTTATTATTATTATTATTAATGCTGTGTCTGTCATTAAAGTGTCTAAACTCTAAACAGAGGCTACAAGACCAGACTTTAGGAAGGGAATAGAAGGATTCCTGGCCCGGGGACGGAGAACTGTGGAAAGATGATTGTAAGGGACAATCAAGGGTCCATAATTCATCAGAAAGCTAGAAAAAGCCTTCCTCCTATTTCTTACTTGTCTCAGAGCCCTGACCCTTTTCCCATCTAGCTTCTTTCTTGCCTTATCTAGACGAGAGTCCATTCGAGACCGGTTTTGAAAAAAGGGCAACGTAAAAATGAAGACCAAAAAGAGAAGCTGTTTGGGTAAATGTGGTTCTGTGGCATTCTTCTGGTTAGAGCCAAAAAAAAAAAAAGACCTTTTCAAATATATATTTACATGTATGGCCTTACTTTTTATACAGGATCTGATCTATATCCAGAGATTTACTACAGTTTTATTTCTTTTAGATGGAGACTCGGTTGTCGATTCATTCATCGCCACAGTCGGCTCCTTGAGTCTTCCCATGTTGGTACAGAGCGAGATGGGGAAAAGTGAAATTTAAAATCACAGCTGATTGAAGCTGCTTTTGTCTCTAAGTATACTTTCTCCCCAGAAAATGCAATCCTGCATATGGCAATGTTTTATTACAGCCAGTCTTTGTTTCGCACAGTTCTTATACGCATGGATTTCAGTTACTATTGCATAGTTAATAACACCAGCCCCCCCGACAACACAGTTCCAATTTCAGTTACCATCGTACATCGATGTGAGTAGGTGGATAAAGTACTTCGCTGCCAGCCCCCCAGTCCACAAACCACTATGAAATAACAGATGCCTCATGATCAATGGGCAATCACATCGCTTCTTTCACAGTCTTTCGTGATTGGCCACTGAGCATCAGTTATTCAGTTCACACACAGACAGCAAAGTGTTTGCTTGTGTTTCCTGCTTGTCTCCCAGTGATAAACCCATGTGACATTTCACAAAAATGGAGGAAGGAAAGAGAGGATGGGCCAAAAAGATGAAAGAGCAACCAGGAGAGGAAAAGCAATAAGGTGGGAAGTGGAATTTGAATTTGCGCGTAAATGGAATCAGAGAAGAAATAACAGACTAAGGGATGTTGACACTAGGGCTGTTCAAGACTCTAGACCTGCAGCCAGAGAAATTTTGTGAAGGCAAATTTATTGGCACAATTGAGGAAAGTGACTGTGATGAAAAGAATGATGTCTCAGAGAAAGCGATGCTACCAAAAATACACATTTAAAGGAACTCTTGGAGATATTTCATGGCACTGAAACCTCAGAGGAAAAAATTTTGGAAGTGGCACCAAACTTAGGAAAGAGAAGGCAATTCTCCAAGGCACAGGGAGGATGCTCACTTAGTATCCTGAGTTAGGCAGTGGAAAGAAGGCCAGCCCCGTTCAAACTACTGTCAGTAAGTTTTCACAAAGAAATGAAACACTTTAATTCTCAATGTTTCCGATGTTTGAACTATAGTGTCTTAAATACATACTAGTTTTACTATGTTTTAACTTTCCTATGCACTTATAACCCACAGTAAGAGAGTTTTTAATGTTTTGACAAAAAAATTCAAAGGTCAAGTAACAATTTAGGACCTGTGCACAGGACACGGCCTAGAAAGAAAGAATTGTCTTGAGCACAACAGGACATTTGAACACCCTGTCAGACATTTGTGTAAGGGGAAAAGCATGTTTAAAATTATTTGGTGCTACAACCTAATTCTGCTTCACATAATATTTTGAAATGTTTTCATATACATTGAATTTCTGGGGATGCAACTTCTGTGCAAATTAGGGTGTAATTGTACTTTGAAGCAAGAAGTTTTCTCCATTTTGGAAACTTACATCACTGATGACAAGGCTGCTTATGGACACTGCATTACCCACACATCTTGTCTTCATCAGTCTGAATTTGTACGTCCAAGTCACAGGGATTTATATTTGTGCGCAAGGATCTGACTCCTTCATAACGTCTTCTCTTGGGGTTACACCTGAGCATGCACCTATTGAAAATTGTATTTTCTTATAGGTTATTTTCTCCTGTAGATTGCAGGTAAGAGTATTGACTGAATTTTTATAATCGTGTGTGTAGGTAAGCTACGTTATCTATGAATTTTTTTCAAGGTAGTAAAGGGAGTGTTGAAATATTTGTTATAATAAACAGGATATGGGATCTGACAGAGTTGAGAACAACTGGTTTAGAAGGAGACAAGAAGACAAAGGAATTGCTAGAGTGCTGGAGGGGAGAAGAGAAAAAGGAGTGTGCAAGGGTTATTCTATGATGGGGCTGTGAACAAGGAGTCTTCAAGATCAAGAATGTATAATGCTTAATTTAAAAATCTTTCCTAGTCTCATAGCAGGTTTTGATAAGTGGTACTTTGGAAAATTAAAAAAAAAACAAAGGAGAGGCTGGCCCAAGGCCAAGTGGTTAAGTTCACGTGCTCCCCTTCGGCAGCCCAGGCTTTCACTGGTTCAGATTCAGGGTGAGGACATGGCACCACTCATCAGGCCACGTTGAGGCAGCGTCCCACATGCCACAACCAGAAGGACCCACAACTAAAATATACAACTATGTGCTGGGGGGATTTGGGGAGAAAAAGGAAAAAAAAAAAGATTGGCAACAGTTGTTAGCACAGGTACCAATCTTTAAGAAAAAAAACCCAAAAACCCCCCCAAAAACGAAGGAGGCATATTCCATGGATAGATCAGTCCAGGAGAGAGGGAGGGAAGGAAAAAGGGAGGGAGAGAGAGAGAATTACTTTGGGAAGTGTATTGGTCAGTATAGGCTAGGCTATGTCTTGGTAACAAACAATTCCCAAATCTCAGTGGCTTAAAACAAAATTTTGTTTGCTTCTTGGACATACTCACTACCTGTCCATTGCAGGTGGACAGAGGGCTCTGCTCTCTGTTGCCCTCACTTAGAGGCCCAGGCTGAGAGAGACGTGGTAGACAGAATGGAAAAATTTGGAGGAGTACATTGTTTATGTGTTTTTCCTGGAAGTGACACATGTCATTTTCATTCACAGTCCATTGACAAAGGCAAGGCAAACAGCTGTGCTTAATTTCAAGGGGACAGGGAATTGCAATCTTCCCCTAAGCCTGGAAGTAGAAGGAATTTGGATTTGGGTGTAGAATAACGTATACCAGGAGGAGAGCTGGAACTGAGGTTGGGAGATGGGCAGGAAGAAAAGGAGATGTTACCATGAGAATTGGCCCCAGAATTTGTGGAAATCTTGAGGGGGTCTTTGAACTTCCCACTAAGAACGGTATAGCACATTCAAACAACATTTACATAAAGGCAAGGGCGACCAGCTGACGAGGGGTTACTGTGAATCAAGAATTTGTACTTTCCTCACATTCCACACCCCTCTCCCTCGGCACCCAGACAGCACCACGGACTTTGCCCACAGCCCCTTCACCGTAGAGTGAGGAAAATAAATCTTTGGTCTCTTCTAGGAAACGCTGGGGTGTTCTTAGCAGGAAGCTGCTGTGCAGAATCAGGAGAAAGGGGGCAACCATCGGGGAGAGTCTGAAAGAATGATCTTAGAAGCGCTACTTTTGGGGGAAAGATTTCAATTTTATTCAAAGTTTCTGTTTTTCTTGTGATTCAGAGGTCTAAACACAGCAGCTTTTGGATGGTACCAATATGCACCTCCAATAGTTAAGAAATTCCCTGGAAATTTTTTCAAAATGTGTCCCCACTAGATGGCGTAAAGCACTCACCTATTTTAAGCTGATCTAAAGGGCCTTGTGCAAAATAGAGACTAAGAATTTGAGAGTAAAATGCGAACCACGCAGTTGGAGGATGTGAACTACTGTGTCATACTAGAATGATAATATACTAAGGAGCTTTATTGTAGCAGCATGAAATAAACAGACACCTAACATCGCTAGAGGCGTTATGTATTGTTCCTTTCCAACAACATACTCAACTAGCCATGTATTAAAAAGATTATTGGTTGCTTCTGACATACAGTACACTTACACAATGAATGTGCAACGGCGATTCACTTGTGAGTGCTATTCAGAAGCTAGACTTACAAAGCAGAAGATGTGGATAGTTATTTACAGTAAAGCAATCAGTCAGTCCAGCCATCAATACTCACCGAATGCTTTCTACACGCAGGGCGTGTCGTTAGACCCTCCACGGGGCCTGTGGCAGTGTAGGAGAGTGGTTACGAGCATGGTCTTCGGGGCCAGATAGCCTGAGTCTGTACCCTTAGTTTCTACCACTTCTTAGCTATAGCCTTGGGAAAGTCACTTGACCTCTCTGTGCCTCGGTTTCCTTATCTGTAAAATGGGAATAATAATACCCACCTCACAGGGTAATTGTGAACAGTCAGTCTTTGTAAAGCCCTTCAAATCCTGCCTGAAACAACACAAGTGCTAGTCCTCATGATCGTTATTACAACCTGATTCTTCACCTTACAAAGGAACTCACTGTGGGATTCAACTGAACAGAAATGTGGCAAGTAACCTGCTAAATATAAGACTTGGTGCTGGGCACTGCGGCAAATCACAGGCTATGAGAATGCGGAAGGCCTGGTCTCTGCCTTCTGGAATCCAGGGGTTTCATAGAAGGGATGAGGTTACATAAATGACTCAACCATGAAGAAACAGAGAGTGATACTGGAGACCCTGACAATCTGGATATGGGAAGCAGCATTTGAGTAAAGCTTCCCAAAATGGGAAGGGGTGCAGTGGATGGGAGCATGGGGGAGGCATTCTCAGTGGAAGGAGTAGCATGAACAAAGACTGGCAAACAGGGCCACCCGGACAAGTCTGCTGGATCTAGAGAAGGATCTGGAGACGGCTGGAGTGAATGAAGCTTGGAGGCCGGCAGTAGAGCATGCATAGAGAGAGAGTGGGCATGGACCATCCTGCTGGCCTGTGGTTGTCCTGCTAGTCTATTCCGTAGGCAACAAGGCAGACAGAGTGGGCTCCTTACTCGGCAGCCATTTCTCCTTCTTCCTGGCCAACAAAACCCAGGTTTCATTCAAAGAGGCAACGAACCCCGTCCCAGGTGATGAATCATGATTGGCCAATACCTATCACAGTAATTTGATGCTGCCTTACCATCTATTGGACTTCCCTCCCTCCTTGCAGCTGGGAGTTGCCTCGTGACCCAGTTCTAACGATAAGATATAAGGGGAAGTCATCTGGGCTGCTTCTGAGAAAGTGTTTGCTTTCTTGATAAAAAGAATGGACAGAGTTAGAGAGTCTCTCCTCTCCCTTTGCTGTCTTAAGTATGTTACAATGTCTGCAGCTACAACCATCTCCTGAGATCTGGAGGTGACAAGGAAGAGGATGAAAGGCCGACACAAAGCAGACAGATAAAAGGAAGAAGGGTCCTGGATGGGAGAGTTGAATCCATGGTGGCCACACTCTCGGTTTGGAATTCTCGTTCAGTGAAGAATGAGCACCATTACGAAGCTGGACGCTGTCCCTCAGGCATTCTGTTACATGCAGCTGAACACATCCTGTCTGGTGGAATTAAGGTTTTCTTTTAAAAAAATTCTTATTCTGAAAAATTTCAAGGCAAAATAAAAGAAAAAAAAAGGCTAGCATTAGTGCCTATGATGAACACTTTTCTCAGAAAACACATTTCCACTATTTACTTATTTTCTCTTCGTCTTCACCCCAGCATGCTTGTACTTGTTGCAAACTTCTTGTTCCAAGTTATCCTGAGTGTCAGTCCACCATATTAGTGCCGTTGGAGTATGGAGAAGTTGGTTTTTGTCTTTTGAAAATAATTTTTTTTTAAATTCAGTTGAAATTCATGTAACATAAAATTAGCCATTTTAAAGTGAATGATTTGGTGGCATTTAGCACATTCACTTCTATTGAGAGTGGGGAAGCTTAATGGAAGATTCAGAAGTAAATGTTGGGAACTCCCACAGTTCCTGGGTTATATGCTTGGTCTTGCGGTAAGCTGGGGAGCCCTCTGTAGGGGTGGGTGGGTCTCTTTTCTCTTCTCCCACCTTCCTCTTGTCCTCGTCCCTTCACCAGTCACGTCCACAGGGAGAGAGACGAGATGTGAGGGCCAGGGAGGAACACAGAGTGTTGTGATGGTTAATTTTATGTGTCAACTTGCCTGGGCCATGGTGCCCAGATATTTGGTCAAGTATTATTTTGGATGCTTCCTTGAGGATGTTTTGGATGAGATTAGCATTTAAATTGGTGAGCTTTGAGTAAAGCAGATTGCGTGCCATAATGTGGGTGGGCTTCGTTCAATCAGTGGAAGGTCTGACTAGAACAAAGATTGACCTTCTGTGAGCAAGAGAGAATTCTTCAGCAGACGGTCTTCAGATACCAACTACAACATGCCCCTGAGTCTCACTCTGCAGATTTTGGACTCACCAAGGCTCCACAACAGTGTGAGCCAATTCCTTACAGTAAATCTCTCTCTTATATATACGCATCCTGTTAGTTCTGTTTTCTGGAGGACACTGACTAATGCAGGTATCCTGTGAATGGGGCTGACTTTGTTTCTCTCGTGAACAGGCTGTCAGGATGCTTTCTTCACGGGGGACTCTCCAACTGCAAATGCCTTGGCAGAGGCCATGTGTGCTGCAGCTGCTTAGAGCGCCTCCCTCAGCCCTGGCTTCCTGCTGTCTACCCCCTTCTATTAGGATCACGTTGATCGTCTTCATGCAGTCCTTTTGCAGGAAGCCCCGTGACCCCATGCCAGCTGCCTCCGCAGGATTCTCCTCTACTCCCCAGAACGTACACACATGCATCCGGCGCAATGGGCACTTCACCCCTCAGATCGCCTTCTCCCCTCACAGATGGCTCCCGCCAACCTCTTGGGGAGGGGAGACAGCAGGATGTACCACACAACTTTCCCCAAGGGGTCCCTTACCTCAGTCTTTCCAGCATCAACCCTTGAGGAGGGTGATGGGTGAAGGGGCACAAAGCTGGTTGAGGGGCACATCTTTACAAGACCTGCGTGGGGAGGGAGTGTGGCACTCATTTCACAGCAGGGTACGGCATATCATTTCATCCTTGATCTTCGAAAGAGCCCTGGTAGGAGATACTCCTCTTTCCTCTCTCCCTGGAAGTACAAAGTGCAGGCTTTAGGGCAGGATACCAAGTCGATACTCAGAGGGTGTGATAGGCTGAATAACAGCCCCTCCCCAAATCACACGCCCTAATTCCCCGACCTGTGAATGTGTTACCTTACATGTCGAAAGGGATTTTGCAGGTGTGACTAAGTTAAGGACCTTGAGATGAGGAAATTATCCTGGATGATGGGGGTGGGGGAGGGGGTGGGTGCAATGTAATCATGAGGGTGCCTGGAAGAGAAAGAGGAGGGCAGGAGGGTCAGAGTCAGGGTGGAGATGCGACGATGGAAGCAGAGGTTGGAGTGACGTGAGACTGTGTGCAATGCAGGTGGCCTCTAAAACCTGGAAAAGGCAAGAAAATGAATCTCCCCTAGAACCTCGAGAAGGAATGCAGTCCTGCCGACCGACTTCAGAACCTCAGAGCTGTAAGACAACGCATTTGTGTTGTAATAAGCCACTAACTTTGTGGTCAATTGTCACAGCAGCCAAAGGAGATTAATACAGACATTCTCCTGGGGCATCTGCCACTAATAAATATATAATTTATGCATAATACAAATATATCATAGAAAATGATGTTTCCTTGCTGTGATTACAAAATTATCTTAGGGGATGTATATTCGTTTTCCTACACAAAAGGTAGTAAAACCATGGCAGTGTAAAAATAAAAAAGATACTCCATTACAAGATTAAATTACACCATCAGTGACATTTCTATGATATATTTAGTGACTTTGCAAAATGAGAATAGAGTCTAACAAAGATCAAATATTCAGTAAAAACACAGCAGCCTTACGAGGAAATGTAAGCTAAGTAGCTGTTTCGAGGTTCAGAGAGTCATGAATTTCTTAAATCTCAGCTCCACCATTTTTAACTCCGTCACCTGGAGAATTACTTCACTGTCCTGTAGTCATATGTTTGTCTGTGTGTTGGAGATTGTCCTGAGAAGAAAATAAGATGTGGCAAGAGCAACACTTAGCACAATGTTGGCATATGGTTGTATTATGAGAAGCAAGTCAGCTTTCCACCTTGTGTTTATAAAGTTATCTTAGCAAGACTCTTGATAGAAGGAGCACACTACTGGGATTTCCATTTAAATGGTGGTAAACGATGGCAATATTTTTTAAAATGATAGTCCATTGGACAGTTAAATTATATAAGAGGCAGAGCTGAGAAATGCCCCTGTAGAGTAGGATTGCATTGGCCAACAGTCTCCTCTATTAGATGTCATATCTACTTGCCGGAAAACATCAAGAAAAGCAAGGAAAGACCCTTCTCTCCTTTCCCTGGCCCCTCCACCACCGAGAATCCCATTGTCCACAAGGACATAGGGTACAATAAACTCTATTTTTTAACTTTCATTTTATTTTGAGATGACTATAGTTTCACAGGAAGTTGCAAAAAAGAGGACATAGGTCCCATGTACGCTTCACTTGCTTCCCCACTGGTAATGTCTTACGTAACTATGGCATAGTACCAAAATCAGGGAAATTTTCCTGGGTTCAATCCACTGACTTACTCAGATTTCATCTCTTTTACATGCACTTGTGCGTGTGTGTCTGTGTGTGTGTTTAGTTCTATGCAATTTTATCCATATGTAGATTTATATACTTAACACTACAGCCAATCACAGAACTGCTCCCGCACCACAAAGATGTCCCTTGAGATGCTAGCCCTTTACAGTCACCCCCAATCCCTCCCTCCTTCAGCCCTAAACCCTGGCGAACACCAATCTCTTCTCTATTTCTACAACTTTGTTATTTTGAGAATGTTATACACATGGAATGATACAGTATGTAACCTTTCTGGATGGACTTTTTTCACTCAGCATAAAGCCCTTGAGATCTGTCTGAGTTGTTGCGTGTCTCAATCCTATGATCCTTTTCATTGCTGAGTAGTATTCCACGGCTGAATGTACCATGATTTGTTTCACCATTTACCCACTGAAGAACATCTGGTTTTTTTCCAATTTTTTTTCCTTTACAAATAAAGCTGCTATGAATATTCATGCACACATTTTTGTGTGGACATAGGTTTTTATTTCTTTGGGATAAATGCCCAGGAGTGGGATTCCTGGTAAGTATATATTCATTTTTGTTTTTTCAAGAAACTGCCAAACTATTTTCCAAAGTGGCCGTATAATTTTACACTTCCACCCTCAATTCTGAAAGATCCAGTTTTTTTCACATCTTTGCCAGAGTTTGGTATTGTCACCTTTTTTAATTTTCGTCATTCCAATAGGTGTTTGGTGACATTTCATTGCAGTTTTAATTTGCATTTCCCTAATATTTATTGATGTCGAACATCTTTTCAAGACTTTATTTGCCATCTTTATGTCCATGACTTTTGTTCATTTTTTAATCGGATTGCTTATTTATAGTTGGGTTTGGAGAACTCCTTATATATCAAGGCCCCATCTCCTAATACCTTCACGTTGGGAGTCAGGTCTTCAATATATTAATTTTGGGGGGACACGAACATTCAGCCCATACCGCAGGTGATGACCGAGGACCAGTGGCCCCTCTCTCATACCCCCCACCCATTCTCTAGTGACTTGATGGAGCTTAGAACCGATCCAATGGATACATGGGAAGGAAAAGAACCCCTAGTTGATTAATAAAACAATAATTTGATTTAAAAAATCACATGGATGGTTTATCATGAATTGGCAAGAATAAAGTTCGTTCTAATGAAATAGAACTTTGGAATAACCTTGAGATGTAGAGGTGAAGGGGATAACATAGTTTTGTTCAGTGAGTCTGCACCTGCAAGAGCTAAGCCTGCGCCATGTGTTACGTAGAACAGAGGCTCTCTCCCTCGCTAGCCAGGCAACAAGCCTAGGAGCGTCACGAGAAAAGCTGATGACAGCTTTCTTGTTAGGTCGTGATTTCACGCAGTGGGATATACCTCTTGGCATCAACCACAAAACCAACACTGTTCTTGCTTTAGTCAAAATCCTTCCAAAGACACACCTGTGGCTTTCGGTGAAAGCTCTCTGGACATCTCCCAACATCTGTCTGGGAAGAATCTGGCAAGTCTTCAGGGAGAAAACACACCCCGTGGATTGACTTCAGGTTTTGCTGGCTTCTCTGCCTCCACGCCTTGGAGTCAAAGAAAGCAGCAGGGTGGGGCATTCCTATTGGGCACTAAGGTAGGTTGAACTGAACCTCCATCCCTGTCACAGCATCAGCAAATCCTCGGTGCTATTCCAAGTCTTCTGTGGTCCCAGGCAAAAGCTCAGAAAACTAGGCTGCCACTTGCTGCTCTAGGAACCCTTCCAAAAGAAGATAAAAATGATCCTTCACTTTGCACTGAGATCGTTCAGTGTCTAACGAGCATTTCTGTAGGGACAAACCATTGCTCAACTGACAAATATTTCTTCAGAACTGTTTGCTGGCTTTGCTTTAAACATTGATGCAGATGCAGAAGAGTAAAGACAGCCATTTACCGTTAACGCTGAAGAGTGAAGAACTGGCTTTGACTTTTTTTTCATGCACCTTTAGGAAATAAGACAAAATTAATGCTTATGGTGACTTCCAATGACCTCAGGGATATTAAAAACATATTACTACATATAAACCTTAAAACTTTTCAAGGGAGGGGGATGTTTTTAGCTTGTGTGTTTGGAGAAAGACAGTAGCAGTTTCTGCGAGCAGATTTTTTGGGGAAAGATCCTTGAAGGGGCAAGAGTCTCTGGGATA
The DNA here is from genome assembly GCF_021613505.1 of Equus quagga. NCBI lineage: Eukaryota > Metazoa > Chordata > Mammalia > Perissodactyla > Equidae > Equus > Equus quagga. The sequence continues at coordinate 25,057,866 of NC_060278.1, forward strand.
GTAAAACAGAGGTCAGAGTGAGCATGTCGATGGCTTAGAACTTTCTTCTGTCACCATGTAGAACTCAAGTCTATCAGGAATCTAAAACTCCAAGAGAAGACTAAGTACCACATAGAGTGTTATATTGAGGGTCTAAAACTCAGTCATTTCTGCCCAGTTCTTGTCAATATAACTCTCACAAAGATGAATAAGTAATAAAAAGGGATAATTGCGGGCTAAAATGTTTTTGGCAATTGAGGAGTCAATATTATGTTTTTCTTGGAAAATATTCACCTCCAGAGAGGGAAGCGCTTTGACCAAGGTCTCGCATCCCGTCAGTGGTCGTGCAGATTGGGGTTGTCAAAATGCCCAAAGAAATCCACATGAAAAGCGTACCATTCTAACAGAGTCCTCTTTACTTATTCAATAAATATTTCTCACACTCTCAAGCTCCGATGACATGCTGGATGCTGACAAGGCGTACAGAGACGAATAGAACATGGAGCCTGCCCTCCACTGGGTGTTGGTTTAGTGAGAAAGACAGATATCTGGACAAAGAGATGAGGGCTCTCTTCAGGGCGTGAATAGCACTTAGCAACCTGATGAGGACCCTGGAGAAAGTGACATTTGCAGCACTGGGTGGGGAGTCAATGGGAGGCATTCCTGAAAAGAGAAGGATCCATGCAAACAAGGAGGCAAGAAAGAATAAGAGAGTGTTTAGGAAGCAAGAAGCAATTGAGTGTGTGTGTGGGGGGTGTGTGTGTGTGCACGTGTCCGGGGACTCCCAGGAGGTGAAGCTGGCAGTGAGGAGTACGGCTCCCTGCCATTGTATCTATTGAGATTAGTGTTTATACAACAAGCCCAAGTGAGATCATCTGATAAGAGAGACCTCAGGAGTCAACTTTACCATTATTAGTATTATTGTTTTGTGATAGCTAGAATTTTAAATTAATTGATTAATCTGCAATAGGTAGTACATTCACAGTGTTCAAAAATCAAATATTAAACATAAAACCCAAATCCCTCCCTTCTTCTGGTGGATTCCACCCTGTTCCTATTCTCTCACCATTCTTTCTTTTTTTAGGTCAATTTTTATTTTTTTTTTTAAGGAAGATTAGCCCTGAGCTAACTACTGCCAGTCCTCCTCTTTTTTGTTGAGGAAGCCTGGCCCTGAGCTAACATCCGTGCCCATCTTCCTGTACTTTATATGTGGGATGCCTACCACAGCATGGCGTGCCTAGCGGTGCCATGTCCGCACCTGGGATCCAAACCAGCGAACCCTGGGCCACCGAAAAGCGGAAGGTGCGAACTTAACCACTGTGCCACCGGACCGGCCCCTCTCTCACCATTCTAACATCCCCAAACACTTTTCTTCATTGTTCATATTTCTTAGAATTTCTTTATGCAAATACAAGCAATTATGAATATGCCTTCTTATCCTCTTCCTTTCTTATGTTAAAGACAGGACATACTACATTTGGTCTTTTTTCTTAGTTTTATAATACATTGGATATCTTTCTATATCAGTATATAGAAAGCTTCCTCATCCTTTCTTCCAGCTCATAGCATCACATAATACTTAACCAGACTCCTATTAAGGAACTTCTGGGTTGTTTCCGATCTCTGGGAATTACAAACCATGCTGTAATGAATAACCTTATACCTACATCATTTTGTATGTGAGCAGGATTATTTTATGACAAATTCCCCAAAGTGGGTTTGATGGGTCAAAGTGTCAACAGATGTGCAGATTTGATAGAAATTGCTGCCAGAAGCTTACATTCTTTCGGCTTTTAATTATTAGGCGTTTCACATAAGTCTACAGAGCTTTCTACACATATAGCTGTAGACTGGGCACATGGTCGCTTAGCCCAGATGGACTTTTTTCTTTTTTCCACAGAGGAGGACTCATGGCTCTTTATTGGTGTCTGAAGAAGAGGTGGCCGCAGCCTTCAAGGCTAAGACAAGGAGGGGAGAGGCTGCTCTCCCCAGCCTCAATACCAAGAGACTCTCCTCTGTTTCTGAGTCTCCAGAGCCCCATCACCTCCATCGTCTCCTCCTCCAGTGTCTTCAGATGGGGTGCACAGGTTCTTTCTAGAGCATCTTCCACTGATGTGTCTTTGGGGCCATCAGTCCATGTTCCAGGGACAATACTGTCAGCTCTGGAAAATTCAGGTTTGGGGACAATGCTTCCTGATCTTGTGGAGACTCGTATCTGCTCTCCTGCCTCAGTGGGTCTCCATTCCACCTCAGTGGGTTTCCTGTCCACAGGATCCACAAATTTAACCTGGCGGGGGAGCAAGGGTGCTTCGCTGGGCATCATGGTTCCCCAGTAATCCTTGGTCTCACCAACATGGTGGTAATGTGTGTTCAGCCCCTCCGGGACCACCCCGTTCATCTTCAGCATCCTAGATACGAAAGCCTGGAGTCCACAGCACTGATGTCATTAAAAAGTACTTGTGTTCAGCTCCTCACATTATACGATTCATAATGGGAGCAAGCATGGGTAACAGAAATAGTAACAATTTTTATAATTTCTAGGTATATGGTACAATGTTCCCGGGGTGTGTGGGAAGGCTTTCTGAATCATCTGGAAGGTTTTTCAAACAGCATGTTTCCCCTTCAACACCTTCCTAGGGTTCTGGTTCACCATTCTCCTCCACCCCCCACCCCCTGACCCCAACATACACACCTCCTCTGGGGACATACTCTTTTCACTCTCCCACCCAAGGGCCCACAGTGAGACGCTGTCATTGATGGGAGTGATAAAACCCTTAGAGCAAAGGATAGTTCCTTAAAGTTAAAAAAAAAATCAGCTTTATGAAAAAAATGTACCACAATGCCTCCACTTTTCTCCTTTTGCAAAAAGCTGGAGAAAATGTTGTCATGAGTCTCACCGGTCAGCAGATTTGCAACTGGGGACCACTGCATTCTCCTCTCCCATCTTTCGACTCAAGAAAATTCTACAGGTAATTCCCCAAACTGGAACGTTTTCCCCAGGTTTTTGTGTTATTTCCCCGATGCCATTTTCCACCCTGGTACCCTCTCCTTCCGCTGCCTCCCTAATGTTCTCTCTTCTCCATCTGAATTTCACAATCTGAATAACAGAATAATTTCCTCTTCCTCCATGAAGCCTTCTCTCATTATTCTAGTCCACGATCGCAGTCTCGCCCTTCTCTCCACTTGGCATCTCATGACTGAGCTCAAATTGTGTTCAGTTTGTTGGTTCCACCTTCATATCTAAATGGCAAATTCTTCCAGGTCATGGGCATGTCTAAAACTTCTGGCACATAGCTGGCACAGGGCCACACAATAGCAGATATGCACTCTTTCAATCATCCACCAAACACACGGCATGTCTCCTAGATTCCAGGCCACGTGTCTGAGCTTGAGACAGTCCTTCCCCAGGAGGAGTCAGAGTCAATTTGGGTCTCAAATCTGGAAACGGATAATTAAAATAAAATCCAATAAGTGTTACACCTTGTGAAGAGTTCACAAATTCAGCAAATGATCCATCAGAAGAAGTTAGAAAGCTGCATTCTTTATTTCCTCTTTCGCAAATCTTCTCTCTGGATAAAACTCAAGGGTTGGTAAAATAGGTGAAAAGTGGCTATAACTAGACTCCCAAGTTATCCTGGGCCCCTGAGAAATCGCGGAGCCAAGGCCAAAGGGAATCCATTTCCTCCCCGGTCCCTTTGATTAAGAAGAAAAAGAAGACAAGTTGGTAAGAAACTGTAGCCATTGTGCAAAGCTGCCAGCGGTCCAAGAAAAACACAAGGCCACGTAAGTAGATAAAAAAGGTGAGACCAAGGAGGGGAGAAGAGCTGGCTCTGAGTGGAACAATGATCTCACGGACACTCGGGAAGGAGCTTGGCTGAGGGAGGGACCGAAGCAGGAGCTCAGAGCACTTGGGGAGGGCTGGAACCTCAGAGCAGCTGGGCAGAGGAAGCAGGGGGCCAAAGAAGAGGAGAAGAAAACAGAAGGACAGCTCGCCTTTTCCTCTTCAGTCTCAGCCTTGGCTAGCTCGGCCGTGGCTTTCTGCCCATCAACTGGCAGTTTCAAGTGGGAGACCAGGATAAAGCCCCTGTCTCTAATGAGTCTGCTTCTAAGATTTCGGGACGCTTGGCCCATCCTTCAGTTACTCAGGGAGCCATTTCCCAGCAAGAGCTCTCACAGAGGGCCTCTCCAGCCCGGGCTGCACAGCCCCTGCTCAGTCTTGTACCCTGGAGCCCATGCTACAGAGCCATGGACTCAGAGTCTGTCAGTGAACACCCGGGTCCTTGCCCAGATTCACCACTGGCATGTGGTCCTGCGCCAGCCCCTTGGGGAGTCTTGTTGGAAACACCAGGATTGGGTTAGATGTCCTCTAGGGTCTTTTGCAGCTTTGAGGTGCTAGGAGTTCAATAGTCTCAAACTGGAAAATCAGCTCCTCCTGGAGGTGAGATCAGAAACATGGCGCCAAAGGACAAACATGTGGGGACGCCTCAGCCCTTTTTGGGGGAGATAATTTTTTTCATCCTTATTTATAAGGCCAGTATAAATCATTGCCTATGCTTGTGAACAGTTTCAGAAAACCTGCACTGGGTCTTATTTTTATCAGACCTACCTGGTTTTCCAAGACCACATCTGTTGGGTCCTAGACATGCTCAGATGTCACATAGAAGCCTAGGCTACTACAGTTGGCAAATCCTGGGAAGTTCAGAAACTCTCTACAGCCATGTAGCTGGAGAGCGGCCAAGTCTGGACTATAGCCAGCCCTCCGCTTCCCCAGCAGGGCCAGCTCAGGCCTCCCCTCTCCTACTTCCATCATCAAATGTTCACGAAGTGCGAGCCATATATTTTGCACAGTACTAGAGGTTGTGGAAGAAGCTTGTCCTCAGGGAACTTCTGTTCCAACTGGAGAATAAAATAAATGTTCACAATGCACTAGCATGAACCATGGTCCAGGGTAGAGCTGACGAGTCCTACAAGACGAAGAAAAGAAAACTCACTTTTCCTACCATTGGGCCTCTGCCGAAACTCCTTAGGACACATTAGGAAAAAGAGCAGACAGAAGGCCAAAACCAGAGTTGAGCAGGAGAGGGGCTAGGTAGAAGGGGAGGACAATGATGTGGTCCCAGTTCTGTTGGAGGATTGAAATAATAGTAGCTGTTATTATCCCCTTTCACATGACCTGCCTTTGTCCAAATTAAACATTCACATGAGAAATGTTCACAGTGAATCTAAAGGAAAAGATCAGATTACGTAACAGTATCAACAGTGTGATTTTTCACAAGTAGGCGTTTCTTTTGGGAGGGGAGATAGGCAAACCTTAACTCAAGAAGATTTGGGACTATGCTTAGTTAAAAATGAGAGTGTGTGCACGTGGTTGTACACTGCAAAGTTTCTCAGTCGGCCCAGAGCACAGGACACACTTGTAAACTCACGGCTGGATTGTGTTAGAGAACAAAAAATAAAAATCCTTTGATTTTCTTCAAAGCTCTCCTTTACCAGTGGTTTTGTTTAGAAACCTTGCTGGACCGGCTACGCTTCCTTCTTGTCGGTTGCATGTTTTTTTAATTAATCAGTGATTAGGCTATTCAGTGACTAGCTGTACTGACAAGGATTCTCTTTCCTTTATTTCACAGTAGCAGCATGATTTTTCCCCCCTCTCCTAATGTCTTTGTTGAACAAACAGCATTTCAACAAGAGTAAATAAAGTATTTTAAGAAGAGATATCACCACAAATGAACACACCCACCACCCACTGTTTTCATTTTTCATGTTTTTTTCCTCTTTCTTGTGTCCATGCTTATGGATTTTTACCTAATTAAAATCATACTGTTGATACAGTAATGTAATCTGATTTTTTCCTTTAGATTACACTGTGAACATTTTTTGTGTTTCCACAGACGTCACGATTATTATTTAACGGCTGTATAATATTCCACAGGATGGACGCTCCATTATTTGAGTTAGCCATTTCCCTCTTTCTGGACGTTGAGATTGTCGCCAACCTCTCACTGTTATTGAGCTCATCCATTAAGAGTCAATTGTTACAGAGACATAAAGAATGCCTTTGAGGCGATTGTCTTCTGGAGGATGAAATACGCAGCTCCAGCTACATTGTGTATCTACCAGATTAAAAAGATGGCGCCCAGACTATAAAGGGCCCTGTGTGGATGGTTGGCAGACAGCAATTTTTCCTATGTCAGAACAGAACTATCACAAATAGTTTGTAACTGACACACACAATGACATTCATTCTCATGATTAATTACCAAAAAATTAGAAGTACTACTACATGGTGCCAATTGTAGCTTCCTCTTTTCTGTCTTCTTATGCCAGAATTGCATAAAAGGGGCCAACATTGCTAGCACTTTCTGCATTAGACTGCTAATTAGCATCCCTTAATTTGGCTTCTGAGCATCAGTGACAGATGCCAAGAGGAATGTGCGGTTCTCTGGGCAGAATGAAGAAGGCCTCTTGTTGGCTCTAGGCTAGCAGGCGTCAGGGGTACATCTAGCAGGTGTGTGTCAGGGGCGGGTGTATATAGCAGCTGGGGGGCACGGTATACATAGCAGGTGAGGAGGGTGGGCTGGGTACTGAGGGTCACTGGCTATTCCCATGTCCTCCTGAGAGAGGAATGAAGCGAGTCCATGAAGAAGCATTTCACACCTTGCAGGAGAGGGAGGAAGGTTTGGGGTGGGGTTGGCAGGGGTCACAGGCGCTGGATGGAGAAGGCAGCGGCCAAGAAGGCGACCGCGGGAATCCCGGCGAGGAGGGCGGGGCTGCAGGGCGGGCGGGAGGGGACCGCGGGGCGAGCTGCGGCGGGGCAGCGGGGACCTGGGGCGGCGCGGGGCGGCGCGGGGCGGGGCCCGCAGGGGGCGGGACCCCGGGGGCGCGGGGAGGCGGGGCCGTGCGCGCCCCGCCGATCCCGGAGCGGTGTCCCCGCGCGCGTCCCGCCGCGTCCAGTGCCGGCCGCCACCCTGTCGCCGCGCCATGCTCCTGCTGCTCGGACTGTGCTTGGGGCTGCCGCTCTGCGCGGGGTCTCTGGGAGAGGCGCGGAGCTGGGGTGACACTTCGGAGCCCGTAAGTGGAGATGTGGGGGGAGCCAGGGAGGCCCCGGGCGGGGGCTGCCGTCCCTTCCCATGGCCTTCTCGGGCGCCTGGCGGCTGGACAGGCCCCCTTTGAACAGTCCTGGACGTGAGGAAGGGAGGGGTCACACCCCATCTCCTGTCACAGCATCCCCCTTTCTCTCGGCTCCCCAACCTTCTGCTCGGGAGCTTCCCCATCTGTTGGTCCCTCGTGGCGAGAGAGTCTGGCTGGTGAAGTTTCCTGCAGAATTGCACCTGGGACTTCAGTGTCCTGCAGACCCAAATCTTCTTGGCTTCTGTTATCTGTACAGATTTCTGCTAGTTTGTTGTTGTTGTCGCTCTTTTCTGAGCCAGAGCCCCTAGTTAATCACAACGTTCTTCTTTAAGGCACACGTGTGGGGTAGTTTTGTGTTACTGTCTTTGCTAGTAGTTCCGGAGAGAAAGCACCATCTAGGAAAAGCTCCAGGCTCCTGGAACCGTCTGACTCCTCATCGGGTTCTTATCAGTGGTCCTCCGATGGTGGGCGGAGGACCAGGGACCAGGGACTCACTTCCCCTAGTTAATATTCTGCGCATCTGCCAGAGTTTGTGCTTTAAATGGCTTAACCTCACAGGTGGATAAAACCTGCAAGTATGAAATCTTACTATGATGTCTGAAGAATGGAAAAGCTTTTTAAAAAATGTGAAACGAGTTCACACAAATATCTATGTAAAGACCTTATAGAGAGAAATGGCCGTGTCCCAATCAGTAACTAGTGCGTCTCTACATCCCCTGGTGCTGTTTACACACATATCATTTAAATTATATTTAAATTGTTTAGCTTAAGACGTGTTTTCATGCGGTGGGAGGAAGAAATAAGCAGGCATGGGCTTCCGCCACGTTTCTAGCATCTTGGTGTGAAGACTAGAATCCCCCTAAATAAACATCAGCTGGTTACTCCTGTTGACTCAGCTTCATGGATATGCTTATCTGCAAAAGGGAAGAAATGGCCCTTCTCTTGTAGGGTTGTCAGGAGGAACACCCATAAAAATTCCAAGAGGCTGTGCGTGGCTGGGGTGGTGCAGGCTTTGGATCCAGAGACACTGGTGGTCTTTACTCTGCCCTTTACAGTTGTGTGGTCTGGACAAGCTGCGTCTCTGTGAGCCTTCCTTTCTGGTTGGTCACAGCACGGAATCCACCTCCTTTGGGGCATGCTTGTAAGGACTCAGCTGCTGGTCTGTGTAGAGGCCTGGTATACAGTGGGCGCTCAATAAATGGCAGGTGTTTTAGTACGCGGTTAAGGGCGTGGGCTTGGTGCCAGGCTGCCTGGGTTGGATTCCTGATTCTGTCACTTAGCAGCAATGTGGCCCTGGGCAAGTTACTGGAAGCCTCGATGTCCAATTCTATGAAAGGTGGGAAATAATTGGGTGAGGACTGAGCAGTTAATACACCTAAAGTGCTTGGAACCGTGTCAGCACTTGGGCAGTGGAAGTGCTGAGAGAAGGAATTTAGGGGAAAGATCTTAAAACTTTTTGAGGGTTGCTGGGAGGAGAGTGTGGGAAGAACTGAAACAAAGATTCTGTTTGTGAAGTAGGAGGGGGGATGAAAGCTCTAACATCTGTCTGTGCAAGTGGGATTAACGCTCTCAGTTTGCCTGCCTGGAAAAACATGGGTCTGGCCCATTTCGGTGATTTCATGCCGTCTTCAACCCACGGCACTATTTATTCATCTTGAAAATGACTAAACCAGACAAAAACTCCAACATAGCAAGTTCTGTGAAGATTTGCAATTTAGCCTTTTTATCCCTACTTTATTAAAAAAATGTATGTGCGTGTGATGTAGGGTTTAAGGCCCCACGCTCCAGAACCAGACTTCCTGGGTTCAAATCCCGGCTCTGCACTCACTGGAGCGTTCCTTACCGTCTATGACCCTCTATTTACCCATCTCTAGAATGGAAATGATGAGGTGACTTAATTCAAAGGATTTTGAAGAATAAACAAATTGATGTCCTTAAAGGTTAGAACTGTACCTGACAATGTAGTCAGTGTTCTATTCTCCATAATTATGGTCTTCAAAATTACATATAAACTTAATTTGTCTTATGTGACTGAACATGCCTATTAATTTGCTTTGAGAGTTCAGAGATGTTGTCTTATTTGTCCTTTATCTTTAATTGGAAATATGACTAATTATATCTTAGATTCGGGTTCCTTGCTGTTCCCTCTGTCTCCCCCTCATCTGTAAACAATATTACCCATAGTGAGAACACTTATAAGCAGTAGTTTTCCGACTTTTGTCTGCAAAAGGACAGTCGGGGAGCACATTAACCATTCGTATTCCTGACCCCCCACTGCCGTCAATACAGATCCGTTAGGTTTGGGGTGGAGTCCAGATAATTTGGATGCAGGTGATCCATGGACCACATTTAGAATAATACTGCTTTCAAAGAATCTTTCAGGAAATTAGTGTTTAAAAAGTAGTCTCGTGTATGAAATCAGCTTGCTACAGATTTATCTGATTTGTGAGTTTCAAACTGATATGGTTTCTTTCAGTAAGGATAGGGTCGTATTTCTGTTATTACAAAATCAACTTTTAATTTACAAAATAATAATAGCCACCAATTATTAAGTGTCCGTAATGTCCCAGAGAGTTTGCTAGGTGCTCTAGGTCAAAATAATAAGCAGCAATAAAGTATATAGTTAAAACCACTCCAAGTGGAGCCAGACTGTCCAGGTTCCAACCTGAATCCTGCCACTAACTGGCTGTGTGTACTTGTGCCAGTAACTTAGCCTCTCTGGGTCTTGGTTTCCTCATCGGCAGGATAGAGTTGTTAATGCTCCTACCTTATAGGCAGGGGTGGATTTAGATTTTGAGAGGAGAGTAAAGTTTATACAATTTGCAGGGCCCTCTTGAAGAAAAAGAATATCAAATGATGACTACAAAATTAGGTGCTACAGTGAACATTCAGGGGCTGGCCCCGAGGCTGAGTGGTTAAAGTTCACACACTCCACTTTGGCAGCCCAGGATTCACCAGTCCGGACCCTGGGCGCAGACCCAGCTCCGCTCCTTAAGCCATGTTGTGCTGTGGTGGCGTCCCTCATAGAAGAACTAGAAGGACAAACAACTAGGATATGCAACTGTGTGCTGGGGCTTTGGGAGAAAAAAAGGAAGATTGGCAACAGATATTAGCTCAGGGCCAATCTTCCTCACCTAAAAAGCCTGCAAAAATAAAAAGCAAACCATAAAGTGAACATTGATTTAGCAGGATAAATAAATCACAGCAAATGACACAAATATGTGTCAAACACCACAAATATCACCCATTGTTAAGGGACTGCACAAGGTCAGGGATCTTGAAGCTTACATTTTGTTTGCTTCTGCATGATAATAACGTATTAAATGAAAAATCATAAACCACTTCTACTCTTATGGTTGTGGTGAGGATGAAATGAGTTAATTCAGGCAAAGCCCTTGCGTGTGGTAAGCACTAAGGTCATACTAGCTCTTTTTATTATTTATGTGCAGTCTGGTTAAATCTCTGACTGCCGCTGCAAGGACAGTCTAAGCATGCAATGGAAGTCCCCCCGGGGAAGGGACGTCCCCAGAGTCCTGTGTGCAGAACCTGGATTGGAACCCAGGTGTGCTGGGTGCCAAAGCGAGGATATGAGGGACTCCTCCGAAGACCAGGCCACTTTCCTATTTATAATATAATGCCATTTGTTTCAATGTGACTTTTATTTGTAGCTCCTGGCACATAGAGACTGTTCAGTATATACTTGTGGTACCACATCGATTGTGGTGATACTGTCTGAATCGAGAATTTTCCCGGCGTTTTAATTTTTTATAATCTCACTCAGAAGCAAATTTTTGCATTTGAGAAAACACAGAGAATCCAGGCAACTATTTGTTGTTGTTGTTGTTGTTGTTGTTTTAACTCTTTCAAAAGTCAAGTCAGTAGAAGATTTTGTGAGCTCCAGGCCACTCATACTGTCTCCTTTATGTGCATGGGTGTGATGGTTGAAATGGAGGAGGAGGATCTTGTGGGAGAGATGCTAGAGATCTGCTCACTCTCACACCAGCCATATCTTGTTTCTTTGGGGGTGTGGGGAGGGGGCAAGGGTGAGGAAGTCCTGAGAATCGGGCAGTGAGCTGTACGTGACTTCTCACTAACATCTTCCCAAAGCCTTGGATGGATGCTCCAACGTAAAGCGATCTTGCCTGCCATGCTGGGGGAGTTCTTGTGGGAGGTCCCAGCAAGCTTTCTGAATCTAAGGAATAGCGGGGTCTATCTGGGAAGATGGGGCCACGGGATGGAGACCTGAGCTTTTTTGGGGTGGTGGGGGATCCTGAACCTCCTCGTTATTTTTCCACAAGTCAGAGCCATTTCCCTTGTTTTTCACAGGTGAAGAGAGGGTGACCTGCCTAAGGCCAGTTGCTTTTTGTTTTCTTTCAGCTGCCTGGAAATTGGAATTTTAGCTCCAAAATGAGCTTTCTTCACCCATTACCGAGGTTATGGGTGCCCCAAATTGCAAAAGGTGACTAGCTGAACAGCCTTCTAAAGTAGCAACATTACTCCAAAGGAAGGAAACTCTTGTGCGGGTGATAAAGAATGACCCAACTACTCTTCCCAGACTAACCATTCTCAGCTCAGGTGATAGATGGCAGCCCCAGTGGCTTTCCAAGCTGTAGCCCTTGGTTTTGCGTTGGGCCTTATAGCAGATCTCGGAGACAACTGATTCCTGAGTTGCTGGGTCTTGGTTTCAGGATCTCAGAAGGCCCTCAGAAGGTGGGGCCACCTGGCGGATAAGTTCCGAGTTCAGAGCCCCCAGGAACTCCTGCCTCCAGTCAGTTGATGGTGTGTGGCTGAGGCTGGCCCGGTGCAGCGTCTCTTGGCTCGTTCGTGGGACGTAGGGTCACAGACCCAGTGATAGGGCTCAAGAGGAAGGGTAGAGGGCATGTCCCCGCCTGTATGTCTCTCTCAGTCCCCATGGGTCATTAAAGCATCTGTACCAGAAGGGAAAGTACGTATATGCTCTGCATGTTCAGAGTATCTTCTACCATGGGCGGAATTAAGTTTCGCTGCTCTCATCTCTTCCCAGGCTCTTTCTCATTTATGGACTTTTTAGAATGCTTTCAGGATATTTCTGTTTTCTTCCAATCACAGCCAACATTGTGATTGACCCTGGGGGAAAAATATATTCCCTGTCACTCAAATTATGTACACCTAAGCAGTGCCTGTGGTTTTTTACCTATAGTTGGACTAACTGATGATGGGGAGATTCTAAACTCCACAGCCCCGTTAGTATTGTTGGTGCATTCTTTGTGCAAGGGAAATCTTCAGCCACCCTTCTGCCTCCTGGTGGTGAATGCTGCTTGGTCCGTGCGAGTGAAAGAGGGGGTGGCAGAGCTATGAAGCTGCTTCTCAGCATGGTTCCTGTATTGACTGATTGTCTTTAAATTTCTCCTGGCCTTTCATGCCACTCCAACAAACATCCTACACAGCTAGTTCTAGCCATGCCTCCATCATGAAGCCCCTCATGGTCACTCAAAAACATAGTGCACTCTGCTTTTTTCCATTTCCTTTGAAACTTATAAAAATTACCTTGTCTCTTAAGTTTTCATGAGTATATTTCTTTCAAGTTAGGTAGTATGGTCCTTGATGGCAAGGATCGTGGCTTGTATTTCTCAATTAATTTTGTGGTCTGGACATCTTCTGTTCTGACGCTGGAGAAATCAGCTCAGCTCTGTAGAAGCAAAGAATCCTATTTGAGCCGTCTCTTACGTCTTTGATTTGGCGCCCCGTGCTCACAGGCATTCATGGCAATCCTCGACATTAAGCTGGAAGTGGTTACTTATCTATCCTGAAGCCCCACTCCCAGATTCTTAAAGGCGATGAGAAAACTCTCAAACCGTAAAGGGATCAGGAATTCCTAACTAAAAACAACGATGATGACATTGGTGTCCTTTCCACTTCCAGTCCTAGCTGGCTCCAGGAATCCGTGTGTACCAGGAAGTTTTGCTTCTGGTTCAGTCTGAGTTTAAATGTGGACTGAAGTGGAGCCATCGTGGTCCCCTGAGACGTCAGATAGTCATCTCAAAAATGAAAAACCAACTTCTCTTGTTCTCCTCAAGCCTTGTTTATTTTCTCAAAAAGCCTACTTTGCAAAGGAGGAAGCTTCAAAGAAAATACTTTAGATCAATCAAAGAACATAATACCTGAGAGGGGCTGGGCCTTCCTTCTGACCATAACTATTTTAAGTGGTCCCCAGCCTATTCCACAATTTTAGGAAGGGAAGGGCCTGAGATGAACCTGCAGATCTGGTCAGGACGTTCCCGCGGTGCTTGTTACGGCTTTCCTCGGACCGTCTCGTATGTCCCACCTCATTTCAGAAAGAGAAACCAGTGTCCTCCCAGTGATTGGTTCTCATCTGGAGTCAAGGTGGTGGATCCCAACCTAAATCCTGCGCTATTTCTTTCTAGCCCACGTTCTGGAGAACAGGAGGCTCTGTGAGGGCGTCTGAGGGTCGTTTAGAATCTGTGTATATTTTGGGGGCGGGATCAGGGAGAGAACAGGGGTTGAAACAGTTTCTGTTATACCTTCAGTTTGCAAAGTGGGAATATCTTTATTTTTTTCCTATATGAAAGTAGTACGTGCTAATTTGTCAAAAATTGAGGTAATACACAAAAGTTTAAAGAGAAAGAATTCAATAGCCATTAGCATTTGGGGGACATTCTACACACGCAAACACTTATACTTACAAAAGTGAGGTTGTGTTAGATAGTGTTTTGTTACCTGATTCAATTACTTAAAAATGCATCATGAATCTATCAGTCAGGATAGGCTATGCTACGCCGTGGTAACAACCCCCCAATCTCAACGTGTTACATACCAGACGTTTTTTTCTTGCTCATACAACTTGTCCGTCTTGCGTTGGCAGTGGAGCAAGTATGCACACTGTGGTCACTCAGGAACTTGGGCTACATGGAGCAGCTGCCATCTCAAGTGTTGCTCATCCCCGTGCCAGAGAAAAGGCAGTTCTGGAGGAGCACACATCTGTAATTAAATACTTGGCCCAGAAGTGACAAATGCTACTTACATTCGTAACTTACTCGCCTGAGCTAGTCTCATGGCCCTGCCGTCCACAAGGGGGCCAGGAAATGCAATACTTCTGGCAGAGAGCTGGAGAAGCATTTGGTGAACAGCACAGAAGTCCAATAAAATGAACATTTATTGGTGCCAATAAATATAGATCCTAAATAGAGATCATTGTATTCTAATTAATCTGTGTATCATAATATATTTAACCAAACCACTTTTAAAGGATATTTTAGGCTATTCCCAATTCTTATCAATTGTTTTAAAAGTTGCAAAGAATTTTCTTCACATTCATTGTTTTCTATGAATTTTTTTCCCCTTATGATACTTTTCTGTGAGTAGAATTTCCAAAAGACATGCGTACTAGTGGGAATGTAAAATGTTGCAGCCACTTTGGAAAACAGTTTGGCAATTTCTTAAAAGTTAAATTTACCATACAACCCAGGAATTCCACTCCTGGGTTTTTCTACCTGTGGGAAGTAAAAACATGTGTCCAACACAAAGACTTGCATGTGATGTTTAATGCAAGTTCCACATTGTGAAAAATAGCCAAAAAGCCAAAAGACCAAAACATCCTTCAACTGATGAACGGATCAACAAAGTGTAGTCTATCCATACAATGGACTATTATTCAGACATGAAAAGGAATGAAGTCCTGATATGTGCCACAACATGGATGAATCTTGAAAAGAGAGTAGTAAGTGGAAAAAGCCAGTCACGAAAGATTGACGCCATTTATATGAAATGTCCAGAATGAGCAAATCCGTAGAGACAAATTGAATTAGTGGTTGCCTAGGGCTGGGGGAAAGGCCGGGGTTGGGAGGTGAGAGCTCAGGGGCACAAGGCTTCTTCTAGGATGATAAAATGTTCTAAATTGATTGTGGTGATGGTTGCACCACCCTGTGAATATACTAAAAAACATTGAATTGTGCACTTTAATTGAATGAATTTTATTGTTTGTAAATTATACCTCATAAAGCTGTTTAAAAAAGATATGCATAAAATCCAGGCATATTTTTCAAGTTTTTGATCCACATTGTCAAATTGCCCTCCAGAAAGGACTTTTTTTTTTTTGAGGAAGATTAGCCCTGAGCTAACTGCTGCCAATCCTCCTCTTTTTGCTGAGGAAGACTGGCCCTGAGCTAACATCCATGCCCATCTTCCTCTACTTTATATATGGGACGCCTACCACAGCATGGCTTTTGCCAAGCAATGCCATGTCTGCACCTGGGATCTGAACTGGCAAACCCTGGGCTGCTGAGAAGCAGAACATGCAAACTTAACTGCTGCGCCACCAGGCCCAACCCTGGACAATTTTTTAAATTCTTAAACGTTTTAATTTTTTTTCATTGAGGTCATAACGGCTCATAACTGTGAAATTTCAGTTGCACATTATTATTTGTCAGTCATGATATGAATGTGCCCCTTCACGCCTTGTGCCCATCCCACAATCCCCTTCCCCCAGTAACCACTAAACTGTTGTCTTTGTCCATGTGTTTGTTTATCTTCCACATGTGAGTGAAATCATATGGTGTTTGTTTTTCTCTGTTTGGCTTATTTCACTTAACATAATAACCTCAAGGTCCATCCATGTTGTTATGAATGGGACGATTTTGTCATTTTTTTATGGCTGAGTGGTATGCCATTGTATATATATATACGACATCTTCATTCATCAGTCAGTGGGCACTTGGGTTGCTTTCACGTCTTGGCTATAGTGAATAATGCTGCCATGAACATAGGGGTGCCTAAGTCTCCTTGAAATGTTGATTTCAAGTTCTTTGGATAAATATCCAGTAGTGGGATAGCTGGATTGTATGGTATTTCTACATTTAATTTTTTGATAAATCTCTATACTGTTTTCCATAGTGGCCACTCCAGTTTGCATTCCCACCGGCAGTGAATGGGGGTTCCCTTTTCTCCATAACCTCTCCAACACTTCTTATTTTTTGTCTTGTTGATTGTAGCCATTCTAATGGGTGTAAGGTGATATGTTAGTGTTGTTTTGATTTGCATTTCCCTGATGATCAGTGATGTTGAGCATCTTTTCATGTGCCTATTGGTCATCTGTATATCTTCTTTGGAAAAATATCTGTTCATATCCTCTGGCCGTTTTTTGATTGGGTTGTTTTTTGTTGTTGTTGAGTTTTCTGAGTTCTTTATATATTATGGAAATTAACCCCTTGTTGGATATATGATTTGCAAATATTTTCTCGAAGTTGTCTTTTCATTTTGTTCCTGGTTTCCTTTGCCTTGCAGAAGCTCTTTAGTGTGATGAAGTCCCACTTGTTTATTTTTTCTTTTGTTTCCCTTGTCTGAGTAGACATGGTATTCAAATAGATCCTTTTGAGATGGATGTCAGAGAGTGTACCACCTATATTTTCTTCTAGAAGTTTTATGGTTTCAGGTCTTACTTTCAAGTCTTTGATCCATTTTGAGTTTATCTTTGTGTATGGCGAATGATAATGGTCTACTTTCACTTTTTTGCATGTGGCTGTCCCGTTTTCCCAACACCATTTATTGAAGAGCCTTTCCCAGAAAGGATGATTTTTTTCCTCACAACAATAGCAGTTAACATTCCTCTTATTTAAACAGTGACTTACCGTGAGTAATGTTCAACAGCCAGCTGGGACTTTTAGTCCACACTGCCTGGTTGATCGACATGATTTTTCAAAATGAGGATTTTATCACCTTCCCTTCACCTCCTCTGCACATGGGAAAGTATAGCATGTAGCATATCGTCAGAAAAAATACAGTAGTAAAATTCAAGGTAAGTTATTTTGCTTCCAGAGTTTTCTGGAGTTTTGAGTTGAATAATTCAGCCCATCAGAATAAGGCTGAACGTGTTTATCATTGTAATAGACACAATAGCAAAGAGTTGATTTTCAAGCCCAAAATAAAATGAAAAACAGAATACAAATATTGTCATGAACTCTTTGTTCTTCTTATTGCACCCAGGCCCCTCTAACAGATTTAAGAACACTCAGATCATGAGGTAGTGTGCCATTGTGGGTTAAGAAGTCAGCCAGGTCCAGGAGGGATGAATTCTGATTCTGGCCTGCAAGCTTCCTGATTCAAGGTCAAAACTGCTTTTCTGGCTGGATAGCCCTTTTTGTGAATCTGAATTTATTTTAACCCCCTCATGTAACTCCTTTAAGAATGACCTCACAATCATTTTTCATGACTCTTCTCTTTTCTATAGGTTGGAGTCAGGGTCCCGAGGCAACTCAGGCTGTTGCAAAGACTGGTATGTATATTCATGGTTACCTCTTAAAAGTCTGTTCCCTCTGTCAACTTAAAAACCACATTTGCCTGTTATTTTTTCCTCCAAATGAAATTATTTGGGAATAGTCAAAAGAATGGCAGTTTGGGACATGCATGCTGTGGGGAACCATAAGCAAACCCAGCAAACAAAGGAGGGGAGCTGCTTTTACAGAGAAAAAGGGGGAATAGGGAGGGGCTGCTCTAAAGGAAAGTCCGTTGGGGGAAGAGTAACAGTTCAGGGTGGCAACGGCTTCTCATTGGCTGAACTGTGATGTTTCTCATTGGCTGAGCTGTGGTGTCTCTCATTGGCTGAGCTGCTGCGTTTCTCATTGGCTGGACTGCTGCATTTCTCATTGGCTGAGCTGCAGCATTTCTCGTTGGCTGGGCTGTTGCAGGCAAGGGAGAGAAATCTTCCTTCAGTAGTAAAGTAGTTGTGCTTCCTGTCAAAGATGCCAGCCTCCCTCTCCTCCTGTTTGGTGTAATTAACAATGTGTGATCGGACCTGAGAGCTCCCTCTAGAAGCCCTCCTAACTCTGATTTAGCTAAAGTTTCTTTTATTAATTTCCACACTTCACTTATTCTGTGTATCTTGGAACCAGGCGCTAGTTTTGCTTGCGACTCCCCCAAAGCTTATGAAGTTGCTTGTAGAAGAATTCTAATATGAAACAGCATAGCTTTGATAAGACTTCTTTAAGTGGATTTTTCTTTCTGGGAAAAGACCTCATTATTTTAGTAGGAATACAAGGACAAAGTATGGAGTTTCAAAGTCCTTCTTTAAAAAAACCAAAAAATCTAAATTAACTTTTACTGTTTTATGACATGCTTACACAAGAAATAAAGACTTTTTTTTTGTTGTGAAGTGAACAACTAAAGCAAGCAAAGAATTCACATTTGTAAATTAAAGCTTCGTGGGAGGCACGTTGGACAAAGCTCTCAATGCATGTAGGAGGCTAACAGATGGAGCTTGGGCAAACGTTCTGGAACTCTGAGAGCTGACGTGAAACCATCTCAGTTCTTCCTTACTACTGTGTGTACAATGACATATCAGAATGTGGGGACATGCCTTCAGGCTCTGGGGTGTGGCTTCCCAAGCACTTCCTCAAGGGTGACGGGTTTATCCAAGGCCTCCTTACACCTGGTGGGTGTTTGAGTCAATTCTAGCTTTATCATGACCAGTGTCACAATCATGACCATCTTTGTTTGGACCAAGACTTTGCGTTCCTGTCATTTCTGCTTGGTTAGAATTGGTAAGAGGCGGTAGAACCAAGATC
This sequence comes from Equus quagga, assembly GCF_021613505.1. Lineage (NCBI taxonomy): Eukaryota > Metazoa > Chordata > Mammalia > Perissodactyla > Equidae > Equus > Equus quagga. The sequence continues at coordinate 25,076,531 of NC_060278.1, forward strand.
TGAGTCCCAACTCTCTGATTCTGAGTCTGTGCTCTTAACGAATACACCAAACTGCCTTCTCAATTCTATTTCTATTTCTTATTATTTTAGCTCAGCCATACGTCACCTGGCCTTGCTCTATCCATTCTTTTAGGTCATGAAAAGTATTCCGTGTTGTTGGCACACCATAATTTATTAAGCATTCTACTATTGATGAGCTTTCAATTTGTTTCCATTTCTTTTTTGCCCCTGTAAATAATGCTGCAAAAAACATTTTGTTTATTCCATCATATGGGTGCTTTTGATTCTGTGGCCTAGATTTTCAGTAGCAGGATTGCTGGATCCAAGTGCATAGACATTTTACATTTTGATAGATGTTGTCAGACTCCTTTTGAATGCTGTTACTCCTAATACTATCTGTGTATATTCCATGTCTGTCAGCAGTGATGAATATGCACATTTCTGCCAGGAAGGATATAATTACTCTTTTTGATTTGTCAGTCTCTTAGATATAAAGTACATTTTGTTGTTCCTTTAACTTGCATTTCCTTGACTATGTATGAGTTTGGACTTTTTTTTATATATTTATCGGCCATTCAGAGTAGTTCTTCTGTGAATTATTGTTTTTTAAGGTCTGGTGCCCATTTTTCTGTTGTGTTTTTTATCACCTAATTGTCAATGGGTCAGAGATCTTTGTGTGTTATAGATATTCTGTCTTCTGAATTGGAAGAGTTTGCTCCTAAATCTGTTGTTTGTCTACTTACTTTGTTTATGGTGTATTTGCCGTATAAAAGTTTCAAGTGCCTGGGGCCGGCCCGGTGGTGCAGCAGTTAAGTGTGCACATTCTGCTTTGGCAGCCCGGGGTTCACCAGTTCGGATCCCGGGTGCGGACATGGCACCGCTTGCTGAGCCATGCTGTGGTAGGAGTCCCACGTATGAAGTAGAGGAAGATGGGCACGGATGTTAGCTCAGGGCCACGCTTCCTCAGCTAAAAGAGGAGGATTGGCAGCAATTAGCTCAGGGCTAATCTTCCTCAAAAAAAAAAAAAGTTTTAAGTTCCTAAGTAATAAATAAATAAGTAAATAAATTAAAAAATGTATCTTTTCTTTACAGCCTCTGAGTTTTCATTCTTGGTTACAAAGATTTTCTTGACCCTTTGGCTTATACTGTTTATGTGATTACTTAGATTTTCTTAGAAATCTCTTTGAATTTTAAAAGTCTTACTTTTACATGTATTAGGCTTTTTTAACATGAACTTTGTTTAGCCATCCAACTGGTACCAGAATGCTCTTTCCAGCAGTAGGCCTGTGCTTTGCTTTCTTTTGCAAATGTCTTCAATGACTCATATCATCTGTAGGATTAACTCCAAGACACAGCCCCTGCCCTCGGGAGGTGAGATGATGACAGGCAATTGTTTTAGGAAAACCAAGCCAGCATCTGTTAAGCACTATGGAGACTCAGACACAAAGATAACCTTGCTGTTCAAAATATAACATTTTTGTATATGTGACACCAGAGAGCTTCATAAAAAGAGCATGTAATTAATTCAGAATTGTAACAGCTATTCTAAAATTTATAGGGGCCAGTCCTATGGCCAAGTGGTTAAGTTTGTACACTCTGCTTCAGCGGCCCAGGGTTTCGCCACTTCGGATCCTGGGCACGGGCCTAGCACCGCTCATCAAGCCTTGCTGTGGATGCATCCCACATGGTAGAACCAGAGGGACCTGCAACAAGAATATGCAACTGTGTACTGGGGGGCTTTGGGAGAAGAAGAAGAAGGAAAAAAAAGATTGGCAACAGATGTTAGCTCAGGTGCCAATCTTTAATAAATAAATATATAAAATTTATAGGCAGGATTTGTTTTAAGCAGATGTGGTAGGCCACGTAGATGTGGAAATGAGCTTCATGAAGGAAGAAGTTTATACTCACAGATCCCTAGGGATGGGGTGCATGGCTCACCATGCAGGGCCTCTTGGGGAAGCACCTGGGTTGGTGAGGAGGCAGAATGAGCAGAGAGGAAGGCACAGCCCAGAGCCTTTATTGGGCTTTAGTGGAAGGAACTGGCGAGTCAGTTTAGGTTTGCTGAGTGAGCTTAGGATTGGATAGCTTGAATGATTTTGGCAGGCTCTGGGCTGTAATAGTGGTCCCTGGTTGTTTGGTACCTGGCCCCGGTATGATTTAGGATGGGGGAACATTGACCAGGTGTGTGGCAATTTGAGAGTGCGGGCTCTGGGCTGGTTGACTGTGTAGCACAAGTGTGCTTGCTGGTTTGTTTGCTATCTCTAGAAACAGCCAGCCCCCGGAGGGGCAGTCTCTGCAGGATCAAGGCCTCAAATGCCAGAGCATCCAGAAAAGAGAGAGAAAGAAAATATAGTCAGTACAGCAGGCAGGGTTATATATGCACATATCTCCCTACTCCCAACTCTGACCATCATGGTTTGTCCTTTTTAGGAGGTGTGTAGAGTAGAGTTTTTTCCTACTCCTAGGTGATCATTGCATTTTATGTTTCCTGTCTTCTAAATGTAGTGAAATATTGCTAAGTGGAACATACTAGCGCAAATGGGGGATTCAGAGCTGATGCCACCCTTCCATCTGTGGAGGGGTAAGATTATTTCCTCAAGGAGGTGAACACAGTACTCAGGATGTGCCTTGTCTGGAGGTCTTCTCTTCCTGTGATAACAACATGGGCCATGTTGTTTTTCTCAGAAAGGAGACGCAATAAGGTTTAGCAGAGATCTCTGGACCCAGAGTCAGCCAACTGCCAAGCAACATCATTGTCCTTTATAAAGTGATGGGGAGCCAAGTTCGATGATTTCTAAGGTTCTCCGTCATCTCCAAAATTACTTCTTCTAACGGTCACCACATTATTCTTCTAATAGACCAGAATAAAACAGCAAAAGGTTAATCTTCTGGGAAGAGGCCTGGGTTCTGGCAAATGCCGTTGCAAACATTTCTCAGTTACATTTCATCGCAAACATTCTTCATTACATTTCCAGATGGCATCTTGGGTAATTCAGGACATCCTCTGGGTGGCTTGATTTTAAATGACTCAGATGAGTCACAGAGAAACCTCTGGTCCCTTGAGCAGCTAATTAAGACACTCCCCGCCTCAAACTGCTTCTCCATCTGCTGAGCCTTTGTAGGAAAAATAATGAAGAATTTATTGTCACAGAAGACTTGATCTTTGCCCCTGTTTTCCAGTTGACATCCCCAAACAACATAATGAATTAAATATAAATATAGAAAGCATGTTGGATTTTTAAGAAGTGTACACTGGGAAAAATTGAGGCAACCTTTTATATCCTTCCTTCTATGACACATTTTCATGGAGCTCTGCCATCGCAAGCTCTGTGCTTGGCTTTTGGGCTTGTTCATTTCCTGACAATTTTGGGTACCTGTCCAATAGTCTTCTCACAACGCACGGTCTTTCTAATTAAACTGCTTGCTCTATTCCTTGTTCCAGGTGTGTGATATGGTTCCTTCCAGCTTCCATGTCTTTTGTGTTTTTAGCATGTCCCTTTTGTTCTCTTTCACCACATACAAATTCTACATCTATTTAAAAACTATTTCTGACCTTTAGACCTCACTGATTTCCCTTTCTTTGGAAAACTGAAAAGTCTTATAGTCAGTAAGTAAAAAAAAGAAATATATGTCTATGCTGTTAGTGCTGTGAAGTGGATTCTGACTCCTAGCCACCCCGTGGACAGCAGAGCAGAACCCTGCCCGATCTTTTTGCACCATCCTCTCATCTTCTGGTGCTGTATCAGCCAACGCTCTGCTGCTGTTCACAGGGTTTTCATAGCCAGTCTTTTTGGGAAGTGGGTGGCTGAGTCCTTCTTTCTAGTGCTGGAGCTCCGCTGAAACCTATCCACCGTAGGTGACCCTGCTGGTATCTGAAATCCCTGTGGCAGAGCTTTCAGCATCACAGGAACACACAGCTGCCACAGTGTGACAACTGACAGACGGGTGGTGTGGTTCCCTGGGAAATGAACCTGGGCTGTGGCGGCAATCTTAATCACTAGACCACCAGGGCTGGCTATATATATATATACACACACACATATATATATACACACATATACATGTGTGTGTACGTATGTACAGATACACACATATACGTGTGTGTGTGTACGTATGTACAGATACACACATATATATCCCCTATCCCCTATATCTTCCTATGTTGCTTTATATTTTTTGCACTTTATCCCCAATGTGGTCGTAAGTGCCTTGAAACAAGGAACCATGTGTAACATTTCTTTCCAATCCTTTATAGAATTTAGTCTATTGTAGTGCTTAATGAATACTAATTTATTACCATTTCCTTTTTTGGGATATATATTTTTCTTTAATTGTTCAAGATTCAGAAAATTCAATTCAATTCCATAAATGTTTTTGAGTTTCACTCTATGCTGAGAGCTGTGGGTGACAAACAAAGGGGAACAAGCCATGGGCCCTGTTCCCCACGTGTTGGCAGCCTCGTAGGGGAGGGGTCCTGGGTGGGTCCCTTGGGCAGAGGGGTATGGATTTGCGCATGACTGATTTTGGTGCATGGTGGACCGAGAGAGCTGTAACAGAAAGGCAAGTGCCGTGATGTATAAGTGGATCAGGGGCTCCTCTGGGAAACAGTAACTGGGCAGAAGCAGGCACCCTAAAATAGTTTCTTAAAACTTTTACAAGCCTGTCTCTTGGGCCCGTAAACTATTTTTCCTCTTCTTGGTGTAATGTTGTGGAAAATTCTGCTGCATCCTTAACCTTATTTTAAGGCCAAAGAAGATACCATGGTAGTTAAGGTTAGTATTTTGTCAATGTTGTCTAATTTTCTCATTTAAGTTCAATAAAATTATAATTGATAATTGTCTCACAAATCAGAACAAATCAACATGGCATTGAAAATAGTCTCAAGGGTATCAAATGAAGAAGATTTTTTTTTTTTTTGCTGAGGAAGATTCTCCCTGAGCTAACATCCACCGCCAGTCTTCCTCTTTTTGTATGTGAGCTGCCACCACAGCATGGCCACTGACAGATGAGCAGTGTAGGTCTGCACCCAGGAACCGAACCCAGGCTGCCGAAGCAGAGTGTGCCGAACTTAACCACTAGGCCCCTGGGGCAGGCTCTGAAGAAGATTTTTAATGATTTTTAAAATAGTCCAAGTCAAGGACCCTCTACTGAAGGAGCTAAATTTTATTTGGAATGCTATGCCCAGAGAGCTGTACACTTCATTTATCTAAGAGGTAAACTTAAGTTTTTTCCCTACTAGTACTCAAGTTTTATGTGAAAGACTTAAGTGATAAGTTGATGGGGAGAATTTTTGGAAATGTCGGAATATGACGACCATGCAGAATGGATTCAGCTTAATGTCCTGTGTCTTGAATACTTAGAATTTAATGGATGAGAACTGGGCTTCCCAGGCAACTTTCGAATCAACAGCAAAGACTGAATTATGTTAAGTGTGCTTTTGGAGGTCTATGATTTATTGGCTGTGTCACAACCGTCGCTGTGGAAAGCCTTGAACGGCCAGGCTGCCTCTGGAATCCTTTTTGAAAGAGGCAGGGCTGGAAGTCAGGGACTCCCGATTCCACACTGGATTGACTTACTTCCTACCTGTGTGACCTGGGGCAAGAAAACTGCTTTGACCTACCTTGGTAAAGCGGGGAATTGCACTTGAGAGTCTCTTCTTTATATCTTGTCTTTACAATTTATACTGTAACTTCTTCCACTAGGATTTCAAGGGTATTTCTAATATGCAGAAGTCTAGTTCACAAAACAAAATGCATAGAGATCGGAAATAGCATGGAGATTGAAATAACTAACAAAATGACTAAGTCCAGCTCCAGTGCAACTTATGCTAAAGTCGGACTGCGAATTCAAATGTCTAAAGGGACTAGGCAGCTGTTCCAGCTTCTATTGCCATATAAAATCCTTCCCCCAAACTCAGTGGCTTAAAGCAGGAAGTATTTTATTATTATGCCATTTGTAGGGCAGGCATTTGGGCAGGGCTCAGCTGAGTGATTCTTCTGGCCACATAGTGTTGATGGAGGTCGCTCAGTGGTGTTCAGCTGGCAGACGGGCTGACTATGACTTCACTCATGCGTTGGGTCCTTGGCGGGAATGCCTGCAGCTGAGCTCTCTGCCGCAACCACCTACAATGCCTCCAAATGGCCTCTCCACCATGACAGTCTCAGTCAAACATGGTGACTGAGGGCCTCCAGAGAGAGTGCTCCGAGAGACCCGGATGGAAGTGATGAGGCTTCTGGTGAGCTGGCCTTGGAGTCCCAGAACATCACTTCCAGTGGGTTCTATAGGTGAAGCAGGTCACTAAGGCCCTAATTCAAAGAGAAATGAATTAAACTCCACCTTTCAATGGCAGGGGAAGCAAAGAATTTGTGGCCATTTAAAAAAATGCATTATTTTTTCTTTCAACTTTTTGTTCTTGTAGTAAAATATGCATAACATAAAATTTACCTTCTTAACATTTTAAAGTGTACAGTTCAGTGGCATCGAGTACATTCACACTGTCCTGCCACCATCATCAATCCATCTCCAGAACTCTGTTTGTCTTGCAAAACTGAAATTCTATCCCCATTAAACAATAACTCTCCATTTCTCCCTCCCACGAACCCTGGAAACCACCATTCTTTCTATCTATATGAATTTGATTATTCTAGGTATTTCATATGAGTGGAATCATAGAGTATTTTTCCTTTTGTCATCAGTTTATTTTTCTTAGCATAATGTCCTCATAGTTATCCATGTGGGAGCATGTGTCAGAATTTCCTTCCCTTTTAAGACAATAATATTCTCTTGTATGTATAGACCATATTTTGTTTATCCATTCATCCATCTGTGGATACTTGGGTTGCTTCCATGTTTCAGCTGTTGTGAAAAATGCTGCTATGAATTTAGGTGTACACATCGTGGCCATTTTTAATCTAGTAGAACAGGAATGAAATGAATGGAATAGGCTGGGAATCAGAAAAATTCCAGTGAAAATGGCTATGTACTCTCAGTCTTAATGTCAGTGAGACAACTGGACTTGGGAGGGCCTGGGGCACTGGAGGTGTGGGACGTGGGTCTGAGCCACAGTGGCAGCCACCATTAGTGCCAGCAGCCTATGGTCATGTGGGAATGTGCAGCCAGATTCGGCCCACTTTGTTTTTCAAGAGAACTGGGCATTATGGATTTTTATGGAACTCTCCTAATTTTTAAACGTTGTCACCTAAACTTGAAAAATTTAAAAAGATTGTGCAAGTCAAATAAAAATGTCTGTGGGCTGTTTAATTTGGGATCTCTTCAGTGACATGGGAATCAGTAAAGATATGTGAATGACTGATCTCAGGGCCTTATCTGTTTAAATAGCGTAGACTGGGGATCAGCGAACTTTTTCTTAAAAGAGCAGGTAGTAAATATTGTATGCTTTGCAGTCCGTACAGCCTCTGTTGCAATTAGATAACTACTCAACTACTCTGCATTGTAGCAGGAAAGTAGCCACAGACAATATGTAAATGAATTTATGTTCCAATAAAACTCTATGTACAAAACTACCTACCATAGTTTGCCCACCCCTTGTATAGATGAATTGGAGAACAAGGGGCATCTGAAGAGAGTTTCAAATAATGAAAAATAATTATAAAGAGTTGATGGACGATAGAGGACTTGTTAATTCATTTGTGAAAAGAAACACTATGCAGCTGTTAAAAAAAGAATGAGCTAGATCTGTTGGTACAAAGGCAGATTGCATTTTCCAAAGATGGCGGCACTTTGATACTCCACTCCTCCCATTGGCACAGGGTGTGTGTGCTCTGCTTTTGAAAATGAGTGTGATTTTGTCACTGGATGAGTAGAGTATGGTAGAAGTGATGCTATGTGACTTTCAAGGTTGGGTATAAAAGGGGCTGTGGCTTCCACCTCTCTGTGGGGAAATATGACCTTGGGAAGTCTCTAGCTACCACGGAATCAGGCCGATGGACTGGTGTGTGAGCTAGCCCATGCTGTGAGTTAGCCTGAACTTGCCCATGTGGAAGGACCACACAGAGAGGCCCTGGGACAACATGACCTAGAGAGATGCCAGCCGGCCCTGAGCAGCTTCAGCGACCCACTGTTCCAGTGGCAGGCGCCCTCTGACTGCAAATGAGCGAGGTCCCCCAGCCAAGCTCTTCTAGAATTTCTAACCTCATGAGAGAAAAATACCATGATCGCTGTTGTTTTAAACCACTAAGTTTTAGAGTGATTCGTTATGCAGCACTAGATAACTGGAACATGCGCAGATAAAGAAAGATGAACACACTGTATCATTAGGTGAAATGAAACCAGATCAATACAGTACGTATTCATGGAAGGATATACCGCAAACTGTTATGTGTTCCCTCTGGCAAATGGAACTGAGGGTCGGCAATAGGAGGGAGACTCTTACTTTTTATTTTATATTCTGGGTAATTTGAAGTTTTTACCATGTGCGTATGATGATTTTTTAAAAACTAGTGTAAATTTTAAATAAAGCAGAGAGTGATAGGTAGCATTTTCTGGGTTCACAGGATTTTTTAAAAACATCGATTCCTCTTTATTTCCCAGTGCATCTGTAGACATTAGAGTTGTGTGCAATTGTATTTTAGACTTTCACAAATTCACATAAGTATAGCTGTGAGCCATGTGACGTCCAGCAGCTCAGATTTTGAGATATAAGTATTGGTTTAAACATGGATAATTTTAGGGAGAAACCCTATGTCCAGAAATAACGTTAAGTCAAAGTAAAACACTTCATCTCAATTCATGCTTTTATGCATCTTAGAGTTCCTGTTTTGAAAGATGATGAGATACAATTTTAATTAGGAAAAACTCCAACACTTTGTTGTGCTATTAAGATCATTATCATTACTGTCCCCAGCCTAATCCTCATTGTCTTTACTGAAACATGTTGAATGTTTTTAATGAGATCCTTTAACAGAAGCCTTTGGTTAAACCACATCTGGAATCTCTTTTTAATCCATATCGCTCCTGGGGAGAGAGACAGATTCTGTCCTAAAGAGACTAGATTTTCATAATGAATATTCTCCCAATCATTTATTTCTGAATTCAGGAATAATTCCCCAAAACCCAAGGATTTTACTGCTTATATTTGGCTTTGCCTTAGATGCTTGGATCTCAGAAGTGGATGTAATTTTAGTGATTTACTCAAGCCCTTTCATTTCATAGATGAGGAAGTCCGCGAAGAGGGCTACCTCATTATATTTCTTTGAAACAGTGGTTCTTAAACTTGAGTAGACATCAGAATCAGTTGGAGGGCCTGTTAGAACGTAGATTGCTGGCCCCATCCCGAGTTTCTGATTCTGTAAGTCTGGAATGGAGTCTGAGATTCTGCATTTCTAACAAGTTTCTGGGCTGGTCCGGGGACCACACTTTGAGAACCACTACTCTGAAATGATTCCTTCTCAGACCAAATTGGAGAACTTTTTTTCCTCTTGTAGGTGAAGGTCTTTCAAATACCTTTAGATTTTTTTTCTACTTGATCATCACTTCACTAGCTCGATAGGCTTGTCTCTTTCAGACATTCTAAGAAAGATACACATTCCCTTAACATTTTTCCTAAACCTTTTCACATTTGTTTTTATCCCTTCGAGTCACCGAGACTGGAAGTTCAGCCACACTTATGAATGATCCCCAGACCTCTGTGCCCAGCACTCGGCCGTTCTCTGGCCCTGCTTGTGTGTTTGGCTCTGCTCTTCGCAGCCCACTCTCTTGTGAGTGGTGCATGTGTTCTCAGAAATGCTTTGTTGTGAAGGAGTCTCGGTCCCATGTCTCTCATACATCATATAAAAGATCTCTTCAACTTCTTCTGGTTGCTGGGAACAGCATGATCTGACTCAAACGTTTAACTAGAAAACTCTTAAATCCAAAGGTTCAAGATCACCTTTGTCTATCACGGGAGCAATAAGCCTTGGTATCAACAGGCCAGCACCTTCTATCTATTTTGAGAACTATCTTAGAACTCTAAAGAACTTAAAAAACAGATGAAGGTTGAATAAAACATCAACAGTAGGACGATCCCAACAGGTGACACTAGAGTCCTATAAGGTCAACCTGGTTCTATTCAGCGTTTGTTGAGAGTCTGCTATGTGCTAAAGACTGTGCTGGGTTCGAGTGCATCAAGATAAGGAAGGCATGTCCACAGAGAGCCGCCAGCCAGCCCAGCTTGATGGCGGTGAGGGTGGACTTTGGAGCAAACAGGAGTGAGTTCATGTCCCGTTCCCGTTCCATTAATGCTGGCCTGGGCCAATACAGAACCTTGCTACACCTGACTAACTTTCATCTATGAAATGGGAATAAAAGCATCTACTTCACATGTCTGTCCCAAGACGCTAATGCAATAACACCTTGTCTTAGTCAGCTAGGACTGCCATCACAGAACACTACAGACAGTGTGGCTTACAAGACAGAAATTTACTTTCTCACTGTTCTGGAGGCTGGGAAGTCTAAGATCAAGATCCAGCAGGGTTCATTTTCTGGTGAGGACTCTTCCTGGCTCGTGGGTGGCCATGTTCTAGCTCACATGGCCTTTTCTCTGCGAACATGCATGGAGAGCAAGAGTGAGCTCTCTCGTGTCTCCTCTTATGAGGGCACTAATCCCATCAGGAAGGCCCCACCTTCATGACCTCATCTACCCCTAATCACTTCTAGAGGCCCCACCTCCAAACGCCACCACATTTGCAGTTAGGGGTTCAACATATGACCTTTAGGGGACACAAACATCCAGTCTGTAACATCCCTGTAGCATCTTAGTCCTCAGCCAGTTCCTGGAGTCGGAGAATCATTCTGTTAACAGAGACTTTCCTCATTAGTGTTTCTTTGCTTCTTCAGCTTCTGTTACCAGCTGTCATTAATGTAACACTGTTGTGAAGGCTAGAAAAAACACTGAATAGTTTTAACCCGCTTTTAACTTTGTGCCATCTGGCTACTGCCCTTATCCAAGGTTTTGGGGTAAATTTGGTTAGTATAGATTTTCCTTTTTCTGAGTTCTAATTCCCCAGACAACTTTCCTGAGCTCAGTATTGATTCTCATTTTACAGTTATGTGATTGTTGTCCAAATGGGAAAGCCCCAGAGTGTAGTCTCTAAGTGGATATTGAAATTAATTTGGAAATAGGAGAATTTCTTTAGACGTGCTCTGATGTTTTGATCAATTCAGTGGTCTTATAAATGTGATCTAAAAGTTTATAACAGAAAAGTATTATATCCATTACTTCTAAAATTCCAACCATTTGCTAAGCTATTTAAGCAATGTATATTTTTTGTTAAATTGGAAATCTTCACTGTGTCCATTTGTTAAAGTTGGGTTAAGGATCTGCTTCTATGTCATGAACTGATTGTTCAACCATGGTTGTTTCACAAGTGGAGGGAGTAAAAAGTGGGAAAATCGGGACAAGACCAAGAAAGAAGAAAGGAATCACGAGCCAAGGGCTCCCGAGTTGAAGGTCATTTCTGTTATGGGAAAAAAGACTCACACCTACCCCAGGATGGCTGAATCGTGCTTTCCTGCATCACTGAAAATACTGTGTGTTTTACTTCCAACAGAAAGCCAAACCCTTGATGACAGAGTTCTCAGTGAAGTCTACCATTATTTCTCGTTATGCCTTCACTACGGTTTCCTGCAGAATGCTGAACAGAGCGTCTGAGGACCAGGAAATTGTGTTTCAGATGCAGATTCCAGCCGCCGCTTTCATCACCAACTTCACTATGTAGGTGACACACTGGTCAGAGACCCTGGAATGAAGATTTCTGTGTGGGGTGGTCCGGGTGAGCCTGAGATGATGTGTGGTCCACAGCCCTTTCGCTCTGAGAATTTATATCCCAGGGGATGGTATACAGGTCAGAAGGTTGATTCCTTCCCTCTCTTCTTTCCTCCTGTCTATTATCTCTTCTTTCCTTCCATTCTTCTCTCCTTCCCTCCTTCCTTCCGTTCCCCCTTTGTTGCCTCCAACAAATGAGCACCCCCTCTGGGCCAGGCACTCTTCACATGATTGGTCTACTTCTATGACAAAGACAGTGTTCGTCTGCTCTAGAAATTCTAGTGGGAGAAACATTAAATAAGTAAACAAATCAGTAAGCGAGATGACTTCGGACAGTCGCGGATGCTATAAAGATGGCAAGTAGGATTGAGAGAGGCTCATTTAGGTAGGAACACCAGGGAGGCGGCTCAGAGGAGGCAGTGTTTAAGTTGAGAGCTGAAAGATGAGACAGCATGAAAGCTTGGATATACTAGATAGAGTATATTTTCTTCTTCTGAACTAAGAGGTAAAGATATGCAAAATCGGTGTTTGGGTTTTATTTTGGGTGTGGGCAAGATTCAAGTTGGTGAATCCTCATGGAAGTTTGTTTGAGCAGACCTTCGGATTTATTCCTGCAGTATCACAGAGGAACCGTGGGTTGGGTCTCACCATTTGGACCTGTTGAAAATTGCACTAGAATGAAATGAGTGACTCAAAGGTAGTGCCCTGTTGTGGAGTGCATTCTTTCAGCATATCCAAGAGGCAAATAAAAATATTTTCTAGGGTTGCCATGGTTATGATATCTGTGTTTGAATTTGTCTTGGAACTGCGAGCTGGTAACACAGCTGTCGCTTGTGTTTCAGGCTTGTTGGAGACAAGGTGTATCAGGGAGAAATTACAGAGAGGGCAAAGAAAAATGGTGATAAGGTAAAAGAGAAAAGGAATAAAACCACAGAAGATAATGGGTAAGTGCCGCTTAGTGAAGGAATTAAAAAGGCACTTCAGCCAAGTGTCGCATTTTCTACCTCTTTCCCTAGCCATCTTGTTCTCTTCCCTTCCTTTAAGTATTTATCTCCTTTTTATTTTAATCGTAATAATAAATAACTAAATGTGCCTGGTTAACAATATAGTAGATAATAAAATATGGTTTATAATAAAAGGGGACATTTACCACTCCCATTCCCCCAGTTCTCACTTCCTAGAAACATCCACTTCTAATATTTCTGTAGTTATTTTGTAGTTCCCTCCCTCACTCTAAATATGGCAATAGTCTTGCTTTTTAACAATTTCTTGATAAAAATCAGACGTTATCTGTTGATTCTCTGCTCTGAAGAAAGAGGCGTTAGCATATTTATAACACGCCCGCTTTCCCTCTGTATTCCAAATTTTTATGTTATCATTCCTTCTTCTTCCATCAATTTAAGCAGTTACACCATCTTAGATTAGCCCTACCATTTTTTTTTATTGTGGTAACTGGTTTATAACATTATATAAATTTCAGGTGTACATTGTTATAGATTTCGATTTCTGTGTAGATTACATCATTTTCACCACCTGAAGACTAATGACCATCCATCACCACACTCATGTGCCTAATCACCCTTTTTGCCCTCCTCCCCCTTCCCCTCTGGTAACCATCCATCCAATCTCTTTTTCTGTGTGTTGTTTGTCATCGTTTTTATCTTCTACTTATGAGTGAGATCATATGGTATTTGACTTTCTCCCTCTGACTTACTTCACTTAGCGTAATACTCTCAAGGTCCATCCATGTCGTCACAAATGGCCAGATTTCATCGTTTCTTATGGCTGAATAGTATTCCATTGTGTATAAATACCACAGCTTCTTCATCCATTTGTCCCTTGCTGGGCACCTAGATTGCGTCTAAGCCCTACCATCTTAAATGGTATTTCCTCTTCTTCATTTCACTCCACCTCTCCGTTTCCATTCTCAGTACCTGTCTTTTCTTACCTAATCATCTACTTTTGCATTGTCAGACTTATCAACATTTAAATTCTGATGTCACAATGTTTGTATTCTTTGTTTTGTCTATAAACTGAATCGAAACCTCGAAAACCAATAAATAACATTTCTTTTTTAATGACTACATAAATAACATTAACTGCAGAGTCACCTAGTATGCTAAGATTCTGTTTCCTTCTCTACCAGCCCATTTGAAGAAAAGTGACATATTCTCTGTTTTTCCTGGAGTTTCTAATTGTCTCTTTTTTCCTTATGAGGTAAAACTTTATTTTGTCACTATTAACGTCTAGCAAGTCGCATAACTCATTTGAAGTGGTGACTAAATGAACAGCTATGCCCAAGTTTCTGCAAGTGATGTCATCCATGTCATTGCCAACAGCAATTGGAAGGCATCACTGACTGGGAGACTCATTCTGATTTCAGAGCTCTTAAGCGTGGAAGAATGGATGTCTCCAGATCAATGGAATGCTGTCATTGCTTTGCAGCCTTGTCACATAATGTTTACTCTGGGAATTCTTTTCATTTTCTTCTGGATTGGTTTCATTACGTCTTGTATTCCATATCTTCCACTTTCTTGGTTTTCACCTTCACTTTGCCGGAGTATATTCTGAAGTAACTTCCTCAGAATGGGTGTGTGAGAGGCAGAATTTCCGAGACTTTGATTAATGTTTTGACTGTGTATGGAACTTAAGATGCAGAATAATTTACCATCCATGCTTGGAAACTACTGCTCCAGGGTCTTATAACATCCAGTATTACTGACGATGCATCTAATGTGGTCTAATACTATTCATTTTATGTGTTTTCTCTACCTGATGTTCTGACATTTTACAATAATGGGTTTAGGTGTCAGTCTTCTTTTGTTCATTCTGTCCACCTCTCAGTGAAACTTTCCATCTCAGTACTTGTGTCTCTTTTCAGCTCTGGGGAGAGGCGTGTAGGAATCCTATCGTCTCAGTCATTCATTCACATATGGACCTGGAGTTCTCCTCCTGGTGTTTGGTCCTCCTTCTCACACCCATCTGCGGTGTCCTGCTGAACCAGGGCCTGCATTCTCTCCGAGTCTGCATTCTCCTTTGCTCCAGTCCCTTCCTTCATAGTCTGAGCTATAGACTTCTTGCCCTACTGAAGCCCCCAAGTCTTGCAGAAATGTTTGGAAATGTCCTACACACTGATGGTTCCCCTCCCAGTCTTATTCCTTGGGTTTATTCCTTTAATGGCCGATCTGCCATCTTGAATCAGTGAACCCTCACTCCATGTACTGAAAGCATTTGGAATGGCTTGTATTTCTGTATGCTTGGCAATCTTTTATTCCTTACTTTTCCCCCAAATGCATCGACCAAGCCCTACCAAGGTGTAAAATCTTAATATATTAGCTATTTTACAGTTACGTAAAATGTTAGGTTCATTTGACCATCCCTGCAAAGAGGAGAATCAATTCACGCCTTGACCCCGAAGCGCTCGTTTCCAGCAGTTGACCGAGTTCAAGGTCCCCTTTCCCCTCGGCCCCTCGGCCCCTCGGGGCTGACTCCGGGAGAGGGAGCAGTCACTAGTCTTTGAGTGCTCTACCCTCCGGCGTCTTTGACCCTTCCTACCCTTCCTCTAGTGCAGCCCTCGCTTCTCCTCCCAACACTGACTTCCATGTTTTCTTTCTAAGGACTCTCACCGAGAGTCTGGCCGGGGACCTGAGGGGACCTGGCCTTCTCCAACGCTGAGTTCCCTTTCTCTTCCTCCAGGGAGAAGGGGACAGAGACCTTCAGGGCCTCAGTAGTGATTCCCAGCAAGGACAAAGCCGTGTTCCTCCTCAGTTACGAAGAGCTCCTGCAGCGGCGGCTTGGGAAGTATGAGCACATCATCAGCGTGCGCCCCCAGCAGCTGGTGGGGAGGCTCACGGTGGAAGTGAACGTTCTAGAGAGGTCGGGCCTCGCGTCGCTGGAGGTGCTGCCACTGCACAACAGCCGGCAGAAGGGCAGCGGGAGGGGCGAAGGTGAGTGGTGCTGGCTGGGCACGCTCAGATCTGGGGTGCTGGCGCCTCTTCCAAAGAGGCCCTGAGTGTCTGCAGCAATCTGAAAGATGGCGACACGGGGCCGGCTCGGTGGCGCAGCAGTTAAGTGTGCGTGTTCCGCTTCGGTGGCCCAGGGTTCACTGGTTTGCATCCCGGGTGTGGACATGGCACCACTTGGCAAGCCGTGCTGTGGTAGGCATCCCACATGTAAAGTAGAGGAAGATGGGCACGGATGTTAGCTCAGGGCCAGTCTTCCTCAGCAACAAGAGGAGGATTGGCACCAGGTGTGAGCTCAGGGCTAATCTTCCTCAAAAAAAAAAAAAAAAGGCAACATGACAAAGACAGTGCCCTGTACAGTTTTGGTTTTTTAAAGCCAGGCTCTATCAGGAGATTTAAAAATGTTGAAATCATTTGACACAGGAGTCTTGCTTCTGGGAATCTCACCTAGTGAAACAGCTAGAATAATGGGAATGTTTATGTATGAACCTGTTCGATAATATTTGTAGTAGCAAAAACATTCCGTCATCCTAAATATTCAACCCTATGGACGTGATTAGTAAAATATGGTTATAAAAACAATTCAGCATGTGACAGGGGAAAAAAAGACACAATTGTACATACACAATAACGTTAAATATGTTAACTTTGTTAAATACGAAGATGATAAAAGACTAGAAATTTATATAAAATAATCATTTTATAGGGGTGAGGGATTACTGGTCATTTTCAAAAAATCTGTTTTAAAACATTGAACATTTAACCTTAACATAAACATTTAAACAATGTGTTAGATTCTTTGTAAAATTAAATAATGAAAAACGTGCGCTGTAAATTTGATTTAAGACATAGACGTTTTGGTTCATTAGCAGGACCGCTTAGTTTAGGTGTTTCTCAAATTCTGATTTTTAAAATAGCACTCTGTTTGTTGAAATGATAACGAGAAATTCAATATAACCTACTTTTAATTACTATATTCATTTCAACTAATAGTTCATATCAAATATTCACTGGTGTTGGCCTTTATCCTAATATACCTGTAAGGCTTAATGTCAAGTTGGATAACAAGACAGATGCCTTGAAAAATTGCACCAGGATCAGAATGACAGGCTTGCAGAAAGTTGTGACGTTGAGGTCAGGGGAGTGCCAAGTGGTCAGTGAATATGCAGAGTCTTAATTCAACCGCTGTGATGGTGAGGAGAGGGGGCCAAGAGGGCTTCTTGTGTGAGAATATTTAGGAATGAGATTGGAAGGAGAGCAGAGAAATGAGTTGACAAGTGGAATAAGAGAATGTTGTTCCTTAACAAAGAGTAAATGGGATGGAAAACACGCTTTCCTTGCACCAGAACAGTTTAGTTAATGACTCTCGTGTGAGAAGTGGTTTCCTCTCAAAGACCGAGCGTGTCCTGGTTCTGTGGTGGACTCGGGTCTTTTGTTGTGTGTTGACTGCCAACACTGAGTTTGACATTCTCAATCCAGGTCTAATTGAAAAGTTAAAATATTGTCATGGTCTCTGACCTTCAGGAATGGCATGAGCTACCATACACCATCCTTATGTCATGTAGGTGGCAGTGTGTATGATGAACTGATTCTAGTTCAGTTATTAACTACGACCTTGGAAAAAATTACCCAGGCTCTGTAAGACTCAGCTTGCACATCTGCAAAACAGGGGTAATAATGAGCTCTGGGGTCATCGGGAAGTGTTAGTGTGTGTGAAGTGCCTGGCTCAAAGCAAGAGCTTAATTATTAAGCATTGTTATTATCATTATCACCTTATATTTACTTTTTCTCTATGCAAACTTATCTCTCCTGTTAGATCCTAAGAGATTTTGAAGGCAGCTCTGTGTCTGATTAACCTTTGTCTCCTTACACTATTTGACACCATCCTTTTAAACATTAGATAGCTAATTAAGGGGCCAGCCCCTGGACCGAGTAGTTAAGTTTACACGCTCTGCTTCAGCGGCCTGGGGTTCACCAGTTTGGATCCTGGGTGCAGACCTACACACGGCTCATTAAGCCGTGCTGTGGCGGCATCCCACATAGAAGAGCTAGAATGACCTACAACTAGGATATACAACTATGTACTGGGGCTTTGGGAGAAAATAAAAAAAAAAAGAGGAAGATTGGCAATAGATGTCAGCTCAGGGCCAATCTTCCTCACCATAAAGCATTAACAAAATCTTAAAAAAAAAAAGATAGCTAATTAAGTCTGCAAATTTGAGAAGAAAAGCAAAGAAAAAAATGCATACCCAAACTAATAATGAAGAATATTTTTAAATTTCATTTCTTTGTAATCGTAATTTAGAGGGAAATTCTCCTCTGTACAACTGTGTGAAGGAAGTATGTTTTCAGAAGGAAGATTCTTTGGGGGTTGGTAGGATCGAGAGAGGGCCGAGTGGGTCTGGGATGAATCCACGGGGCTCAGGGCTTGCGTGGAGGCCCTTGGTGGGAGGTTCCGGCAGTATTCTTGCTGCCGTAGTGAAATGTTTGTGCGTTTTGCCTAATTTTCGGAACCACTGTGACTCTTCAGAGACGTGTACGAGTTGAGGTGTATGTATGTTTGAACCGGGTATGAATTACAATTATTAGCTGAAAAGTTGCTTACTGTTTATAGTCAGGACATGAGAGAATCTCAGAGGAATTTTTCCAGACCATTGATCTCCTGGGATCTGTTTATTTTTAAGAAAATTGTTTTCCTAGCTCTCGTACCAGAGCAGATATTTTGCTCTCCAGAGCATGGAGATTTCACGAGCCGAGCCAGGATTCACTTTTTCCTCCTCATTCCCATCTGTCAGAGCTCAGCTGTTCTTGTTCCTGCAAAATGGCAGCCTCAGCAGCGAGAGGCCCAGGATGTTGCGGTTTGTCTGAACACTATTGCGTGTTTCCAGAAGAAATCCAGGGTAGAGATCAGACTGGAATCGGGCTTGCACCAGAACATGAGCTGTAATTCTGTGGATGTGGACTCCAGCCAGGACATTCCTCTGAGAGAACTGGCGGTGGTTAGAAGTCAGACTTCTGGAATTTCTCTAAGGAATGGACCCATTTGCATCTTGAGGGGAGCAATTCTAGATAAGGATGACTGTGCTAGATGCTGGACTCAACCCTTGCATATATTATCATCTCGTTCATTCTTGACAGCAACCATCCTGGGGAGCTTTCGTAAAATACTGAGAGTGTGAGTTCAAATTCCAAGTCTCTCCCTAGTTGTATAAAAACTTTAAAAAAGGCTAAAAGCAATATAACCTATCTTTGCCTAATTTACTTGTCTGCTGTATCAGGATTGGGCCCGCTGCCATTGAATCATAAATTAATGGACTCCTTCTCAATGTAAGAACTAATTCCGTGAGATGGAATTCGGAAGCCAAAGCATTATACTTTCTGGATTATTAAAATAGTTAACTCGTGTATCCAAAACCCATGTGACTCATGGCCATGCAACTCAAAATCCACAAGATTACAAGTTGGTAGACGGTGAAAGACAAGGCTCCCTCTCTCTTCTGCCTCCCCTCCCCGCTTCCTCTCCCCTAAGAGATTTTAATGATTTGTGGGCTCAGTGGAACAGAGTATTTGAACTTCAGACTTTGCTGGAGCGTCCTTGGGATGTGTCAGCTTCTGAAGACTTACGCCGAGATAGATTTTCCATCCCTGTGATTGCTTCAAGCCTGGTTATTTCACTCTCTCCGTGAAAATCTCAAACTTCCTGTTTGTTCCATGGCACCTAAATTACTATCATTTCCACGATTCCAGTTTTGTTTTGGTTCTTTTTCGGCCAAAAATTTTCATTTGTGATGAAAAGACTAGGAGAAAGATAAAATAAGACGCCTTGCTGTTTTCTTCTCCTGCTTTATATCCTCTCAGGTTGGCTGTTCCCAATAGTAACCCAGAGGGACTAAGAAAAGAGTAAAAAGACTGAGTCCTTCCTCGGACTTGAATTAGAATTTATCCGGGTGAGGCCTACGCAGCTGTTTTTCTGGGTATGATATTCAAAGAATTTATATGAGAAACTGAAAAATTTATGAGTGCTTTTAACATGTTTATTTGTAAAGCTAAATAGTAATGCTGAATGTTTTTTCTACCACTAAACGGGTATGGTACTATGACTTTCATCGTTTACCCTTTCTAGTCTTTGCTTTTTTAAAAAACAGCTTTATTCAAGTTTAGTTTACATGGCACAATATTTACTCATTTTAAGTGTACAATTCAATGATTTTGAGTACGTTTGCAGAGTTGCGCAACCGTCATCACAGTCCAATTTTAGAACATTTCTATCGCCCCAAAAAGATTCTTGTACATTCGCAGTCACTCCCCGTTCCCACCCCAGCCCCAGGCAACCGCTAATCCACTTTCTGTCTATAGATTACAGACAGCTGAATTTTTACAAACACCCCAGGTGATTCTGATGCTCGGTAAATGCTGGGAACTCTGGATTCCCCAGCAGAATTTAGGGACATTAACTACATCAGGATCTTCATCTACAGAAGCAGTTTTTAAATTAAACAAGGTTATTCCTTTAATCTCATGGGGCCCTTAGAATACTCTGACTTTTGACCCCTATTCAAGTGTATATCGTTCCTCTTTTCTACTAAAACGTTTTTACTATGGGATACAGGCCAACACAGAGTGACTCACACAGTTGGTGGAAAATAACCTCTTCCCATATCCAGCTCCTTCTGCTCATCAACATGGAAACTTGAGATGGAAAAATACCAACAGGCCATTCCCACGGAGCTGGTACAGTCTTCCTGATAGTCTCAAGCTCATAAAACTGAGCATCTGTCTTATCTTGGAAAAGACAAACAAGATCGTTGAGTGCATTTTTGGTGTCCAAAGAGCTTCTCTACCTTCCTTCATTCTCACCAGAGCTTCCTGGACCTGTGGGACTTGTTCCCTCCTGCTCTTCTCTATTCCCAGCACCATGGTGAGAGAAGCTCCACTTTTCCAAGCCTGGCTTAGTGTCCACCTTCATCTTGGCTCTTTCACACAGCTCCATTGCCTGGCTCTGCGGGTCCTGAACTTTGGTGCACTTTAGAATCACCCAGGAAGCTTTTACAGGTCTACTGTCCAAGTCTCACTCATGCCAATTAGACCAGAATCGCTGGAGATGGAAACCAGACGTCCATATTTTTAACGATCCTCTGGTGATTCCATTGTGTGGCAGGATCTGGGCTCTAGACCCTGACTTCTTGTTTTCAAGTGTTATTTGGCTTAGTTTCTACCCTTTGTTCCTACGACTCTTTTCCTGGGCAGCTGACTCTGTCTCCAAACCTCCCAGCTGGAGTTCCCAAGTAATCGCAACTCCTTGTCACTGTCAAAACTGACGGGCTCGTATGACGTCACCCCAATCTGACATTGAAAGGAAATTTTAGTTTCAGGAATGAGGAGACCTTTATAACTGTCTTCATGTTCTCCTGGTGTCTGGTTCATCTTTGAGGGTGCTCCATCCTCAAGATAAAGAAGATCAGCTTGTGCTCTTAAAAAAATACATTCTAAAAAGACAGCCTACAGTGAGTCAGTATCCAGTAAGAGTCTGGTGTCCCGAATATATTAAGAACTCTTACAACTCAACCACAGAAAGACAAACAACCCAAAATTAAAATAGGGGCAAAGGACTTGAATAGACATTTCTCCTAAGCAGAGAGACAAATGGCTAATAAGCACATGAAAAGATATTCAAGACCATTAGTCACTAGGGAAATGACAATCAGAACCACAATGAAGTGCCACTTCACACCCACTGGGGTGGCTATAATAATAACAACAACAATAAAAGAAACAAAAATGGAAAATAAGTTTTGGCAAAGATGTGGAGAAATTGGGACACTTGTATGTTGCTGGTGGGAATGTAAAATGGTGCAGCCATTGATGAAAACAGTTTGATGGTTCCTTAAAAAGTTAAACATAGAATTACCATATAGTAGAGAAATCACTAGCAATTGCTCTAAGTATATACGCAAAAGAATTAAAAACAGGTACTCAAATACTTGTACGTGAATGTTCATAACAGTATTCACAATAGCCCAAAGGTCCGAATGTCCATTAATCGATGAATGGATAAACAAACTGTGGTTATAGCCATACAATGGAATATTAGTCAGCCACCCAGAGAAATGAAGCATTGATACTTGCTGCAATATGGGTGGACCTTGAAAACGGTAGGCTAAGTGAAAGTAGCCAGACCAAAGGTCACATGTTGGATGATTCTACTCATGTGAAATGACCAGAATTGCTAAGTCCATAGAGACAGAAAGCAGATTGGTGATTGCCAGGGCCTGGGAGGGAAGGAGTGGGGAGTGGCTGCTTACTGGTTACAGAGTTTTTTGGGAGGGTGATGAAAGTGGTTTGGAACTGGAGAGAGGTGGTTGTTGCATAACGTTATGAATATACTCAATATCACTGAATTGTACACTTTAAAATGGTGAATTTTATGTTATGTGAATTTTATCTCAAAAACATAAAATGAAAAAAAATTACAGTTTTGGTTGTTGGAATCCCACTGCCTCCCAGTGCTCTGGAAGTGATGCTTGCTGTGCTCTCCAGCTGTTAGCCATGCGTCCTTTACGTGCCCTGGAAAGCAGACAACAGGAGGAGGTGGAACTCAATTTATGGCTTGCTTTTTAATCATGTCACTCCTATGTGAGCTTCCTATAAAATTTTGACCTTCAAATAATCTTAAGAACCGAGGAAGCTTAATTAGAAAGAAGAGAACCACTCGAAATACAGTGTCATCACCCTTTGTGTTGGAAGATGAGGTTGTTGACACTGCAGAGATCTTTGAGAATAGGTTAATGACCAGCCACACGTTCTGCAAGATGTCACCTCTGAGCTGAGACTAGCACCATCTTGTATTTCAGTAGATGTCCAGGAAGGGGTTAATTGAATCTGTTTAAAAATCTCATTGAAGTTTTTCTTTGTTTGGTCGGTTCACCTTGTGACTCTGCCTTTTGGTGGGAAGGTTTTCCTAGGATTGTATTCTAGGCATCTAGTGTGGGGCCTGGCATAGACTGGGCGCCTACAAAGTATTTGTTAAACGAGTTAGGAATAAGTAACTGTTGGCGATGAAAATGCTATTAGGTTTTCAACACTTTCCTGGTTTAAGTTGGTTTTTTTTGCCAGATCTCGGGTGTCGCTCCCGTTTTGTTGTGAAAGAGGAATTGGGAGAGAATTCGGTCCCACCAGACTTTGGTTACAAAAATCTAGATCATTCCTTTGCCAGGATTGTCGAATAAAATACAGGATGCTCAGTTAAATTTGAATTTCTGGTAAACAGTATGGCCCATGCAATATCTGCCATGTACTTATACTAAAAAATTATTTGTTGTTTATCTGAAATTTAAATTTCACCGGGCATCCTGTCTTTCTATTTGCTAAATCTGGAAGCTTTGCCCTGTTAAAAGGCTGTTCTGTGACTGCTCATTCACCCCCAGTTCCAGTTCCCTGCTGCTGCGTGTTCTCCCCCTGACCAGCCTCCACTCTGCAGCTGGAAGGGCATGGCCCTGTGTGGCCTCTGTACATTTGCCAGGAAACAATCTGGTGTTACGGGAGGGTGTCCAGCATTGTTCAGTGCAGAAATTATTCAGGTATGAATCACTTGGCTCCGTAGTTGGTTTTGTTTTTAATGCCTGTATGAGAACTCACGTTATCTTGTTTCTTCTGACATCGGCTGTAATTTGGTCAGACCAGCTATGAACCGGATGGCTCAGAGAGACCCTGGAGGGTGGCCTTCTTACTTTGACTTGACCTTGGTTAGCAATGTACTCTTCTCTCTCAGACTTCCCTCTTTGTTTCCTTGTTTTTCCTGCTGTCTTAGTGTGTAAAGGGGGATGTTGTCCCAGGGTTATGGCACTGTCCACCATAGCTGAGGCTGAAACCAGACGTGGGGCCAGGGCACGTGACATGGCTTACCAAGAGCATCTGCCACACCCACCAAAATTCTTTCAGGATGAGACTCTAGTTCTGTGGAAGGCTCCTCTCTCCATCTCCCCAACTATGTGCTGAAGTGTTTAGTCATTTCCATGTTACACGTCCAACATGCTTGAGTTGTCACCATGTTCTTGGCACTGTGTGGGATGCCTGAAATCTGAAGATGTCTAAGGCATTCTCACTGCCTTTGAAGAACTAAGAGTTGACAATTTTTATAAACTTAAAAAAATTTTTTTAGTTACAGCAGAAAAGTACATTACGTAGAGTTTACCATCTTAACCATTTCTAGGTATATGGCTCAGTAGTGTTGAGTTCGTTCACATTGCTGTGAGGTAGAGCTCCAGAACTTTTGCCTCTTCCCAAACTGACATGCTAAATACATCCATTCAATAGCAACTCCCCCCGCGCCCGCCAGCCCCTGGCAACCAACCTTATGTTTTCTGTCTCTATGAATTTGCCTACTTTAGATACCTCCTATAAGTGGAATCATACAGTATTTGTCTTTTTGTGACTGGCTTATTTTACTTAGCATCGTGTCCTGCAGGTTCGTTCAGGTTGTGGTATATGACAGGATTTCCCTCCTTTTTATGACTGAATAATATTCTATTAAGGTGGTCTGCTGGTTAAGATTCTGTGTTCTCACTGCTGAGGCCTGGGTTCGTTTCTTGGTCAGGGAACCACACCACTCGTCCGTCAGTTGTCATACCATGACCAATGGGTGTTGCTGGGATGTTGAAAGCTCTGCCTCTTGTATTTCAAATACCATCAGGGTCACCCATGGTGGACAGGTTTCAGCAGAGCTTCCATTCTAAGACAGACTAGGAAGAAGGACCTGGCCACCCACTTCCAAAGAAATTGGCCATGAAAACCCTGTGAACAGCAGCGGAGCATTGTCTAACACAGCTCCAGAAGGTGAAAGGATGGCACAGAAGGGCCAGGCAGGGTTCTACTCGGTTGTCCACAGGGTTGCTGGGAGTCAGAATCCACTTGATGGCACTAACAACAACCAATATTCCATTGTATGTATAGACCACATTTTGTTTATCCTTTCATCTGTGATGGGCACTTGGGTTGCTTCCACCTCTTGGCTGTTGTGAATAGTGCTGCCATGCACATGGGTGTGCAAATATCGTTCAAGATCTTGCAAAGATCTTGCTTTCAGTTCTTTTGGGGATTTATCCGAAAGTGGGATTACTGGATCATATGGTAGTTCTATTTTAACAGAAATCTCTCAATCTTATCTTCCTTTGCTGCTCTGTGGCTGTTTTTGGTGGGCTTCCATTTGGTTCGTTTTCGAATACTTAGAACAGCTGGTATTTGAGGTCTCCAGTGGACACACAAAATGGTATCAGGAAGGGGTGATGCGTGTTTTCCGGGGTACCTGCTTTTAGAATGTGTGAGGTAGTTCTTGAAGTAGCTGTGCTTGTTTTCATGCATAGCTTCTCTGGGGAAGTCAATCAAATAGGGCAAGCTAAGACTCAGTAATGTATTATTTTAGGAAGAAAGCATTGAGTAAACAGTGAAGAAAATTAGTTTTCTAAAAGGAATCTGGGCAAACACCACTTAACCATGAAATGATTGAATTGAATTTGAATCTTTCAGCTGTAAATTCTGTATGATGCTATTTTCCAAAATACCAAATATCAATAGAGGCGAGAAAACCCCCTTCCAATAAGAAAACTATATATAAAAGGGAACTTATGAAGGTTTTCAACCAAATTCTTTCTCATCTTCATTGCCTCAACTTTACCACTTTTTTTTCCTGAGGCTTAGCCAATGTATTTTTTAATTGAAGTATAATTGGCATACTAAATTATATTAGTTTCAGGTATATGACATAATTTGATATTTGTGTATACTGCAAAATATTCACCACAATAAGTCTAGTTAACATCCTTTATTGTACCTAGTTAAAAAAGTTTTTTCTGGTGATGATAATTTTAAGATCTACTCTCTTAGCAACTTCCAAATATGCAATACGGTGTTATTAACTGTAGTCGCTGTGCTGTACATTACATCCTCATCACTTTTTCTTTGAATACTCTGCCGATTTGCTTGAATTTTGTCTTTATTGCTACCATCAAAGGGAGTTGCATAATTATTCACAGTATTTTTGACTGCCCTGTATTTAAGAAATGTCCCCATTAGAGCCCAGGTGAGCGGGTTACATAAACAAGCAGACTATTTAGCCTCTTTTCCAAGAGGAAAAGAGCAGGCCGTGTTTGTTTGGAAATCCTTTTGTGGAATCACCAGGTGTTGGCTGCTTTTCTCCGACAGTAGGCAAACCCAAGGCCCACAGGAAACAGAGGCCAGGAAATCCCTCCGTCCATTGACCCAAAGGGGCGTGGCTTCCAGCTGCGTCCTTGACTGTGGTTCTTTGCTCCTAATTCTTTTCACCTTGGACATTGTACATTGCAGTGGGCTTGCTTTTTTAGCCATGTGGTTGTCTAGGAGGAGAATGTTTATTTGTGAATAACATCCATGTTCCTGGACAAAACTAAGGATGTACCTTTTGTTCTCTTCACGCCACATGCAAGATATGTGAAGCGCTTTGCCATTGCAAGATAGAAGCAAAGGCAGGAATATTTACTAGCACTTGTATGCGTGGGTCTTGACCTAAAGTAGACTCCTTGGAGAAACTGTGGAAAGCTACAGACCTTCTCTCCAGGAAAATAATGTACATGTGCACTTTCATGCAAAATTCTGAATATAATTTCAGGGGACTTTGGGAGTCTACCAACTCCTTTATGCTTTATAAAGACTGTTCTTTATATAAACCTTCTTGAATTCCCTGTTATGAATGTTGATTATGAGATGCTTTTTCTTTTCCCCAAACAATGATTATCTGTTTTTACTGAGCTCTCAGTGGTATAGAGAAATCTGTTATCGCAAAATGTCAACTGTGTGTTATCACAGAGTATCTTTTTCTCACGACTTGCCTATCATCCTAGACAAAGAGTACGAGAAGCTAATGATGAAGGGGAAGAGGCTGGGGGCTGGTGTGTGTTGAGTGCCTCCTATGTGCCAGGCACCATGCTTGGTTCCTTATATGTGTGACATTACTTAATTCTGACAATGATTCTATGACTTGGATTTACTCCAGTTTAACAAATGTAGAACTGAGGTTCAGAGACATTACGTCAGTCATTATGAGTCTGTCAAACTCTAGAGCCTACTTTCTTTGGTATTACATGACTTCTAAAGACCTTCTTGCTCAAAAAACCAGGGCTTAGACAGGGAAAGAGCATCCTAGGGACATTGGTGATGTGAGAAACAGGGAAGAGCCCGTGGGTAGAGGAAGAGCCATCAGTGACTCCCACTGAGGCCTCACTGGAGGCCGTTGTGTGTCACTGAAGTCATCTTGCACAAGACCACTGATACTTAAATTGAAACAAGACAGTGACTTTAGATGACTCTGCTTCTGCCAATTCAGAGCACTTACCAGGAGCACCCACTCCTACCCCTAACCAAGTGGGCATGAAGGAAAGAAAACCAAGAGAAGGAAAAGATGTGAGTTCTCTTTAGAAAAGGAGGTCAGGTCCTCACTCTTTTGACCTGCTCCCCATGTCTTCCTTGCACTCTTCATGATCTTTTGAACACATCCCAGGACAGCTGAGGGCCCTGCTAGGAAAGCTCACTGTGCTTATGAACTATTTTGTGGAGGTCAGCAGTCTGAGCCTCAATTCACAGTAAGGAAAAGCTAAATAGTATTATTCTGCTTTGGGATGTTGGTCAGTAACTGTGTGGCAGCCTATAATAACCTCATTGATTAAAAGATTTTTTTTCCTCCTCTAATAAATAGAGGATTTTATTTTCTAGAGATATTACTCTGGAATTTTTCCAGGCAAACTTTTTTGTGTGTGTGATAGGTAGTGGAAAATTCACTGGGTCACATTGACTGGTACTTAATGGGTGGACGTCAGCCTCAGGAGCTAGGCCCCTTGGTGAGTAACCATGTTGGGAATCAACCCACTCTTGGGCATATAAAATAAGCCCCTTTAGAGAAATCTCATGAATTTTCATCATGAACCAGCAACGTCAGAGGTCAATAGGAAACCAAAATAATAATACACTATCCTTTCTCATGGCTTAAATCAAAGAGCCTAGTCAAACGAATTATGAAGAGAGAAATTATACTTTTTAGTCCTCAGTGCTTTCATTCAACCATGAATGGTATTGATTTAGGGTAGTTGTAAAGAGCGCTTCAATGAGAGAGATTTAAAACAAGAAAAAGTAGGTACGTGCTGACTGTGAAGAGAGTCAAATCTAATGTAGAATTTTAAAGTTATAGATAACCTAGTGCCACCTAGTGACATACAGCAAAGGCGCGTGACCATTGCCTCTGTGCAGGAACCAGAGTCACCTGGAAGCCTTGTTAAAATACAGATTTCTGGGTCCCACCTCCAGGGTTTCTGACTCAGAGTTTCCGGGGTGAGTCCAAGAGTTTGTATTTCTAGCAAGTTCCCAGGTGATGCTGAAGCTGCTGGTCCAAGCGCACGGGGCAAGAACTGCTCAGTAGCATCTGTGCAGGAGATTGATTCATCCTGGGTTCGCTCGAGCGCCTCTGATGAGGTGAATTGTGAAAGCTGCCTCCGCCGTCAGGACATCTTTCTTAGAGCTTACCGATGCTGCACGGAATGTGCTTCCAGTAAGTCTGTCCGTCATCCTAACCCTGCCAGCTGGAATCACTCCGGAGACGCCTAATCCCCATAGAAGTGCCGACACAAACGGACTTAGCCTAAGGAAAATAACAGATAGGGGTCCGTTCGGCAAATAATATGTCCCTTGCCAAGGAATGCTTGTTCAATCCATTCTGCTATCCAACTCCCTATGAGTTTAAATTTTGTTAAAATTGGAATATACATAGAATAAAGTATGAAAATCTTATGTGTACAGCTTGATGAAGTTTTCCATATGTATACACCCATACAACTACTTCCAGGTCAAGACATAGGTATTTTCACCACCCCCAAAAGACTCCCTTATACTCTTTGCAAGTCAGTGCTCACCCCCAAAGGTAACCACTGTTCTACCTCAATTGCCATGGATAAGTTGTGCTTGCTCTTGAGCTCTGTATAAATGGAAGCTTAGAGAATACACTCTTTTACATCTTATGTTTTCACTCAAAATGTCTGTGAGAGTCAACCACGTTGTAGATAGCAGAAGTTCTTTCCTTTCCGTTGCATACAGTATTGCATGCATTTCATTGCAAGTTTGACATGTTGTATTATCTAGCATTTAATTCCTGGCCCTTCTTCGATTTTGTATCTATTTAAAGTTCATAATAATATTAGCTAGCATGCCTGCTTACCATGAATCAGAATGGCATTAAGTATATTACGTCACTTAGTCTTTCCAATAGTGTGACTTTGGTAGACCAGTAATCCATTTTACAAATGAGGTAACCAAGACTCAGTAACTTGCCCAGTGCCTTATAGATAATAAGGGGTAGAGCCTGGATTGAATGCGGGTCCTTCTGACTCATTCGTGATCCTGAGTTCCTAGTGAGTGGCTCTCATCATGCCCCTCCCTCTTGGTGCTTTACCAATACTCACCAATGAGAGAGTGACTCCAGAGAACATCAGTTCCCTTCTATTTTGAGGACCTTTCCGTTTCCAGCCTCTTTTCCTTCCTGCTGTCTCATGGTTCTAAGCCATCATCAACCATGCTGGCGAACCAGAGGCTGGCACTTGTCAACGTGCCATCAGGATTCTCCCAGCTCCTTCTTCA
The DNA here is from genome assembly GCF_021613505.1 of Equus quagga. Lineage (NCBI taxonomy): Eukaryota > Metazoa > Chordata > Mammalia > Perissodactyla > Equidae > Equus > Equus quagga. Next base: position 25,105,904 of record NC_060278.1, read on the forward strand.
GATGAGCACATCTGTGGGGAGCATGTTATCTTTCATACAACTGTCTTGCTACCAGAATGAACTTTCTTATTTGCTGGCTTTCTGGTCACTCCTGAAATTCCTGCCCCTGATAAGTGCAAAGAATAGAAGAATCAGGTCTGCCCTGTGCTTCCTGTTAAGGTGACGCTTAAATTGTCTCTGAAAAAGAACTGTGTGTTCTGTTGAAGGAATTGGCTAAACTTCCTTTGACTTTAATGTCTAACAAACCCTTAACTGAAGGAAGTTTATTCTTAACTACAGATTACCTCGGGCAAATTAAGCCTCATTTCCTTTTTTATTTTGCTAATTAGGAATGGAAAATTGCTGGTCAGGTTACTCCATACTATCAACTTGAATAGATTTAAAAAGATAATCAGACGCTTAGAAGCAGTTTTAAGCCTGGCTTTGATTCAGTATCTGGATAAGAAGTCTTCACATATACGGATGCTTCCAAATTCTCCATTTTATTTCCATATTCTTCATGGTGCATGCAGATCTTAAAAATTGGATTTCTGTTGCTAAGAATGATGTTGTTTGAATTTATAAAGGTGGATAGTCTGTGAAATAATTCTCTGTCCTAACAGGATATGAAGGTCAGGAGTGAAAAATGGGATGTGCTTTGCTTAGTCTGTCATCTCACTAATTTTTCTTAAATCACATAAAATCCATTTGTCTGTTTATCTTCTTGTAATTCTAATTTGTATCCTAAGATTCACGCTGGGGAAAGCTATGGGAAATGTTTTTTAAAAAGAGCCATAAACTTTCTGGACAAACAGTATGTCAGGACAGCCAAATGACTGATGGGGGAAAGGTGATTTGTATGGAGGAATTCCATATGGAAGGAATGATAGAATTAGGAGCCATCCTTTTGTGCCTTTAGTGGAGTAGTGTATCTGGGCAAACGTTATCAATAATTGATAAAACTATTAAGTGAAAGATCGATGAGGGACTTTATAATGGGTGATCAGATTGACAATACCAGAACCCACCATCAATCTTACTACAACTGAAAGTAGACTAGTAGCTATTAGGTACCTTCTGATGTGATAAAGTAGTGAGTACTCAGCATCACCTATGAAGTGTTCTTGTCAATAGTGTTGGACCAGAATCTAGCCAAGCCTCCAGCTCTACCTACCAGAACACCATGAGCTGCAGGGGATGGAGCTGTGCTTCTCAACCTTTACTGGATATTAGACTCCATGGAGAATTTTAAAAGTCCTGATGCACAGGCTGTGTCCCAGACCAATTAAATGAGCTCTTGGCTTGGGCATCGGTATTTTTTCCAGCTTCCCCAAATGTTACAGTGCAAGCCAAGGTTGGAAACCAGGGGAATAGAGGAGCAAGTTAAAACACAGGATAAAAAAACAATCAGGAAATACAGAATGGGAGGAGCTCTGTAGGACCAATAACTAGTGTTTACAACACATATATGCTGCATATATAACACTTGTAGATTAAAAGAGACTTAAAGAAACATAAACCAGATGTAATGTGAGGACTTCATTTTCATCCTGATTCGCACAAATCAACTCTTCCAAGACATCTTCTAAAGTATTAGGAACATTTAAATACACATTGAGTGTTCAACAATAATAAGTCATTGAGCGTTAATTTTGTTACTTGTGGTAATGCTAAAAAAAAGGGTCTTATAGTCAGAGATGTATATTGAAGTATTTATGGATGAAATATGATGTCTAGGGTTTGTTTTAAAATCCTCTAGCAAAAAATGATGAGGGCATGTATAAACACAGACACAAAAGATTAGTAAAACTTGATAATTGTTAAATTTGGGTGGTGGGTACATAAGGTTCATTTTACTATTCTCTTGACTTTTATGTGTTTGAAAAATTCTCACAAAAGTTTAGGGGCTGGCCCCGTGGCCGAGTGGTTAAGTTCGCGCTCTCCGCTGCAGGTGGCCCAGTGTTTCGTTGGTTCGAATCCTGGGCGCGGACATGGCACTGCTCATCAAACCACGCTGAGGCAGCGTCCCACATGCCACAACTAGAAGGACCCACAACGAAGAATATACAACTATGTACTGGGGGGCTTTGGGAAGAAAAAGGAAAAAAGTAAAATCTTTAAAAAAAAAATTCTCACAAAAGTTTAAAAAGGAGACATAAAGGAGAAATATGTGATAACCTATCTCGCGCATTGGGATGTATTATCAGTACGAAGTCTAGGAAGTTCTTCTGGAATACACAAACCTGATCTAAAGTAAAATTTAACGCTCTGTGTCTATGCAAAACAGTTCTTATTTCTATTCAGAAAGATATTTATATATTCAGTTACTAATCATGTTTATGTCTTGTTTGCAGATGATTCTGGGCCACCTCCTTCTACAGTTGTCAACCAAAATGAAACTTTTGCCCAAGTCACTTTTAAGCCTACTGTGGTACAACAAGCCAAGATTGCCCAGAATGGCATTTTGGGAGATTTCATCCTTAGATATGATGTCAATAGGGACAAGAGCATTGGGGACATCCAGGTAATGGGTTTGTTGTTGCTATTTCATGTTAGTTGCTTGATTCTTTTCATTAGACTCCGCACTAGGGATTCCAATGCTTACCTATGGGAGAGAGAACTTCCTGATTCCTAGGAAATTTGTTTTAACCCAAAATATGTCTCCATGGAGACTAGTGGTGTTCCCGTGCTGGAGGCTGAGGGTGTCTAGTTCCTGCTTCAGTCATCTGGAGAGCAAATGAAATCTAGAATAGAATTTTCCCTGTGGTGTTTTAGATGAAGTGACAATTTTAGTACATCTTCAATTTTGATTGAGAGACTGGTCCATGGCTCATTACCCTTTGGGTTTTCTTGCCTCAGAGACAGGGTGGGAGTATTGAAATGTATTAGTGTACATCCAGAATGTAGACAGTCTTGATGTCTCAACTTGTGAGATGCTTGGTAAAAACCAGATGATGGAGGAAGCAGGATTCTCAAGTGGCAGAGGTTAGACAGGGTAGATTAGTCAACGTAGTCACAATGTTTATTTTTTGAGGAAGATTAGCCCTGAGCTCACATCTACTGCCAATCCTCCTCTTTTTGCTGAGGAAGACTGGCCCTGAGCAAACATCCGTGCCCATCTTCCTCTACTTTATTTATGGGTCGCCCACCACAGCATGGCTTGATAAGCAGCATGTCGGTCCGCACCCAGCATCCAAACTGGCGAACCCTGCCCCGCCAAAGTGGAACATGCAAACTTAACTGCTGTGCCACTGGGCCAGCCCCCATAGTCACATTTTTAAGGGACAATTTTATCCTTATACAGATTAAGTTTCTATTGGTTCTCTTGGAGGGATAAGGACCGTGGGTACTTTTGCTCTCAGTATGGAATCTGACCCCAGAATCTGTTTCATGCTGTCTTTGACGTTTAGAAGTTCCATAAACATCCATTTTAGTTAGTTTTCCTCTGTATTCTGGGTGCTGCCGTTTTTACTTTCTTTTCCCTCCAACAGGTTCTGAATGGCTATTTCGTGCACTACTTTGCCCCGAAAGACCTTCCTCCTTTACCCAAGAACGTGGTATTTGTGCTTGACAGCAGTGCCTCCATGGTGGGAACCAAACTCCGGCAGGTGAGTGAGTGCCAGCCGCCCATTTCTTCCTCTCTGACTTTTGCCTGGGACTCTGATGTTCTCTGTGTGTTAAATTCAGTTGATGCCGAAGGTCTGCTTTACCATCCAGTTGTTCCTCCCTACAGAGAACATTCCTGAATTGGTTCAGTTAAGCCATTGACTAGACTGTCATTTCCACATGGGGGTTTTAAGAGAGCGGAGGGACATGCTATAGAAACAGCTTGAAATAAAAGGGACTGTCAGAGTGGATAAAGTGAGTGAGACAGGAATACATGGAGAGGGCCACTCAACAGCACAACTGTCGATGGAGTAACTCTGTTCAGTAATGATGTCCTTCGAGAGCAAAAAATAGAATCATCGGCAGCCCCCTTGGCCTTCCCTTAAAACAAAGGACTTGTATCTCAATAGCTCAGGAGTGATATTCTCACGGTATTTAGGATGAATCTTGGAATTCTAGGGCTGAGAGGGACATTAAGGGGACATGTAGTCTAGGTTGAAAAATTAAATTATCCTGAAAATACAACTATTCACATTTCTTGACAAACTCCTGGAAAAGCTATTCATTATCTTACTTGGGTATTATAAATATCAGAATTTTGCATTTATAATGTATTTCCAACTCACATAACAGGAAGAAAGAGCTACTGGCCGCCAGACCAACTGATCGCTCTGCTTTCCTCAAAAACTTAGATCTCTTAGCTGTTCTTTTTTACTTCATTATCATTTTTGTCAATTAATACTAAATATGTGGTTTAATGAGTTAAATAATCTCTCAAACCTTGTAAGAGCCCTCTGTCCCACCCGGTTCCACTCTTAGATCCCACTCCACATGCATTTGAAACTAATTCTCGTGGTTAAACTATTAGAAATATTTTCTCTCAGTTATTACTTTGTAAATGCTTTCTTTGGCCATTTATATTTTAAAAATTGTGTAGTGTAACATGTTGATCTTTTCTTCCTGGCATCTGATTTTCCTCCACCCCAAAATAGTAAAAGAATATATTTCAAAATGTGATGTGAGGATTGGGTTTAACTGTTTTCTTTCAGAGGATAGCCAAATATAATTTTAACTAGTACAAGGGGAGGATAACCTCACCCTGTAGGTCAGTTCTTGTAGTTCTTTAGGATCGCATTCCCATACAGAGTTCAGCCTGCTGACTCCTCCATTTTTAATGCTTTTCCTTCCTTTCACATCTTGACCTTCCATCTGGGATGACATTTTTTTTTCCTGAAGAACACTCATTGGTATCTTTTTATGGGTCTGCTGGTAAAGAATTCTCTCAGTTTTTGTTTGTCTGAAAATGATTTATTTCCTTCTCATTCTTTAAGGATATTTTTACTGGATATGGAATTCTAGGTTGGCAGCCATTTTCTCTCAGTCCATTGAAGGGAGATTCCATTGTCTTCTGGGTTCCATTGTTGCTGTTGATAAGTCCACAATATTTTAAACTGTTGTTCCTCTAAAGGTAATGTGTTACTGTCCAGTGATTTTAAGATTTTCCTCTTTGTCTTCAGTTTTCTTTAGTTTTAATATGATGGTTCTAGGTATGGATTTCTTCTTACTTTTTCTACCTGAGGTTTGTAAGACTTCATGAATTTGTGGGTTCATGGGAAAATCCTCATGCATTATCTATGAAATTGCTTCAGCTCAGTTTTCCTTCTGGGATTCCAATGTTAGATTTTCTCTACATATATATATATATATATATATATATATATATATATATATACACTTCTATTTATTCAACTTTTGCCTTTCTATACTTCATTCCAAACCTATCTTCCAATTCACAAGTTCTCTCTTCAGGTCTTATCTGCTGTTAAACTCATTTATTGAGTTATTTCAGTTGTATTTTTTAGTTCTAGAGTTTCATTTAGTTCTTTTTCATATCTGCTCTGTCACTTTTTAGAATGTTCAGTTATTTTACAAAGTTTTTAATAATGTTGTTTATTATCTTAGCACAGTAAACATAGCTATTTCAAACTCAGTATTTGATCATTCCAAACTCTCGAGCCCCTTAGGAGCTGTTTTTATTGTTTTCTATCTTCTCTCCTTGTGTGACTGGTTGTCTTTGATTACATGAAGGGCATTATATTAAAAAAAATTGTTTGTAGAAATAATCTGAGGTCTGGGATGATGATATATGCCTCCAGAGAAAGTTTTGGTTTGTTTCTGTCAGGTACCTGGGGGAATTACAATCTGGGATCATTTTAGTCCATTTTCACTGCTTGAGATTTTTCTGGGCAGCTCAGATGGCTTGAAGCTAGATTGCAGTTTTTCCAAGAGCTGGTTTATTTCTGTTTTGCACAAAGTATAGAGGGTTTATCACCGCACCTATCCTTGGTGGGCTCTAAACTTCAATTTTCAGTCCCCTAAGCTACTAAAGTGATGCTCAGCATCTCAGATATGTCTTTGGCCTTGACACACATTCCTTAGACAAAAGTGATCCCAAATGCTGAGCCCACCTCTTTAAATTTTTGTAGTGTTGACATCTAGTATCCAGCCACCAAAGTCACAAAATCAACTTAGCCAACACATGGAATTTAAGAACTTGGAGTATATAGAGCAAAGAACTTTACAGAGTATTTAAATAGGAAAGGCAGTGAGCCTTCTCAAAGACCAACAAATAATCAACACCACAAAAGAATGCTTCACTTATGTGTGAATAAAACTTTGGGAAATGGTACCCATAAGGAAAATCTACAGGTAATGTGTACTCAACCTTCCCACTGAGAATAACTGAAAAAGCTAAACAAAATGCATATTTTCTTAAATCTCGAGAGTGTCAGAGAGTTAACAAAGTAGTGAGAAAAAAGATCTGGAAGAAGATAAAATGTCATGGCTCCTTTTGAGACAACTATTGGCCACAGAATACAGTGTTAACTAGGTCTTGCATCTGACAGTGTGATAATTCCCATTTGGAGTTCAAATCAATGAACAATTACTGAGTAGGTGCCATTTGCTAGGTTTCCCTGTGTTATGTCATTAAATTCCTGTGTACCTATGAATCTTCAGATTTTCTCTTTTTTACTTTAAGACATAAGTTTCATGAGGGCAGGGTTTGGGTTTCTTCTGAAAAACTGTAACTTGATGAAGATATTGATGATTAAAGTTACTGCATCCAATCTGAATTTGTGTTACCATCAGATATTTTGCATTTTGATATTTTTACTTACCATTATATTATGAATATATATAATGTTATTAAATATTCTCTAAAAACTTGATTTTAAGGGCTGCAGAGCAGCTCTATTAGATAAAAACTTTTTTGAGAATGGGAGTGTTCTGCACCTGTGCTATCCAATATGGTAGCCACTAGTCACGTGGCTGTTGAGCGCTTGAGATGTGGCTAATGTGACCGAGGAACTGAATTTTTAATTTTATTTAATCTTAATAAATTTAAATTTAAATACTCCATGTGGCTAGTGGTTACCATATTGGACAGTGCAGCTGAAGAACATTTACTCCCTCCACCACCCATAGGGGATTTTTATTTCCACTTTTTGCTTTATAAACAGCATTGGGATGACAGTCTTCATGTGGAAATCCTTGACCACATGCCCAATCATTTTCTTTAGTTACATTCTTAGAAGTGGGGCACAGAATACCAACTGATTTGTGGTTTTTGATGCACATTACAAACACATTTTCTAGAAAGACTGTCCCAAATTGTAACATTTAAAACTGTTACCAGAGTAAGAATTCCAAATGGATTAAGCAGTTAAAAGTAATCAATGAACCACACCCCAAAACATGTAAGAAAATATAGGTGCATATTTAACTAGTTTTCAACTAGGGAACGACTTTGTAAGCCTAAAAGCAATGAAAGTAATTACAAAGGAAAAAACCTCAGTAACTTGAGTTTTATAAAATTATTAAACTTTCACTTTAAATAAAACAGAATAAAAGTAAACAAAAGACTGGGAAAAATTTACGTAGCAAAAAGATGTTTATCTTTATTATATAAAGTGCTATAGAAAGAGCAACAAGAGTCTATCTTTATAAAGAGCTATGCCAGATCAGTAAAATTAATCCTGTATAAGAAAATGGGCAAAGAATGTGAAACAGTTTACAACAAAGAAATAAGAAGATTCAATAAGAGTAAAAGAAAAAGAGTCAAATGTACTAGTAACTACAGAAATGCAAATGAAAAATGCTATTTTTATCTTCATGTCAAACTTTAAATAACGTAACTTGCTTATAATGACCATTTTTACAGTGTGCATTTATAGAACTCAACAAAATTATAATCTTTAAATTATTTCCCAATAAATATTGAGACACCAAAATGGTAAAATGTATGATCATTTCTACTGCATCGTCACACAAAGGCCTTCAGTCACCCAAAGGCTGCAGCAGCGTGAAGGACCCAGACCTTCAGGTGCCTGAGTCTCTTCTGGGTTTAGCTTCAAACCCAGTCCATTCCAGTAGATGAGGGTCTTCTTCCACTTCTGATGGGAGAACCATCAAGACTCTTCCTACCAAATATCCCCCAGAAAGAGAAATTCTGCCCCAAACTGTACAGGGAAAACCTATGAACTAAATCAGGGTCTCGTAGACTTACCTTTGATGATAAAATAATTTGGGCATTTCTTAGAAATATAGCACGGAACATTTTCAACATGCTGGGCATTATGCTAGAGGTACTACATGAATTATTTGATGGAGGATATTTCATCTTTATGACAACTTGGTTGTCAAACTCATTTTATTGATGGATAAACTGAGGCTTTGCAAAGGTAGATAACAAGCTAGTACATGGCAGAGGCAGGCTTCAAAGCCTGGTCTGACTCTGCAGCCCGTGGATCCAACCATGATACTCTGTGGGTCCCTGCTCTCGTGTGCAATGATAGAAACGTGAATGGATGCAAAGTGGGTGCAGTTTGCCATTTCAAGGCCCTATTGAGAAGGCTGCATTTCAGGAGGGATTTCCTTGCATTGGGCAAGAGCAATGTAATGCTAGATGGATAGGTAACTCCGCTTGTTATTCTCCCCCTTTCCTTCATTACTGGATATTAAAACCCCTTTCTTTGCTAGGCATTGAAAGCCTGGCATGCACTCTGCTGGCTTCCAAGCTACAGCGTGGCCTCTTTCCAAGAGAACCACCCTACACCAGCCAAACACATGTCAGAGCCTCTAGGCAACTTCTAAAGCTCATCGCTGCCTTGAGTGGTTTTGAAAACTGCGGATCATTTTAGCAGCTCTCAGCTTCTCTAAGGCCACAGCCATGAGTGAAAAGCTTAGCTGGCTCTTCATAGAGTCTTGTACACAATATCATGTCCACTGGTGAAACGGAAAATCACCCCCAAGCACAGGGCTTTCCTGATGTGTCAACGGGCTTGGCAACATCCAACATTCATCACTGATCCACTCAAATTCTGTGAAGAATCATTCACTGTTAGGCTGGATGTTCTTGGCTCCCTTCATCTTTGATGGGCCTGAGATCCTTCAGTGTATTTGTCACAATGTAGGGCACATAGTTGGTATTTAATAATTACTTGAACAATTGATTTATACAGATCATTTAATCTTAAAATGTATACTCAGGAAAGTGTGTGTCAGTACTGGGAGTTCCTGAAGCTGTGTGCATCTGGCATTTTCTGGCTCTGGTCCTAATCCCAGTGGGAATGTGAGCCTGGAAGCCAGGACTTAACTAGCTTGGAAACAGCTACAGAACCTCCCGCGGGTTGCTGGCACACGGCTTGGCTCTGTTTTCTCTCTCACCTGCTTTTGTTGACAAATGTGTCGAGTGATGGCTCTGGTGCTAGGTTGGGCAAGATTTCTGCCTCCCAATTTGAGCTTGTAAAACTTCTCTGTGAGAGGGGGAGCTGAGAGGAGCAACAAAAACCCATGATCAGGGTTAGACATTTTTTATTTTTGTGAGTTGCATGCTTAAAGCATTGGCACTGGTGAACATACCTGTCCTCGAGAACATTAGGGATAATATGTGTCTATTAAATACATTTTCCTTTGACCAACGTCTACACCTTCTTCTCTTTCTTTTCCCTAGTCTCTAGAATTAGATCTACTGCTATCATCTTCATATTTAGGAGCTTGGCCAAGAGACTCTTTTTGGCAACCAAGCAGTACTAACATATCATTTGCCAGATGCTTTTCATGCTACAACTTTCACAAATTCCTTCCCATCATCCGTGCCATTCCATGCCCATCCTGGATTCCCATGGAACTTTTGGAAGGTTGATTTCCTATCCATTTAATTCAGTCAACAGTTTTAGAGGATAAAGAACAAGCGTGATGTTTCTTATCTGTAATTGCCAAATTAAAGGGTGGGGAAATGTGAACTAATGAATTGGCGAATGGACATCTGAATGTCACTTGTGCTTCATCCACTGGCTTACTTCACGCTCCAGGACATCAGTTTCTTCCTCACTGGCCAAAACTCGGCTTCCAGGAACTATTTGGGCATTTTGTGTGCAAACTTATAGGCAAATAGTCTGTAAGCTCCATGGATTTGCGGATCATGTTGTTTTCGATCATTAAAGTACACATTCCTAGGTCCCAGCACAGTTCTTGACACGTGATAGGCAATGATTTTTGCTGAAAAGCGTACGGAGCACATGAACATTAAATGTAGCATGCATTTTTAAGGCACAGTAGCTACCGTTGAGTTACCAGTACATACCAAACATTCTAAGTGTTTTACACACATTTTTTCATGTACTCTTTCAGCAATCCAATGAAATAGACATGGTTACGCCCATTTAAAAATCAGAGTGTGATGGGCAGGAAGATGGTATAACTACACCGAATACACAAGTTATAAAAAAGAGAAGTTGGGAGGCAAGCCCCGTCTACCCTACTCTAGAGCTGTTTACCCTAACATCCTTCACTGTACTGTTAGAGGTAGACCATAAGGTAGCTGCAGACCACCTCTTAAGCTTTCGGGCTCTACCTGTTCTTACGCCAAGTGACGTGATGTGGAACGCTGCCCATCTCAAGTGAGGGCACACAGATGTCATCTGCCCTGAGAGGCTTCAGCCAACAGCATGGTGTGTGTGACATACTAATGGAGTTGTTCTACTCTGATGCATAGAATTAATTACTAGAACTTTATTTAACTTTAAGCACGTCTTGGGCATGTACAGAGATGCAGACTTCTTTCTCTTTCACCATTTGGAGTAGACAGGCTGAGTGCAAGCATGGAGACAGCACAGGGGTAGAGCGAGGAAAAGGCGGGTGACTGTGAGGTCCAATGATGGCTGTTGGTACACTCATTCTAGCCATCCTCTTCAAGATGGGTGGATCTGCCACATTTTGAAAAGGAGGATGCTGGGAAGACAGGATATGGAGCAAGTAGCTTTAAGTGATGAGGATCAATGGCAGACAGTCCGAAGTTCACTGAGCAGCCTGGAAGAATGCTCCACAGGGCCAGCAGAACCCAGAAGGGCCTCAGGGGAACTGTGCCCTGTTAGGAAGCGAGAGCTCCCTGAAGAAATGAAGGCGCTCAGAAGAAGAGGGATGCAGCCACACCAAATGAGATCCTGGCTAAGAAATTTGGAGGGCCTCCGGAGGTAGGCCATCATACAAAAAAAATGGACAATATAAGGTTTGGATCCTCGTGCATTGCCTTTTCAGCCCACAGGCCTTGTAAGCAGCTGAAAGCATGGCTCCAGACAATAACAGAAATGTCTAGCTTCTCCCTTTCTGGTTTTCTAGAAAAGGGTCCAGCAAATTTTCTTAGTAAAAGGACAGATAGTAAATATCTTAAGTTTCGCAGACTAGATGGTCTCTGTCGTAGCTACCCCAGTCTGCTGTTGTAGCACAAAGGCAGCCATGGGGAATAGGCAAAGAAATGGGCGTGTTGTCTTCCAGCAAAACTGTATCGATTAAAAACAGGCAGCCGTCTGGATTTGGCCCCCAGGCCGTAGTTTGCTGACCCTGGTCTAGAGCGATGACTCATTGGCGTATGGCTCGAGATCATTCAGTTGATGGTATTTATTCTCGTCTACTGAGCCGCTCTTGTCCAATCTCTGCCACCAGCAGATGCGCATTTCAGAAATACGTTACAAAACAGAGATCTGGGCCTTGGGGCAGTGAACAGAAGGCAGTGGAGAAAACTGGGTTTTTTTGACTCTGGTTCAGAATATGAGGAAATAAATGATGGACAGAGGGCAAAATATTTTTTCCCCCAGGCCACCAATGAAAATTTGGAGTTTTTTGTTTCAAAAAAAAAAAATTTGCTCTTCAACAATGATAATATACATAATTTTAAATAAATTGGAAGCACTCATTTAAAAACAAATTTGTTGAGGCAGTTAAGATTTACCCAGATGAAGTCGTGTTTAAAAAGTCTTGGGAATCTGAGTGAAGGCGCTATGTGGCTATCATACAAAGAGTAAATTAACAATATAGAGCTTCGCACACTCCTGCATCATTTGTTCAGGTTACCGGCCTTGTTGTCAGCATCTGAAAGCATGGTCCTAGAATAACCCAAAAGCCTAGCTTCCCTTCATGGCATCCTAATTTTGCACTCAAGTCTCTCCAGTCCAGATTGACAGACTTTCTCTGGAAATGGCTACGTAAGGAAACTTTTGCTGCAAGTAACAATGAGATAAACTCTGTAAATCAAAGAGGATTAAATGAGATAACAAATGAGGACGTGCTTATCAGCCTGTCAGGAAGCTTTGTTACTCCCAGGATTGCATAACCCTGGCTGGCTGATTGAAACTACAACTGGGTAAAATTCCTAAGAGCTGCTGGCTGATATCACAGCCACTCCCTCCTCTTGTTCATCTCCCCAAAGATGCCATCTGGGCTTTGACTCCAGACTTCAGATTCTCAAAGAACAAAATAAATATTGGTTATATGCCGTGGGAGAGGTACTAGGCCTTAAGGCTATGAGGATAAATAAGACAGAGTCTTCTCTCTCAAGAAGTCCACGGGAAAAGAGAAGTCATGTGAAAATTGTATGCAACATTCTCCTTAAATCACAAATATATGTAAGGGCCAGTCATGGCGCAATGGGGATGCTGATCACTTCTTTCTAAGGGTGGAGTAGAGGATGATGTGAATGGTTCTCAGAGGAGGGATAGTTGAGTGAGTCTTAAAGGTCTTTTAGTAGTTAGTTGAGTGGGTGAGATGAGAAGGGAGAGAGGATCCAAGAAGAGAGACAGATGGATAGTGTGTGAAAAACATGGAGGCAAGAGAAAACGTATATACAAGAGAAGCATCATATTTAAGTCACTTTAATTCAGGACCTTAGAATTTTGCTGCAGAAAAGAAACGTGGAACAATCTCATGTTAATTAAATCCGTCATGTCACGTAGATGGTGGGAAGAGTTTTAGGGAAGGAAAAGAGCGTGGGGTAGTCAAGAAAAGATTAGTGATACAGGTGACTTAGTCCTTGAAGATGGGATGCAAGTTTCTTGGCAGGAAAGGAGGGAGTGCATTCTCGGTTGGGGAAAAACATGGAGAAAGGCATGAAACAAGAGCTAATATGTTGTATCTGGAAGATTCTGGCAATATTTTGGATTAGCTCCCTTGAAAACCGTCCTGATAAGAACATTTAGAGAGGCAGGTAAATTGTAACCAGTCTTTCAAGTGCATAGCTGAGCTCGTAAACAAGCAAAGAACACCCAAGATTCTAAGATTGACAGGAGAACTGAGGAGCAAAGTGGTGAGCACTGGAGTTAAATGATGCTTTCTCCAGGTGAGTTGCCAGTATCTGTGTCCTAGGGCCTGAGGTTTAATGCCCATGTGGAAGGGGGATGAGAGCCTGCGCCCTCAGAGGTGGGGAGGTGAGCCTGAGACCATTGCATAACCTGGTTCTTTTGAAGGACCTCACCATTAGTGAAATAATGGGCAGAAAAAAACTCCTGCCTTCTCTACTCTGGACCCTCTAGCTTCCCAGAATCAATCTCCTAGTGCAAATGAGATGACAAGAAAAAGTAACCGAGAACCCTCCCCAACCCCCAACAGTTGAGTTCACCTGGTTTTATAAGCTCTTTCCTCCTACAAAAAAAATCTCACCTGCTGGTCCATGGCGTCTTCAAGAGTATGGGAAGATGGAAGGAGACAGGGATATCATGCCTTCCTCACTGAGGGAGGGTGACTCCACTACCTCTAATGAATTTCTTGTATATACAATCTACATGTGCTGACATGCTGTGTTTACTTTGTACATAAATGGTCCACTATCTCATATTTAGCATGACTTTTTCACAGCCTCTGCATATCTTTCTCTTATGTTCTTGATGTTTGCCAAGGCACATCCCTGGGAGAGTAGCATGAGTGGCACAGCGTGGACCTAACCCAAGGAAACAGAAATCATGAGAACTCATATGCAAGGGAAAGTTGAATGGGTTAAGGGCAGTCAGAGAGTCAGACACCAAAAAATCTGTAGAATGAAACAGTCAAGGCTCCAGAATCCAAACATGAAATTGGGCAATATAAACTTCAGAATTTAGACGAGGCACTGGGGACCGAGAACTCACTCATGTTAGCCAATAGTTGTGTCAGAGCAATGCATGGAGGACATAAATTACAAAGGAGGGCCGTGAACTTAAGTGAACTTCTCTTGGTCAGCATCCTCTTATTTACTTCCGGTTAGAGCAGGAAGCCATACCTGTGGATGACCCCCCAGGGCCTACAGATAGATGCGGTAAGGCTATGTGCTTGGCCAGAGAGGCATGGGATCGACAATGAGGGTAGTGAAAAAATAATCTGTTTGGAGTCTTGGGCTATTTACACATCAAGCATGAAAAATGGATATGCCTAAGACATCATAATGATCCAAAGAAATTTTATTGGCAAAGAGCTCTATAGAAAAAATGTACGATGACATTATTGGGTGTTTGATAATTTGTCAAAGCAAAGTCAAAACGTTAGATAATGAATCTTAACATTAGCCAGAGCTTTAACACGAGAAAGGGTTTGCTTCTCAAGTTAGCATAATGTTATCCAAACACAAAGATTAGTGAAATTTAGTTATGTTTACATTGCAAAAGATGTTCTAATATCTAAACCTATTCAGACCTTTTTTTTTAGTTAAGGCTGAATTGAACCAGAATTTAGTCTTTACCAATCATTCTCTTTTAAAACCAGTCCTGAAGTAATATTGGTATTTAGATCTGAACCTTTATAAAAAGGTGCTTTTCTCTTGCTCTGGAGAAATAATCATTTTAGGGGTCAACCCATGGCCAAGTGATTGAGTTCGCGCCCTCCGCTTCAGCCACCCGGGGTTTCGAGGGTTCGGATCCTTGGTATGGGCATGGCACCACTCGTCGGGCCACGCTGAGGCGACATCCCACATAACACAACCAGAGGACCTACCACTATGTACTGGGGGGCTTTAGGGAGAAGAAAAAGAAGAAAAAAAAGAGAATAATTTTATATTTTTTACACAGATTGGGTAAACATGTATGTAAATAGGTAATCAGAACCAGGGCTGCAATATAATCTAGCACAATACTGCATTGAAAGAACATTCGAAATTAGAATTCAAACAGTAAATGAAATTATAATAGCTTAAAATAATGTGTTTAATTATGGGAACCCTGTGATTTTTGCTTAATTTAGGAAACATGCTCTTCATAATAGTGTGAACATTAAAATGCAGAGACCACAGAAATAGTGTTTTCTGCATTTACTTCCAGGTGAAAGGTCAAGTCAGTATTTAACATTTACTAAACTGTTTTAAAATATTGGAAGATCTGAAGACTTATGTCCCAAATTTTCCATTTGTATGAAGAAAGCTTATTAGTTTCTGCTCTTTCTCCAAAAGGAACATTTTGGCCAGTAGGAAAATAGTTTCAGTGTCTTTCAACAGGATTCCTCAAATTTGACTGAGACGTCTTTTCTGGGTACTTTATGTTTCTTAATTGTAGTTTGAAGCATTTATTTTTAATGTGAATTATATAACGTGGTTCATTTCCAGAGATATTTGTGGCACAGTGGTGACGAGAGGGAACCAGGCGTTGTGTTCATCATTGATTTCCCTTATGAGTTTACATAACCTCTTGAAGTATACTTATACTGTAGGTAGGGGAGTAACATTATTTTTTTGTGCTTTGGTTTCTTCTCTGAAACCAATCCATTGCTCGATTTTTTAAAGTATAACAATGATATAGTCACAAATATATTATGGAGAAATGGTCTTTCTCACTCAATTTATCACCTCGCTCCTAAAGTTGGGCTTTTAAAAAATCTGATTACTTGGTGTGTCACGCATGATAAGAATTCAGGAAGCTTTCCGTCAAATCATCGAAAGGCTTGTAGCATGCACCTGTAAGGTTCTGCTACATTTTACAGAACAAGTTTTTGTTGGTCTTGAAATACCCGCCCTGAAGCGTAATTGATACCCATGGACTGACAACATCTGCTGGCAAGTCGTGGCTATTCTGGTCTTAGCCACGACCATGACTCCTGCCACGGGACAGCGCCCCATGGATGCTGGCTTTGGAGTGTTCGGACTGACGCTGGGATGTGGACGTGTCCACTCTCCTCATTGCTGGCGTAGCCAGGTGTTTACAGTTGTGGGGAGGGTCTGATGTTGCAAACTTTGATGGAGTCACAGGCTGTTTTTAGTTTTTGTCTGTCCTCTCAAATAGAATGTCTGTAGTGCCATACGACCACACAGGAGCTGGACGTCCTGGGCACTGAGGACCTCCCCCGGCTGGCATCAGGAAGGACTAGAGGCCGACAGGAGGACAATATAGATACAAGGCCGACAGAAGGACAATATAGATATGCTTTCTCCTTCTCCCCGCTGGTGTTGGTTGTCTCTACCCACCCAGGAAGGGAGGATGCTGACCCACAGCCCAAGCTTGTGTTGGGTGTATTCCATTTCCCAGTATCATCTCTCAGGAACTCAGGGCTGTCTTCATGGTGTGTATCTGTGGATCAAGACTCTCTTTCATGGCTCAGATCAGACTTTCATTGTTGGATTGTTTTAGGCTGTTCATTATAGACCATCTTTCTCTTGGGTTCATTTAAAAGGACTGCGTGGACCAATGAAAGAGAACATGTCAGCTCTTGGTAAACATTTTAGAATGAGGCAAGACATAGGACTTCCTGGGAGAGCAGCACACCATTCTGGGGGAAACATGGGATGGCCAACATCTAATACCCTTAAACTCGGGTTCCTTCTATGATGTCAGGGGCTCCCCTTGTATTGTGTCCAACAAGCCAGGATTTGTGGTACAAAAGCCTTTTGTGTCAGTAAGTTCGTGGTGAGTGTGGTTTGGCGCCGATGCAGAAATATCTCAGAAAAGCTGCCTCAGCAGGTACCCTGCTGGAAGTGGTAGCAAGAAGTGGGCAGGCAGTTGGGTTTTTCATGGGCTCCATTGACATTTTGCTCTGGGGGTCTTATCAGATAATGCTTCTCTACTTGGGAAATGTCCAATAGTCACTCACGATGTGGTAGTTCGCTCAGCGGAATCCTTACCCCCTTGAGGGCTGCCCTAAGAGCCTGCAACTGCTTGGGCTCAGTTTCGTAGAGAGGGAGTGGGGGGCGGAGCTGGGGGGAGAGGGAGCTTCCATCCCTTGACCCTAGTGCAGCTTAATGCACGGCCCAAAGTGCACAGGACAGAGCTGCTACCCGGACCCCCCTCCCCTGGTGGTAGCACACACAAGGGCAGCGTGAGTGCCTCTTTGGGGGCCCAGCTCTGCTCCTTCCTCTAGAGAGCTTCAGAGGACACTATGCAATCTTCTTTCCTGAAGATGCACTAGAACAAGGAGGACCATTGCCAACCATATTGGACGAATGGAGAATCTGAAACAGAGAGTTTATTTTTATTTATTTGTATCCCGCCTTGTTTCTGAAGGAATTTCAATGGACAGAGATTAAAAGACTGATTTAATAATAAACCTAAGGCAGAGCTGGAATTAACTTCTAAGGCACTGTTTTCAAAGGAAATACCTTTTTCCTCCTTTTAACCCGAGGAAAGTACATAGAAGAAGAATTCATCGCTGTAAAATAGTTTCAAGCAGAGAGTAATCGTTATTCTCTGTGATTCCACATGGCAAGGATTCAAAGGAATCTTGTCTGTCGCTAGCTTCCAGGCAAGGAACTTCTTCACTACCCGAGTAGTAAGAAATACATCCTTTTCATCCTATCTTCCTTCCGTCCAAACAATCTGGAGTGTTGTCAGGGCCCCTTCTGCTTCCATCTACACGCCGGTGTTCGCGGATTGCCCTCTGGATCAGCGGGGGCGGGGAGGGGGGGATACCTCTGGCTTGGTGTTTTCAGATCCCGGCACAGACGCACAGAGGAGACCCACTGGGCCTCTTGCTAGCTGATCTCTTGAGGAATTCTGACTCCTCTTCAGCCAGGCCTTCACGTGCTCCTTATTTCTCTTTCTCCAGGCACAGATATGGTTCTCCTGCCTCTTCCCAGCCACCCTCTCTCCCCAAGATTTATTAAGTCCTTCCCGCCAGGCTTACCACCTAGTCGTTGGATGAAGTGACCCAAACCCCTCTCTGCAAGTAAGCCCAGTCCTTGTCCCCGAATATAAAGGCAAATGAGGATGATGACTCGCTGGGAGCTATTCTTCTGGCCCTGAAGAGCGAATGTAACTTTATAATGTCAGACATTTGGCCTTCCTCATTAATCAGACCCGTAGCCTCAATTATATTAATCCCCGTAGGAACTCTATGCAATACGCACAGTCGTAAATTGTATATGGCTATTTTAAAAGATTTCCAGAGAAGACATTTCCACAGACTCCTGTGGCCACCTATGAGCAAGTTAATTTCAGGGCGTTATCACTCCAAGTGGTGTGTTGGGGGTTCCTCGTCTCCAGCAGGCTGGCTTCTTCCCAAAGTGGAAGGCCACCAGGTGGAGCTGTGGGGGTGGGGGGCGGGGGGAAGAAGTCCAAGGCGCATGGCATGCTGGGGTGTCCGCTGTCTGCTCCTTCAGGTCAAGTTGGTTGGAGAGGGCATTGAGGGGTAGGTGGTGGCCAGCCTAATCCGTCGCCTGCACTGATACAACCTCCAGGTCTTCTTAGTGGACATCCCACAGTCTTAGGTTTGGGAGGGACCTGAATGGGATGTGGTCCAGGCCCTCAAGTCTTCAGGGTAGTTCGGGCCTGCAGACTAGCTTGGATTGTACATTCCCTGCCTTTCTGGGCTGCCTCTGATCTTTCTGGAATGTGCATAGCCTGTTCTCTGGACTGTACCCTTGGAAAAAGTCTGACGAGGTTTCTGTGACTCTTCAGCACATAAACACCCTGTGCCGGCATATCAGCTTCAGCCCCCTTGCGTAGACTCTTCTGTCCGGACACTCGCCTGCCTTGCCTTTTAAGCCTTCTACGGAATGTGGACCTCCCAGGTCCACATCAGCCCATCTGAGGAGAGGATCTGAACCCCCAGAGGGTTAATGGGTGGCGGGGACTGCAGGCAACAGTGGCAGCTTCTGCCCCCAGGCCCCTCGGGATGAGGGGTGGGAGGCCATCCAAAAGGTCCTAATGCAACAACTGTGGGCCGGCTGGCCTGCCCGCCCTCGGTGCATGTGAGGATAAGTTGCAGCTGTGGCCTTACACGGTCATAAGAAACCTGTAGTTGCTGAACTAGGGAGAGCAGGGTGGAGAGGCTCAGAAAGCTATTCCTAAAGCAGACTATCCATCACTATGGGAGAAAAATACCAGCGAGGGAGCCAGGCCAGCCCTCTGGAGGTCTTTACACACTATTTAAGGAGCCCCAAGGATGCCAGCAGCTAAACAAACAAGTCCTGACGAGTTTCCCCTCGTGCGAGCCTGCACCCTGTGGGCCTGGCCAGCTCTGAGTTCCGACAGAGAGCAGTGGGAATAGTCCCAGGGGCCTGGCTTAGAGCTGGGCTCCCAACCGTGTCGTGTCCCGGATGGCCACTGCTTGATGTTGTCCTGTCCTGTCCAGCTGTGGACCTTCAGACTTTGCAGAGGTCTAGCCACTTCAACTGGGAGTGACGCCGGGCCCTTCTGATGCTCATGCTGGGGTCGTGTTGGAAGGAAGGAAGGGTGAGGAGTCAAAGTTGCCAGCTTCCTGGCTAATGCTGTCAGTGTCAACACGTAGGGCACTCCACCCACATGTGTTTATCGTCATTGTCTGAGTTATTTATTTTTACTTTAAACTATCCGTCAGTCGGCTCTCCGTTTCCTACACATCAACCTTCTCAATATTCTCCGTCTTAGGTTCCCAAGGCTGGGGGCTGGGTTTCTCCTATTTCCTTGTATTCACAGTAGAATTCCACCTCTCTCTCTCATTTACTCATTCAACAGATATTTACTGAGAGCCTAAAATGTACAAAACATCGCGTTGGGAGGATGAGGAAGGACAAGCGGATAGCTGTTTTGAGGAGCTCCCTCCACAGTGTGACAAATAGGCAATTTATTCACCATTTACTTATTCAGGAAGCACGCATCAAGAGTCTGCCATGTGGCCAGGCACAGCTGGGTATTAAATACAGAGTGGTAAAACAGAAAACATGCCTGTGCTCAGAAGCATAGACACAAGGGCACATGTGTACAGCGATGGATGTCAATGAGACTTTGGGTGGTAAACACAATGTTGTCTACACAGAAATCGAAATATAATGATGTAGACCTAAATTTTATATAGTGTTGTAAATCAATGTAACCTCAATAAAAATTAATTAAACACATTTTAAAAAAGAAGCATAGCACTGAGCTGGACGGATTTGTAAATGCACCAATATATGATTGCATTCGCTCTATAAACGTTGCGAAGGGAAAGAACAGGGCTCCATGCTTGCAAGAACAGGGGAGCGGTGTGTAAGCCCAGAACTAAAGGGTGAGAAGGGACCAGCAGTAGTGCAGACTGTAAGGAAGAGCATGCCAGGCAAAGGGAACAGGAAGTGCGGAGGTCCCCAGGTGGGAAAGATTTTGAAGAAGTAATGATAATGTCATGTGGTAAGTGCCGAAGTGGACATGTGCGTCGAGCGATGAGCATCTCAAAGGATGGGGCTGATTCTTGTCTTCGCAGTTGAGTTAGGAATGGCTTCACCAAGGAGGGCATGTGTGAGGTGAGTCTTGAAGGACAAGCTGTAGTTCAGTGGATAGAAAAGAGGGGAAGGAGGGGCCAGCCCCATGGCCGAGTGGTTAAAGTTCTGTGCACTCCGCTTCAGTGGTCTGGGGTCCGTGGAGGCACAGATGTTAACTCAGGGCCAATCTTCCTCAAACAAAAAAAAAAGAGGAGGAGTGGCAACGGATGTTGGCTCAGGCTCAATCTTCCTCACAAAAAAAAAAAAAGAGGGACAGGACAGGGAGCTGTTTGTACAGAGGCATGAAGTCACGAAAGAGCTTGGTGAGGTAGGGAAGTTGAGTGTGTGAGAAAGTAGACTTTAGAGTTTATAGTGGGGCAGGAATAGCAGGAAACAAAACTGGAAAGGTAGTTTGGGGCCATTTGTTTTATGGAGGAGAGTTTAAGCTGTTTGCTGAGGCTCGTGAGGAGCCCCCGAAGGTCGTGCACAGAAGAGGTTGAAAGTCTGACTCTGGCAGCAGTGTAAGGCAGACTGAAAGCCTGTAGGAGGTACAGGCCCTGTGTCACACCCATTCCATGTGTGGGAATTTATCCTCCGGAGATAGGGGTGAGCACAAAGACGTGTGAGTAATGAGCTTCCAGCAGTGCTGCTCAAAGAGTCAAAAATATTAAATTATGGCATATGCATGCAATAGAAAATAGCGCCACCATTAAATGACATGGGTGTGCAAACTGCATATGATATAGTAAATAAAAACTTTCTAGTGTGATATATTATATGACCGTATTTTGCTTTGAATTACACACACACACACGCAGAGGGAAGTTTCTGAAGGAGGTGTGATACACCAGCATTTTAATGGTGGCTGCCCCTAGGTGAGTGGGATTTTGTGAGTCTCATATATTTTTTTTCTGATCTTTTTTAATGAATTTTTTTTTTTTGCATTAAGAAAACATACAAAAGAAGAAAAAAGTCTATTGACATTCTAGGGAAGAGGGGTGCAAGCCCAGATTACGGTCACAAGGATATTTAGGAAGAGAAGAGAAGAGCTGCAAAAGGAGATGGAATTGCCAGGACTGGGGGACTGAAGGACGTAGGGTTAGGGAGAGGGGCAAGAAGAAGATTGGACATGATCTCTGGGTTTCTCACCTGGACCGCTGGGTGGCTGGAGGTGCCGTCCTCCAGGATGGAGAGCCGCAGGGGAGAAACCGCAGGGTGGAAAGGCAAAGCTTCTGATCTTCAACATGTTGAGTCTGAGATACCTGTGGGACGGGCAAGGGGAAATGCTTGGCAGCTTGGTTTGGATCTAATGAGAGAGGTGAGCTCTGGAGACTGGTCTGGAAGTGAGCGATACAATGATTGGGAGTGGATAAACTCACCTGGCGGAAGTGTGTCTTGAAAGAGGTGGGCTGAGGATGTAGGCATTCCAGGGTGGCTGAGAAGGAGGAGCCAGCAAAGGCAAGGAGAGGACTGGTCAGAGAGAGGAGGGGATCCAGGGTGGTGCCAGGGAAGCCAGAGGCAAGCAGAGTTTCAAGAAGGAGGGAACGGCCATCATGGTAAATAGCCCACAGATACTTTAAAATGGCTTCCAGAAAGTGCCCAGAAGTTTCCGGTGTGGGTTCTGCTTATTTTCACAAGATCCTCAGACACATTTCCTCGGGATGGGAGTCGGGGTTAGGAGAGGACAGGAAATTCTGCTGCTAGTAAGTCTGTCTTCTGAACAATCAGGTGATGGCATGGAGGGAGGACAGGCCCAGTGCCAGAAGGCGAGAACAGAGACTAGAGCTGGGTTCCTAGGCCCCGCGTGAAAATTAGCATCACCAGTGCCATTCTTTTCTCGTGGAAGACCTGGGGCGAGTTGGGGGCATAGGACAACCTCCTGTAGTATGAAAAGATGGATTTAATGAAATATATTCCTTGTTCTCATCCTTGGGTGGATGCAGAATTTATTCAGTGCTTTCTGCAAGGATCTTATAGGAGAAGAATCCATTAATTGCTGCCAGAAATGAAGTGAAAGAAACAGAGCCCGTCGGCATACAGGGACCTGGAAGGAATCCCCAAATAAGCTGCATGTTATAAGGGTTATAACTCAGAATCTCTGCCGTGCCAGCAGTCTCGGGGCTGAGATTTCACTGCTGCTGGTGTGGGTGTTGGCCCTGGAGTCTGACTTCCTGGGTTTTAATCCAGGCTCCCGTGGGGCATGATGCTCACCCGTCTATGCCTCCGTCTCCTCGCCTGTGAAATGGGAATATTCGTAGTCACTGTGCTTCCAGTGAGCTGTGAGGATTAAATGGGTCAGTCACCTCAGCGTCTGAAAAGCTCTCACACTTGGCATAGTACTTGGGGAGTAGACGGCCCCCAGAAAATACTGGCTCCCGATGTATTCCTGTGATATCATGAAACTCCACTGCTTTCACCGTCCAAGAATGAAGGGATGGGGGAAGTTGAGGCACGAATGTCATTAATTCGGTCGGGATCCACAGGAGGAATGATAGGTGAACATTTGTCCCCTCAGGCTAGAAATGCTTAGTTTTCTAAACTATGTGGGAAAGAATGTAATGTACGGATTTAAAAGCAGACACGTCCAGAATAGTTTTCCAAAGTGGATGTTGAGGTTCCTGTGAAATTCGGGGGCCCATAATGGGATGTTAGAGTGAGAGCAGTTGGATATGGAATTGAAGAGTAAGACTAAGGAGTGAGGAAGAGGGCAGTTCAGAAGGGAAGAGAGAAAGCAGGAGTGGCTATCTCGCGTAGACAGAGAGGTGGAAATTATAGAGCGAGAGGTGATACCATCTGAATCTGGGTTATAAAGCAATGGCAGAGAGTCGCAGAATCTGGGAAGAGACTGACAGAATTTTCAGAGGAATCGTCTAGTTCTGCAGCACGCCTCATTCTGACATCACGGCCCCAGACTTAAGCGCGTCTTTCTAACTCCGCTGCCACCCACCCACTAGCAAACGCGTGTGTAACTTCTGTCTGCCTTGCCCTGTTCTTAGTACCTAAACTGATTGAATCCTCGTCACAGCCTCATGAGGTAGGTACTGTTATTGTCCTAATTTTACCGATGGGGTAACTTAGGCACAGTGAGATACGGCCAATAGTAAGTGATGGAACTTACAACCCAGAGCCCCGGGGCCACACAGATAGTAAGTGACAGATCCAGGGCAAACCCAGATGGCCCGCTCTGAAGTCCAGGCTTGTCACCACTGGAAAAGCTCCAGATGCCATCGTGATGGCAATTAGGTAATGAGTGTCCCTTACCTAAGATGCCGAATCTCTTTAAATGTCTAGCAACGATGCTGTTTAGAGAAAACAGCGCTTTCTTACGATATCTGGTCGATTGTTTTAGAAACTCTTGTCCAGGCTCCTAGAGTTTTTCTGTTTTTAATTTCATATGGCTCTTTCCTCTTTGCACAAGTCATGTGTGACTTCACGGCACACTTTTATCCATCAGCGTCTCCAGAACGCACCTGTGTCACCTCTTTGCTTGGCTTGAACTGTCCTGTTTATCATCTTTGCTCCTTCTCAGAATGCCCTCTCTAGTCTCTCAAGTTATCCGGTTTCTTTAAGGCTCATCCTCAGATTCCTCCCTCTCTGTAACGCTGGCCCCCGTCACTCCAGCCCACGGTTTTTTCATTCTCCTTAAATTCCTATGGAATTTATCATTTGTACCTTTAATCTTGTAATTCATGAAATGCCCATACATTCATTCATTCATTCATTCGCTAGACTTCTCTCTAGCGCCTCCTGTGTGTCAGGAGTTCTCCTACATGGCGGGTGACGTGAAGATGAAGGGAACCTGCTTACAAAGAGCTCCCAGTATTGTAAGAGAAGGAGATATAAAGCAAAGAAGCATGACTGGGCCATGTGCGCTTTATAATATGAGAATATCGAGGACAGTCACAGCCTAAAGGAGAGAGGCTCAGCTCTCTTTGGAGGAGTTAGAAAAGGTTTCGAATAGAGAAGATAGCTCATTAACTGGGTTTGAAGAATGACTGGGGCCTTGTCGGGTGAAAAGTGGGCATAAGGCAGTAGGGAAGAACATTCTAGGTCAAGAGAAGAGCAATGGTGAAGCTACGGAGGCCTGAAACAGCATATGACATTTCATGTGTCAAACACCCATTCACGTCTTGTATAAAATTGTAACGAGTTTATGCCAGTTTTTTTCCAGCTAGGTGATAAAGCTCTTTGACATTTATCCAGTCCCTTTACATAGTAGGCACTTAGTTTTAACCCTGGGATTGTTGCTGGTGTGCAGTTTCCAAGCCAGGGGACGTGTGGACTGATGTGGTTGGAAGTCTCTGGTTTTCTTTTTCTGTTTGCCTAGACCAAAGATGCCCTCTTCACGATTCTCCATGACCTCCGACCCCAGGACCATTTCAATGTCATTGGATTTTCCAACCGGATCAAAGTGTGGAAGGACCATTTGGTATCAGTTACTCCCGACAGCGTCAGAGACGGCAAAGTGTACATTCACCACATGTCGCCCACGGGAGGTAAATATGAGTCCTTCTTCTCACGTTAGCTTCAACGTGATAATAAGCGAGTAGCTACTTTTCTGCCAAGAGATGGGGATTTGAAAGCTGAAGCCGATCGCAGGAAAGGAGATAAGAGGTGAGAGCTTTCCCAGGCGCTTATGTTTCTCTGCACACCAAATCTGTAAATTCTCCTCTTCCAGGCCCCAAACGAAGATGGTCAAGTAAGTTATGGGGGAATACCTGATAGGTTTTGGAGGCTTTCCTGGCCTAGCTCACGGGTCCTGAACAATGAAGCTGTTTTTGTAAATTGTTTTTGGAAGTGGAGTTAAAGCCAGCTAGATGATCCGTGTGCTTGAATATTAGCACCTTAGGAAGCAGCGGGTGGGAATGCCCTGCTGATCCACCAGTCCTCTTGGCTGGGCTGTCGCAGAGTAAGTGGAGCATGAATCCCAGATGGCCTGGGAGGTGCTGTGTTTGAAAAGCATGATGGGCTCTGAGTCTTTGCACCCTTGGCTTGGGTATGGTGTCCAGGTGAGTATGCAGAGGAGGGAAAAGGTCATAAAGAATTCTAAGAGAGCCAGCCCTGATGGCCTAGCAATTAAAGTTTGGTGCACTCCGCTTTGGCAGCCCGGGCCAGGTTCCCGGGCACAGAACCATACCTCTCGTGTGTCAGTAGCCATGCTGTGGCAGCGGCTAACATGGAAGAGCTAGAAGGACCTACAACTAGGATATACAACTACGTACTGGGGCTTTGAGGGGGAAAAAAAAGAATTCTCAGATTAGAGAATCAGAACAGGTGACCCAAGTGTGCTCAATATAAATTCCTCCAACTCAGGACCTTGCTGTAATTTCCATCTCTAGTTCAGTGGACACATGGCAGGTGCTTGGTTTTGGAGTGTTTATTGGAGCTGACCCTGACCTCCTCCCCCTTCTCTTAAAGGCCCTTTCCAGAGACGCCATCTCCTGGAGCTGTTGTCTCAGTTAATTCTGCTTTGGTTATCTGGAAACATACAAAGGCCCAGTTCAGTCTTCTTCCATCTGAGATTTTTCATCTTTCGTATATTAATTATTTCCTAGCCAAGACAAAGGTCTGATTTCCCAAATCTTGCTTGGATAGAATTTTGACTTATAATGGGATTTCCTACCAGTCTCCACAACAACATGATGTAGGAACTGCTTTACTGGCGGATGGGAGAAATAAAAGATAACATTTAATATTATAGCGATGATCTATGGCAGGAAGTTGACAAGACTGTAAAGTCCTTGAGGAAAGAAGCTCTTCTTCACCTTTGTAGCCCCTAGTTCCTGGCATAGCTCCTGACATACAGTGCATGCTTGATGAATATTTGTGAAGTTGAATTTATTTTAATAGTCCTGCTTACTATTAGAATGATGTTTGTGGGGAGGGTATAAAGCTTTAGAAAATAGTTAATGTGTATTATGTTCTTTTGGAATCTAAACCTTGGAAACCTTATTGGTTTCCTTTATTTTTCCTTGGCACTTCATCACCCCAGCCTCTGCAAGAGAACAGAAATTAACCTGTCACCTTGGAGAGGGGTTGCATTAGGCTTGCATTAGAGGTGAAGCATAGATTCTGGAGCCAGACTGCCTGGATTTGAATCCAGCTCCACCCTCCACGAGTCATTTAACCTCTCTATACCTCAATTTCCTCATGTGTAAAATGGGGTGGTGAATGGAGTTGTTATTAGGAGGAAATGAGATAAAATATTTAAAGTAATTAGAACAGCAAGCGGCATATAGGAGGTCCTCTGTAAGTGTCAGATATGACCATTTGTACCCAAGTAGTCCTTCTTGCTGCTGCCCTTGGATCCTTTGATGACCCCAGGTGAGCTCTCTGTGGAATGGTTGGGACAGCTCTCTGGGACTTTCCCTGTGGAGAGAGCCTGCCTGTTGTTAAGTGTGTGGGAGATGCACTGGCTTAACATAGGTTCGATTCCCACCTGTGCCTTTGGTGCCTGCTATTAGGAAGGCTAAGTCCATCCGTTTGCCTGGGCTCTCCTTGGCTTTAAAGTGGAGGGAGCAATCTGGCACCATTGCTAAGTTCTAGATTAAAGAGAAAATAAACATCTGCCTTTTAGTCCATGCCCACACATCCAGAGGCAATGTGAAACCAGCCTGGGCGTTCAGAAAGGCGAGTCAACGAGCCCAAAGAAATGTTAAATACTGTTTCAGCTGTAACTTTCCCTTACGTTCGGACTCTGTGTACATCTTAGAAAGAATTATCCATGTGTTTGTGCAGACGTGGACATATATGTTTTTTCAGCCAGAAATTCTGAGGATGTGGAGCAACAGGGGAAATGTTTAGTTCCCCCAAACATGGTACATTTTGCGGGTAGATAAAGATCACTCCAGTCAGGGCGATAGATTGTGGTGATGGGTGTACAACTTCGTAAATTTACTAAAAATTATTTATTGTGTACTTAAAGTGAGTGAAGCTTTTAGTATGTAAATTTCATGTCAATAAAACCATGGGAAAAAACC
Source organism: Equus quagga (assembly GCF_021613505.1). Taxonomy (NCBI): domain Eukaryota; kingdom Metazoa; phylum Chordata; class Mammalia; order Perissodactyla; family Equidae; genus Equus; species Equus quagga. The sequence goes on from NC_060278.1 coordinate 25,133,408, forward strand.
CCACTAGAGTCAGAAAGGGCAGTAGTGTTCACAGTCACAGTAAGAACTCGTGGTTTCACGTGGTGATGGTAGAACAGCGACAGCAGAGTGGAGTGAAATTCTTAGCTAGTCCAGAAAGCTCCTATTAGCTGGCAGTTTCAACCTCAGCCAACTGACTGTCCATCTCTCCATCCCCCAAGCAAACACCTGTTGAGCACCTGCCACAGACACTGTCCCCTGACTTTGATCAGAGCTGCTGGGGACAAGCTCCTCAAAAGCAGAACTAGTGGGGGCGGGAGATGTAAAATGTAAAGCCTCCTCCGTGTGTGTGAAGGTTCTGAAGAGCAGAGGGGATCCCCCGGGGGCGGGAAGCGAGGAAAGGAAGGCAACGGAGGCAGGAAAAAGCTGGTCAGATCCTCAGTCAGCACCCTCCAGCCCCCGCCGCATTGAAGTCATTTGAGACTGTCTCCAGTTGCCCCACCTCCTCCTTCGGTGCCCTTTCTTTCCCTCTGTGACTCTTTCTCCCTCCAAATTCCTGCACCCAACACCCTCCTGCCCTTTTCAAAGCTATTCTCAGAGAAAGATGTAGAAACCATTAATGCTAAGGTAGTGAAGACTTCTCAGCCGGGGTACCAGCAGATACCTTCAGGAGAAGCTTACAGACAGGGGGATGATCCCGTGCCATTTCTATTCATTTAGCAAATGCTTGCCAAATTTCTAGACAGGCCATGTAATCTGGAATTACCCCAAATCTGCAAGTGACTGCTTCCTCTTGTCCCCCACGTCACTCCTGCTAGTGTTTCAATGGTTGCGAGTAAACCACAGCCATGAATGTGCTCCCAGGTTAAGGAGACGAATGCAAAGGCTTGAGCTGTCCTCTTTGGTGTCCCACAGGCACAGACATCAACGGGGCCCTGCAGAGGGCCATCAGGCTGCTCAACAACTACGTGGCCCACAACGACATTGAAGACCGCAGCGTGTCCCTCATCATCTTCCTGACGGATGGGAAACCCACGGTCGGGGAGACCAACACCCTCAAGATTCTGAACAACACCAAGGAGGCCACGCGAGGCCAAATCTGCATCTTCACCATCGGCATTGGGGATGACGTGGACTTCAAGCTGCTGGAGAAGCTGTCGCTGGAGAACTGTGGCCTCACACGGCGCGTCCACGATGAGGACGACGCGGGCTCACAGCTCATCGGGTCCGTTGTCTGCCCTCTTGGGACAAGGAGGGGCTCAGAGGGGGGTTGAGGGGGTGGTTCCGTGAAAGACTCAGAAGTGAGGATGTCTGGCCGCCCCTTAACCTCAAGTCTGCTGGGCACGATCATAACTCATGACACCAGGAGACGTCATGCTGTGTTTTGAAACCAGGCAGATCTGGGTTCAAGTTCTGGTCCTGCTTTGTGACTTCAGGCAAGATTTAAGACGGTCTGTGCCTCAGTTTCCTCATCTATAAAATGAGGATTATGATTGATTGACAGAATTTAATGAGAAAACCTGTGTAAAGTATGGGCGAGATGGTGCTCACGTGGAAGGAGTTCTTTAGCTCTTGTGGTTATATTGTCTCCTTGACGTTTCAAAGAGCTTTCTAGGTTATTTACTCTAATTCTGCCCTCTGGGGTAGGTAGGAAAAGTAGTGTTATCTTCTTTTTGCATACTAGTTAAAATGATCACGTTTTTATTTTGAAGCAAAATGACCAATTAAAAATGGCCACTGATTATAGTATTTTTTGAGGTGGAGAAGAAACTGGAGCTTAGGTCTTCTAACTCAGTTTAGTGTCTCCCCCCAGACCTCATGGTGCCAAATACTGGGTGTGCCTTTGTCGTTGGTCTGAGGAGGTGTCGACCCCCAGTTCAGCATTATGCCCTTTAATCTGCTTTGTGGCACAGATAGTATATACTTAAAAGGAAAAGTGAGGTTTGAGTAGATTTATAGCTATTTAAAAGCCATAATCAAAGAACATTCATTAATGAGAAATCTTAACTGGAGGTCTGTAAGGTGGGCAATAAAGATAAGTCCTTGGTGTGGGGCTAGCCACCATTTTTCCCCAGCATTTTTGTCAAAGATTTAAATAAAAATACAGATTTTCTTTCCACATTTTCAAAATTATTCAAAACTACATTCAAAGAGAGAGAATTGAATGCACTGTATAATAGAATTGAGATTCACTGTGTTCATAAGCAAAAGCAATTACTTTGATACAGACCAACTGCACTGTCACACTAGTCAAAGCACTATCCATACCTAACATTTATCAAGAACCTACAATATGCCAGGCATTTCTACGTGTACTACACATGATCCTTGCAGAAATCCTGGGAGTGGGTGTAGCACAGTAAAGACGAGCTGTCGTGTGGATGACTCTCCCCTGTAATAGTCCGGACAGGCTGGATTCCGCTCCAGTAGGTCATTCAGAGACCCAGGTTCCATCCATGTTATTGCTCTACACCCCTTAGGTGTCATCTTTCACTGTGAGGTTGTAGTTAGGTCACTACCAGTTCTGTATTCCAGCCCCAAAAAGGAGGAAAGAAAAGAAAGGCAGAGAAAGCTGTTCTGTTGTAAGCAAGCATCGTGCAGAAGTTGTGTGTATCACTTCTACTCATACTCCATTGGTGAGAACATGGCCACATTTGGCCACGGTGGAAGCTAAGAGATGTAATTTGTAGCTGGATGGGCGTGTGCCCAGTTAAAACTCAATTATTATGGAAAAAAAAGGGGAGAATGGGTTTGTGGAGACAGCTAGTAGTCTACCAAAGTAGTTACTCTTAACAGTCCAGTTTTACAGAGGAAGAAACTGAAGTTCAGAGAGGTTAAGTCATATGTCCCAAGACACAGCAACGTTGTGGCTGAGGTGGAAGTCTAACTCCACAGCCCGTGCTCTCTAGATCTTTGGAAAGGGGATTTTAATTGTCTCCTTACTCAGCAAAAACCAACCGTATGACATAATTAGGAGAAAAGCTAAAGCAAGCAAATGCTGCGTTACACGAAAGTGCGGTGTCAAAGTCAAGGTCAGCTTTCCGAAGTATAACGGGCTGGTTCAGGTGCATCTGGACCATGTGTTTGGTTCTAAGAAAAATGTGGTAAGAGGCCCTTTGAGAAACGTGGGTGTGTACAAAGGAAAGTTCCCAAGAGTGGTTAGGGCTTCCTGAAATTGTGTCTTATGAAGAATGGTTATGAGGGGCTGGCCTGGTGGCACAGCAGTTAAATTTGCATGCTCCGCTTTGGTGGCCTGGGGTTTACTGGTTCGGATCCCGGGTGCAGACATGGCACCACTTGTCAAGCCATGCTGTAGTAGGCGTCCCACATATAAAGTAGAGGAAGATAGGCACAGATGTTAGCTCAGGGCCAGTCTTCCTCAGCAAGAAGAGGAGGATTGGCAGCAGATGTTAGCTTAGGGCTAATCTTCCACAAAAAAAACGAATGGTTATGAAATTGGGGGTCGATGAGGCTACATAAAAAGAAGACTTCAAGGAGCACATAGCAGTGTTTGTCCAGCATCTAAATGTCAGTGTTTTCCCAGCATCTAAATGTTGAAGATGGGTTAGACTAGTTCATGCTGTGTTGCTCCAGAAGCAAAACTGAGACCAGTGGGTGGAAATTGGAGGGAGGAAGATCTCAATCTACTACAGGAGCTTCCTCCTTCTCATCAGAGCAGTTGAACAGAAGCGAGGAAGCCATGTGAGGTAGTGAGTTCCCTGTCACCAGGAGTGTTCAAGCTACTACTTCATGGGCTCCTATCAGACATGTTCTGCTGGACAGAATGCTGGACTTGATTGCTTCTACGATCAGATCCACCCCTCTGACAGTCCATAATATCCTTTAGGACCTGCCCGCAGCCAGGGCAGGGCCCTGATTCTCTCTCTGTCTTTCCACTCCAGGTTCTATGATGAAATCAGGACCCCTCTCCTCTCTGACATCCGCATCGATTATCCACCCAGCTTGGTGGAGCATGCCACCAGAACCCTGTTCCCTAACTACTTCAACGGCTCAGAGATCATCATTGCCGGGAAGCTGGTGGACAGGAAGATGGATCAATTGCACGTGGAAGTCACGGCCAGCAATAGTAAGAAATTTGTCATACTGAAGACAGACGTGCCCGTGGGGCCGCACAAGGTTGGGAATGGTGTTACGGGAAGCTCCAGGCCCAAGGGTGATGGCAAGGAGGACCCCAACCATCTGGAGCGTCTTTGGAGCCACCTGACCACAAAGGAGCTGCTGAGTTCCTGGCTGCAGAGTGATGATGAGCGGGAGAAGGAGCAACTGAGGCAGAAGGCTCTGGCTCTGGCCATGAACTATAGCTTCCTCATCCCGTTCACATCCCTGAAGCTGAAGAAATCCGCCCAGCCGACGGAGAAACTGGAGGACACCCATGGCATGTCGGCCGCCATAGGGCCGGAAACCGTGATGCAGAGCCTGAGAGGCGCCCCCCTGCAGCCAGGTAATGAAACCCCAGTGATGGCAGAATGGCAAGAACCAAATATATCCTTTCTGACTGCTTTTCAGGCCAAGGTCACCTTGGCAATAGTTTGTCTTATTTTATAAACAGTCACTCTACATGCAGCTTTTATCTTCAACGAGTGTGTTCGATTGTTGTGTTTGTGTTGTTTTAAACTGTCGATCTCTGTAGAGAAATTAGAAAAGGTGGCATTTGTCTTAGAAATGGTGCCTGGTGAAGTCAGTAAATCATCGATATCAGTATCAGTAAATCATCAATATTGAAGGCCAACCATGCCCAGGCATTCCCAGAGGCACCGAGATGGGCAAACAAATAAACAAATGTTCATTTTAAGTGCCTTTCAGCATTTTTATGGACTTCCCAGTTATGTCCTTTTAGGTGTGGGCTTGATTTTATTTTCCTGAGGACATATGGGAGGAGCTAAGTTCTGGATTCTTGAGAGAATTCACCCTTTAATGCTTATCACTCAGAATCTGGACAGAAACTGTCCTTATCAGTCTCAATGCCATTTTGTTGGACGGAGTTAGGAGCGACAAGAACAGGAGAAGTAGTTCAGTCAAGGGAGAGGATTGTGCTCAGTAATATCTGTTTGTGGAAAACAGTGTGTTTTTGATGCGTAACATTTTTATTAAATTCCTGGCTAGGTCACATCTCCAAAGGAGAAGGAACTGACATTAACCCGGGGCCTGCAAATGCTGTTTCGTTTATTCCTCCCACTCTAAACTCTGAGAAGCACCAGGCCATGGCAGAGAGAACATGAGCTTAGGATCCAGACAGCTGAGCTTCCGCTCGCCGACTCCCTTAACCAGCTGTGTGTGTGGTTCGGGGCGGGTTTCTGAACCTCTCTGAGCTTCTATTCCTTCATCTGTAAATTGTAGATAATAATGACTTCCCCAAAGGACTATTGCAAGGAGTAGATGGATGAAGTCTTTGGTACATCATGAGTGTAGGTCAGATACTCTCTCTCAAGACGAGTGCAGAACTAGAAATTTATTGCAAAGTTCTGACCCTGATGTAAAGGTTAAAATGATATGGTGCCTTTTTAGAAAGGGGGGAAGCTTATCTTGGCAAAACTTGTGCAATTTTAGTTGTGATGAAAAAAGTAAGTTGCATGACGCTGTTAGCTCATGCTACGAGATCCATGCCACGTCCAGGGAAAATGGCTTTTTGAGTAACACCTTTATTGTATGTCAGTGACTCAAATCTCAGTAGCTTCAGAAGAGATCGAACTCAAATGACAGGAGGCTCAGAGAGCCAAGGACACAGACGAGGGAAGAACCGATCGATTGCTCTAAAGAGTTGTTTGAAATAGGATTTTCCTGAATCGTCAGCGAGGACTCAAGACAATCTTTCTTTTCCTAAAGCTCTGATGATTTTGCAATTTTAATTTTAGTCTTTTTGAGTGTCTGTGACAGCAGCCACTCACTGAGGCTCCTCACAGCAGCCCTCCAAACTGAGAAGTCCCTCCTCCTTCGTGGTCTGCCTACTTCTGCCGGTGTCCTGCTGGCCACAGACCAGTGTGGAGAAGGGGCCACTTAAAAACCATTGATACTTTAATCTTTAGTTTCCGTGAGGGACAAAAATCAGTGAAGAGGAGCATAATCTTCTTAATACATACAATTTGAAATAAGATATGCATTTTCTTTACAGAAATTGATTTACTTTTAGGTTGTTCTTTCATTGAATATTTATTTTTGCCTGCTGCTTTATGAGTTGTACTTACACACGTGGCTGTGGACACTGGATTATAACTGTATCTTTTTTTTTTTTTACTTTTTTTGGTATTTTTTTTAAATTGTGAGAAAAAAAGAATACATAACAAAATTTACCGTCTTAACCATTTGTCAGGTAGCGTTCAGTAGTGTTGAGTATATTTACATTGTTGTGAAACAGATCTCCAGAACATTTTCACCTTGCAAATCTGAAACTCTGTAGCCATTAAACAACTCTACTTTACCCCTCCCCCATAACTGTACTTTGAGTATGATAGAATATTTCCCCCTATTATATACACAGAAGTCACAGACGAGAAGAATATTATCTAATTTATAGGAGAATAAAGTAATTAAGCCTCCACATATTACACCTTTGCTTGTATGTCGTGAGGCCAAGCTCCTTCTTTAAAACAGAGGATATTTTTAAATTGCCGCAAATGTATCTGAAAGCTGTGTTTTACTCATCTCCACGCTCTTCTCCCTGTACCTCTCACCTCCTCCTCCTCAGTGCATGAGAGTGGTTCTTCTCTTCCTTCTCCTTTCTAGGACCTGCTCTCAAGGAACCGTACACCCCAAGAATTAAAATCTCCAAAACATCAGGTAAAGGAAAGAATGTGGTTGTGTGTGATTTGAGAGTTTAGATGTCTAGAAAGTGGACAACCAGGGATTCCCAGAAACCAGTTAAAATACCAGCTCATAGAACAAGACACGATGACTCAGATTTATTTAGTGCAAGCCAGCGGCGGGAGGCTGTTCTAAGAAACAGGATCATCATTAAACCATTGCGTAGAAACACCATGAATAACACAGTGCCGAGGAGCCCGATGGAAGACTAGATGGAGAGCAGAGGCGCATTTTCATCCTTATTGAGCTTAAAAGGCGTTTGTTTTAAAGATCTGAAGTCTACATGCCTCCAGTTTCTGGTGTTACAAATATTTGCAACTTGCAGATTTTTTTAAAAAAAATTTTTGTTCTTTTATTAGTTTCTTAATGCTTGGCTTTGAAAGGGAAGAACAGATAAGAATACCATAAAATTTCCTTTGGCCAACTTCCTGGGATTATAATAAAAATCCAGATGGAATAATAACACAAGGGCTGGGTTTTATTCTGAAGATGCACACATCTCCTTTGTAAGTCTTTATTATTGCCTTGCCGCTGATGTGCTGGACGTGCAAATACATGAAGCCAGGGACATCTTGGAGATTAGCGATGGGGATCGGAAACACACAGTCTCCAGTGGATGGCACGTGATTCCTCTGAACACCCACAGGCATTATGGAATGCAAGAAAAAAAAAAACCTTGTTCTTGGATGCTGCATGGAGTAATGGCTGTCAGATCTCTCCTCTCTTTTTTGAAGCCAGCAACATTTTTCCTTGTAAAGAGATTTGGAGGACCTAAGTAGGAATGATATGGTTCGAGCACAAGAAACTCTCGAACTGTCACATAGTTATAGTCATACTTAAAGAGTGCCAAAAATATGGACCAGGACTTTTATCTCCTCTGGGCTTCATTTTTTCCATCTACAAAAGACCAGTACCTTGTGTATCTTTATATGTTGCTATTCACAGGGTGCTTGAGGCATGAGATCAACCAGATTCTTTTAAGGGCCTTTCTGAGTCATGTTGGGGGCAGAAAGGGTTTTTCAGCAGTGACACCAAGGACATTAATTTGCTTGCAGCTTGAAAAGACTGAAACTCCCCTTGCCCATACCCCCACCATATACACACGAGTATGCATACATGTGCATGTAAGGTAAAGAGGTGGTCAGAAACATGTAGTGTTTGGCATATAAATTAGAGGGAAACTAAATCTCCAATCTCTTGAGAGAAGAGAATTGATGTGGACTCTCGGGAAATATTTTGTCTGTACCATAAGAAGCAAGGTTGTTCATTTTAGTGGAGGCGAAAATGAGGAGAATGGACAAGGAACGGGGCCAGCCAAATGTTGTGGTCTTGTCTGTGGACGAAAATTTGAGAGCAATAAAATTAGTCTGACCCAGAGGAGGGTTTTCCAGTGACATGGCTCACTGTACTGCCTAACCTCCTGGTGACTCTGTGTGCATCACTTGTCACCAGCCCTAAACTGGGCTTGCTCATGGCTACTGTCATGCAAGGATTGCGTCCATCTGGCACTGTGAATGTCTCAAGTGCCGTGGTCCTCTGGCCCTAGGAGAGGAAGTCTTCTCATCCACGTCTCGTCACCCGGGTTGTCAGAGGAGGAAGGAAATTACTGGGGGGAGGCCACACAGAAAACCGAAGAAGTGGGCTCAGCAATAGTGGGGGGTGTATGGCGATCCTTCTCTTCCTTTCTGTGAGCTGCTTACCTGTCAAAGCTTAGTTGTCTATGTTTGACTGAAGTGTGGTGAAAGGAGTGTTATCTTTGAATACAGGGGACCTGAGTTCAAATACTCACTTCACCCACACTAACTGCATAACTTTGATGAGCCAGTTCACCTCCCCATCATCTTCCTCATTTAGACACTGAGGATGGGTGACAGGATTAAATAAATAATTCACAAGAAATGAGAACAGGGTACTTACACATGGAAAGCACCCAATGAATGTCTTTTCTTTCTTTTTCTCACTGTTTTTTCCTGCTGTGGCAGTGGACGGAGATCCTCATTTTGTTGTGGATTTCCCCTTGAGCCAGCTCACTGTCTGCTTCAACATTGATGGGGAGCCCGGGGACATCCTAAGGCTAGTCTCTGATCACATGGACTCTGGTAAGTTCTGCCCTCCATCGTGGCCTCTGGGCAAGGGCAAGGTCAGTATCATGTCCCCCTCTCTTCCTAAGATGGACAGAAGGGGCATGTATAGATGCTCAGTGAGCATTGTTGATGACTAATTAGAGGAAATGGACTGTGTGCTGGGCTGGACTCAGGAAGAATGCGTTGGAATCTGTGCTCTCTGACTTAACTCATTTTGTGGTCTTGGGCACTCGATTCTGAAGCTTCTGTTGTTTCCTTTGTAAAATGGTGATAGTTATTCCTACTCTGCTGGCCTCACCAGACTATTGTAAAGACCAAATTAAATAATGGATAGGAAGTTGTTTTGTGAATGCACAAGTGGTATATAAATTCGTGATATACTGTTGTTATGTCTTTCCATTCAAAAACTCTAATGGTGGGCAGGATGGAGTCCTAAACTCATCTCTCAGTTCCTCGATGATTTAGACGTGAAGCTCAGATGTTAATTACATGGCTCTATGTGCAGTGAACACCATGTGATGTGGGCTCTGATCGTTTTCGTTCTTTAGAGGGACTGGATAAAAGAGATTAGTGTAGGAAAAGCTTCTTGAGCTACATGCAGGTAACAATGCCTCGGGGATGGCCATGTGGATGGCCACACAGCCCAGCTTTGTGAGGACAAGCTTTGGGGTGGACATTCTGGGACCTCTCAGTTCTGAGAGAATGAATTTCTTGACGGCTAGGTGACAGAGCATCCCACGGCCCGGTAACAGGTGTGATCTAACTATGTAATGTTTGATCCTGGGCTCCTTTCCCACATTCTCTTGCAGGGCTTCCTACCCTTCAAGCTAAATCTTGACTTGTTTCTAATTCAGAGGGCTCAGGACTGAGATGGAGCCTAAATGGACCCATCTCTGGAGGTGCCCACCCCCAAGGAGCCGTTCTCATTGTTTCTGTGTTCAGCGTGGTGTCCATGATCGAAAACTCAGTGAAAGATGCTTGGAGCCTTGAGGCTGAAGTACCTGGGCTCTGCTCATGCTGGGATTTCTCCTTTCCCCTGACCCCTTGCCCCAGGAAAGGCAATGTTCTCCTGGAATGTCCAAGGCATTGCTAGTCAAGACTCAGGGGAAGATTACCCCCAAAGCAGAGAAAACAAGAGTTCATTATATAGCAATCTTTTATTATTGCAAATTGCCTCTTTGCCTGAGAGCAAAACACATTTTCCATGCGTCGCCTGATTCAGTCCCAAACATCTCCTGTGGAACTTCCATCTGTGTGTTATTCAACCAGCCAGACAGCATGGAACCCGAAGGGCCTGGCTCACAGGCCTTACTCCAGTCTAGAGAAGCTGCAGTTGTGTTAATGAGGATGAAGGAGAAAAGAAAGGTGTTCTATTTGATGGCAGTTGACGGCTTACACACATGCCACCTCCTGCGATCCTCATAACAATTCTGTTAGGCTGTATACCCCCATTCTACAGATGAGGAAACTGAGGCCCAATTTTTTAAAGTGACTTGTCCAGGGATGAACCCCTAGAAAGTGGCAGAACTTGAGTTTTTGGACTAAAAATCATTCTGATCTTTGCATTAGACCACACCGCTCAGTGGCATCACAGGATCTCCACATGAGGATCCGTAGGAAGTGGTAGATGCGAAATATGTGTCAAGGCCACACAAGACTTTATGTCACCATGGCCAGATACTGGAATGAAAGCAAACATGTAAACCCCCTTCTATGATATTGTGACCCAAACCTACGCCATCCTTCCACTACCCCAAGATACTGGTTAAACATGGGGAAAAAATTCACTCCTACCTTCGCGCATGCATTCATTCATTCATTCAGTAGGCACTGAGTGGCGGCTATGTGTGAGTCAATGTTCATGGTGCTAGAGATACAAGGTAGGGCCAGAGGAGGGAGGAAATTCTGATTAGACACCTTTAGGGTGAAAGTGGGATCGTTTTTCTAACCATTGTCCTATTCCTCTCCGTCTTCGAGGTGTGACAGTGAACGGAGAGTTAATCGGGGCCCCCGCGCCTCCAAACGGTCACAAGAAACAGCGCACTTACTTCCGCACCATCACCATCCTCGTCAATAAGCCCGAGAGGTCTTACCTGGAGATCACGCCAAGCAGAGTCATCCTGGATGGTGGGGACAGGCTGGTCCTCCCCTGCAACCAGAGCGTGGTGGTGGGGAGTCGGGGGCTGGAGGTGTCGGTGTCCGCCAATGCCAACGTCACCGTCACCATCCAGGGCACCATAGCCTTCGTCATCCTCATTCACCTCTACAAAAAGCCAGCACCCTACCAGCGAGACCACCTGGGCTTCTATATCTCCAACAGCAAAGGCCTTTCCGGCAACTGCCACGGACTGTTAGGTAGGCGGCTGCTCTTCCTGACGCTGGGTGCAGGGGACCGAGTTCAGCTTCCCAAGGCGAAGCTCACGTTGCCAATGTCTTTAGCTGGATGGAGAAATTCAGTAGGAATGTGGTGTGCGTATACATGTATATGGATCATGAAAATTGTATTTCTTGCCTGCTGACGACTTTCTGGAATAGGAATGGGCTTTATAAACCAATTATCGCTGGCCTTCTGGGAAAGCGAGTAAAGAAATTGGGAGTAGTCCGCTCAGGTCTGGCTCCTTACCTCTCAGCAAGAAGATACCAATAAAGGGCCGTCCCCAGCCCAGGAGCAGCGAGAGAAGCGTGTCCCTGTTGTGGGCGCCCCCCACATGGCTGCGAGCAGCAGCGGCCGCTCTGGCTGGCTTTATTCACTGTGCAATCTCACATGGGCCCCTTGCCCACAAGTGAAGAGGGAGCTGCTGCCAGGGCTCAGTTTAGAAAGCAGGATTTCCTGGCACTTGAGCTGGAGCGCCTGGCTGCCGAGCCTGAGCTGCCTCACACAGACGCAGACGTGTGTTCCTTCAGCCTTAAACGTGCCCTCACTTGACCTGGAGAATTCTGATGATGCATCTCAGGAACTAACCGAACCGACTGCTCCCCACACCCTCGGTACCTACCCACGAATGCAGAGTGTGGACGGGGACTATGACTGGGGAGGGCGGGGCAGACCTGACCTTCCTCCCTGTTTATCTGCCCCCATTTTGTCCTCCTCTCAGCAGACCTTGGTTGTCTCTATTTGTTAGTCAGGCAGCTTTCCAGTGTTAGCACCTGGGCAGCTTTCAGAAGTGGAGGCTGCCACAAAGAAAACCTCAGGTGTCTCCTCTCCACATCCTGTAAAACTCGTGTTCTGTCACTGACACTGGGAAAGGTGTATGTGCCTTCTGGCAGAGTCCAGCCTAGGATCACAGTCAATCAAAAACCTTCCTGCCTCGGGGGTCAGCCCGATGCTGTAGCAGTTAAGTTCCCACGTTCCACTTTGGCGGCCCGGGGTTCGCCAGTTCGGATCTCAGGCGCGGACTTATACAGTGCTTATCAAGTCATGCTGTGGCAGGCATCCCACACATAAAGTAGAGGAAGGTGGGCACGGATGTTAGCTCAGGGCCAATCTTCCTCAGCAAAAAAAAAAAAAGAGGATTGGCGGCAGATGTTAGCTCAGGGCTAATCTTCCTCAAAAAAAAACTTCCTGCCTCTGTTATCAGTAATTCCCCTTTTCTGGGTAACACATGCATATTGGCTGTTTACTGGTGGCCTAAATGGAAGTTTGATTTTTCAACAGTGTCTCCAGCACTTGACTCAGACCTGATGCTTTTTTTGTCCTCTCAGGTCAGTTCCTGAACCAGGATGCCAGAGTCGCAGAGGAGCCTGCCAGGCTCAGCAAGAACCTTACTAGTCCTCCGTTCCCTAAGGCAGGCGAGAGGCCTGAGACCGTCCTAAAGGTGAAAGGGCACCAGGTCCCGGTGGTCTGGAAGCAGAGAAAAATCTACAACGGGGAAGAGCAGATAGACTGCTGGTTTGCCAGGAACAACGCCGACAAACTGATTGATGGGAAGTACAAGGATTACCTGGCCGCCCATCCGTTTGACTCAGAGACTGCGTTTGGCCTGGGAACATCCAGGGCACTCTGACACTAGCAGCCTTAACGTAAGAGCCCATGACAGGGAAATGGTCTGCTGGGACACCATGGTGCAGTTCTTGTCGCTTGCACATGCCTCGTCTCTTGGCCATTGGCAGCAACCCATGACCTACCCCTGGCGGCGTGTAGGTCCAACGTCTGCTTGAGCAAAGGGTAGGGTCAGGAAGCTGAAGTGAAAATGTTATTTCCTTCTCCTTCCTCCTCCTGCCTCCCCCTTCCTATCCACAATAGAGAAAGATGGTGGCATCAAGGGGGAAGGCCTAGTTAAAGCAAGAAGTCTCTAACTTGTACCAACTGGCTTGTCTGTCTCATGGCTACCAGGAGGTAACTCTGATGAGGGAAGGTTGTGCAAAGTTTCTTTCTCTGTGGAAATGACCAAGTTTGGGTACTCTGTTCGTTGCCTTATACTAATGCTTAGGAACCTCTCCTCTTAGTACTGGGGCCTTCTCCAGATGTGTGGCCAACCTCTGCCTCAGGGGAACCTCTCACTGGGCCCAGGCCACGGGTCATGAAATAGCATGTGGATTTGATCACTGTAAACAATTAAGTCTTTTCTTTGGAGAGGATTTTCTTCTGCTGTGGTAACTTGCCCTTGAAAATAAGTTTTCCTTTTAAAAAAAATTGATTGAAAAGAGAAAATCTATATCCCAGATGTCGTTATCTTTCTGATGGGCTTTGTCAACCACTTGACTTTGCTGTTGGATAGTCTCCTATTTATTCCAGGAAGCTAAGTGCTTTTAATAAACAGGACAGCCCCATGTGGATGTTTTGTACTGGCCTGTCTTGGTGCTGGCGAGCCAGCCAAATGACAAATTTTTCACTTGGCGCTCTTCCGCCTTTGTCGTAATTCCAGGTCTTACTTGCTCACGGTCCTCCAAGAGGTGGTAAATTAGGTTCTCGCAGGACGGGAATGGGAGGTGAAGCCAGCCCAGAGCGCGTCCATCAGCCTCCCTACAGGAACCAACTTGCACATCCTCAACACGTGGGGTGAACATGCTTACAAAATCTAAGAAGCCTTCCCACCTCTCAAATAGGCAAAGCCGGGAAATCACCTATGAGTGAGGGGCTTTGGTTCCAGAACATGGACAATTCTGATCCTATAGGGAAAGGTTAAAATCAGTGGGGGCTTCAAAAGTCCGTGACTGTCACCCTTCTCCTTGCAGACACCCTCTGTGAAGCTCGTTCATGTTATCAAGGGGAGGTGAGGCTGCTGATGGCATTGGTGCCCCTTTCTCATCCTCATCACCAATTCTTGCTTTTTGCTCTCTTTGGCCATCTCAGGATCACTCAGTTTCAATAAACCTCATCCTCATGGCGTGAGGAGTGTGGTCAGGATGTAGATGGATGCAGGGGGCACTTGAGCCAGACGGCGAAGAAAGAAAGCTTTGGGTCAGAGAAATAGAATATTTTGATGTGAGACTGAATTAAAGAAAGGCTTTTGTGCTGGCTTCACAGGAGGTTTCTTCCAGGCGGAGCGACTCCACATAATGCACACTTAGCACTTGGAGAGAAATCAGAGTCAAGAGCAGTGTTTCTCATAGTTACTCTCCGATGGGAAACATCTGAGCAGCAAAATGACATCCACATGTCCCTGTTGGACCAGGCGGCTTCAGGAGATTAAGTTAGTGCGGGGGCAGTTTTCAGTTCTGTCTCAGAGTCTTAGTCTCTGTCCACTTGGTGAACCCACCCAACGATGGCCTGCCAGCTGTGATATTTTTCACTCGCATCTTCCCAAACTCAGCTGCCTGTTTTCATGCCAGCGAGGTGAAGACACCAGCCCAGGCTGCTGGCAGATGCTTCCATATTTTAGAGCTCAGAGCAGGAGGAAAAGCCTGAGCCCAGGCTAGCCCATGCCTGGTCCCGCTCCATGGGGACCTTCTGATTATGAAATCTCACTCCCAGCTGGGCAGGCATCCTGTGAGCCAAGAGGCCAACCTGTTGTGTTGGCACTTGGAGCAATGATCTGTGATCCAGGTGTGGGCCTCGAAGCTGCAGAGAGCAGGGTATTGCTAGTCATTACCAGTTACTACTGCTTCTGTGGCTACTTATCCAAGAGCAGAGAAAAATGTTCCAGTGGGCGACCCATTATTTACTCTCACGCCCCCAAAAAAATTTTTTTTAGTATCGAAGTTGAACTTTTACTTTACCGTTTTTACTTTAGACAAATACCACTTTTTTTCCTCCTCCTCTTCGGTTATCTATCATTTTTTACTGCAAAAGGTATTTACCATTAAAATTTCTATTTTAGCCAGAAACTGTGATATCTCTGAGCCCGAAATTCAAACACCAATGTTAGACTTAGGATCTTTTAATTTGACTGAAAATATTGTGTTTTCTGTTGGCCATATGAGTTTTGAACAGCAAGCTCTTTTAAAGTCAGTGCAGAGGAAAGGAGGAATTCTCTTCTCACTTGGGGAAACTGAGGCAGGAGGCACTTGGCTGATATGTCCCACGTTATATAAGACTTACATCAGGGCCAGGCTGAACCTCCAGAACTTATTTTGTTGGCTTTGACATGATTTCACCATCTGAGCAAGCACTGATTTTCCTTGAGCATTTATACATAGCAAGGGGGGGGACCAAATGAGCAGCTGAATGAGATTGAGAATTAGGTCACAATTAGAGGAGCTAGAGCGCAGGTTATCATCAGGGCCAGTGTTCATGAGTCATAACAATTGGCCAGCTAGGATCTTCAATGTCTCCATCTCTGCATTCTCATATCCTCCCACATCTGAAAGACAGGCATCTGAATGGTCATCCTTTAGGGTCTCCTAATTTGAAGTTTCACATTCCCAAAGTAAAGTGGGCTGGACATTCTCTACCTACCATTCTAGGTGCTTCATCTTCTGTGACGCAGGCTACTGGGAAGTGAAAAGGGCAGCTCTTTGTTCCTATCAGGTGGAACATTAAATCTTTAATTAACATGTAACCTCACAGGTGGCTGAGGGACAGGATTGATTTCTTTACATTTATCTCTTGGCTAAACGGAATGCTATGGACTGAATGTTTCACCAAAATTCACATATGGAAGTCTAAATCCCAGTGTGACGGTGTTAGGAGGTGGGGCCTTTGGGAGGTAATTAAGTCATGAGGGTGGAGCCCCCATGATGGGATTAGTGCCTTTATAAGAAGAAACGGGAGAGATGACCTCTCTCCTCTCCACCCCGTGGACACAGTAAGAAGACGGCGTCTGAGAACCAGGAAGTGGGCCCTCATTAGACACAAATCTACCGATGACTTGATCTTGGACTTCCAGCCTCCAGAAGTGTGAGAAATAAATGCTTGTTGCTTAAGCCCCCAGTCGATGGTATTCTTGATATAGCAGCCCGAGCTAAGACACTGAATCACTCAAAATATAAATTCTGTTTCCTTTCTTCAAGCTATCCAGAATGTATTACAAACAATGCTCTCACTAAAATTTGAAGGACTCTTGAAACCATAAAAATGTGGTCTGGCTAAAATAAACAGCAAATAAAATAATACAGCTAAGCAAATACTTAGAAATGTGTCTTTAAATATTTATTTTACTCACTTTAAAATAATAAATAGGGTACAAGAGAGTTCACATCCAGGAGACATTTTCCTTAAAAATTGGTAAGAGAATGACGTGTAAAAACAAACAACGTATTGATATGTTTATGTTTTGAAAATGGAATTAGGGCTGTAAAAAATAAAACTTGATGATGCTAACTGCACTGCTTGTTTGTAGGAATTTCTAAATTACATAAAATGGCATGTAGATGAAGTAGTGACATCCAAAGAATGTTAAAACAAAATAAAATCCCGTATAGAACAGCAAATGGACAGCGGCCATTCCTGACCTTTTATAAAACCATCAAATACACAGAGAAGTATCTTAGGCCTCCCAGTTCATCATTTTCTGGGGACCCTGGGATCCCAAAACTTTTACGCACACTGCCCATCTTCTTGCTCGGTGCTTCTTCCACTTCGCTCTGAGTCAAGCAGCATTTCTAGCTTGTGGTTCGGGCATCCCCACCTCCAGGTATGAGTGGTCCTGCCTGATCTTACTTAGATTCCCACTGAGCAGTGTTAAATTCTGACTGGAGCAGCTGCTGATTAGAACCAACCCAGACACAGAACACGAGCGAGACCTCACTGGGACGCTGTATTAAAGAGAAAACAAGCAAATTCTGAACCCAAGGGCGTGAAGTCAACTTCTCTGGGTTTGGCTTCTTTACCTGTAGAATGAAGGCACTTGACTAGATCATTTCTAAGATCCTATCATCTTTATCTTCTGCCTGCAGATGAAGAAACTTCCTGATCTTCCAAGGAATAAATGCAAAAGGATTCGTTTGTGACTCCAGTGTATTTCGAGGTCCAGGCCCAGGGATTCACAGGACAACAGACAAAGTTCATGCCTCCATGGAGTTCATGGTTTAAAGCAGAAGATAGAATGAATGCAAAGATTGAAACAGAGTGAGGAATCCTGTAAGACAGCTCTGCAGAGGGTTGTTACCTGAGCACAGAGGAGGCACAATTAGGAAGGTCGGAAGGTGTTGGGAAACCATTCTAAAGATGGATAGTGTTGAGCTGCAAGGAAGAAGAGCATATATGGAGGCACCCACATGAAATATTTTTTCTATAATGTTAGGCAGCTGGGAACGTTTTTCAAACTGAAGCCATCTTCTTGCCCCATTTGGTTTCAGACGGCGCACTGTAGATTCGTTGGTTATGGAGAACCCATGATGGATAATGCTTGGTGGAACCCCAGGTTCCTCACTGCCTTGACCTTGTCCCAGATCTGTCTCCAGCCTTGCATCCACATCACCTGCTTCCTTCACTCCCCTCCCGAGATACGGAGAATGCCTGGGGAAAGGCACAGAGCTCTACCATGGGTCCATTCAGTCAACAGGGCTCCTGCTGGCATCCAGCAAAACTTACATCATCTGTTTTCCCTGAAGTGCATTGGCGTCAAAGGCTACTGCATTCTGCTTCAGCTTTCTAGACCAGCTCCTCCCACAGCTTCCACCGCAGTTTGCCTCCTATTTTGCTGAGAAAACTGCAGAAGGAGCTCCCTTGTTTACCATCTCCTATCAAATTGGCTGTGTCATCACATGGCTCTATCATCTTCATACCCCCTTCCTTCCAAGTATAATTGTCTCCCTTCAGCCTGGATCCCCTTTCTTCTCACTTCCTCTGGCCATTTGCCTCCATTATTCCCTTTCTTTCTAGACTCTCCAGACACCTAGTCCCCATCGAATTCTTCCCTCTTGACTTCAGAAGTCTCCTCTGGTCTGAAGCTGGTGCCCCTGATCGGGCTCTTAGGCTTCCATCTTTTCTTTTATTTCGGTGTCAGGCTTATGCTTGTAGTAGATATTTGAACTCTCATTTCTTTCCACCTCCTAGTCAGCTCCTTAACTCATCAGATTAAGCTTCTGTCTTCACCAGGTTGATGGAACTGTGTCTCAGACGTCACATTAGCATTCTCAACGTCCAGTTCCAGCGATAGCGTCTTCCATCTCCACGCATGACTCTGCTGGCCTCTTCCTCTTTGTTGAAATGCTGGACCCATTTGCTTCTTTAATGTGATTAAAAATGTTTTTTCCTATTCTCCTTTGCTGAATGTCTGTCCTCCTACAGTCTCTGGACTCACCCTTAGCTTCATCCTTGGTCCTTAGCACTTTCCAGTCTACATTTTCTCTCTCGGAGATCCCACCCAACTCATGGCTTCAACATCTGGCTCTGCATAGATGGCCCCGAATATAAATCTGCAGTGTTGCCTACTGGGGGCACTTCCCTTTAGTTATCCCAGCATCACCTCAAACTCGGGAATAAAAGCAAACTTTCCATCTTCAGAGTGTCTGTATTATTGGGATTTGGGATCTGGGATGAAAGGGAGCAGTTCTGGCAGGATCCTTTTCTATTTTGATTGTTGCAGATAAAGATGGAAATGTGTGTGTGTGTTTGCGCGCGTGCGCACATACTGGTATATTTCATGGGCCAACTCAAAATCAGTTTTCATTGACCCACAGTTCTTCCTGAAAATTCTCTGTTCATCATATTATTTTCTCAAAACAACAGCTGTGCTTGTGTAAGAGAAGGCCCAAAGTGCTGATGGCTCACTGGGATTTCTGGTTTTATAAGATGAAAATCCCATGCACTAAGTTTATTGACATGTCGATTAAATCACTTCCTTGTGCTACAAGTACAAAATTCATTATAAATCCGTTTTAGTGTGCTTTCTTGAAATAAACAAATTTTATTTGAAGTGTCTAAGGGCAGTGTAGAAAATACTCCAGATATTTGAGTGTGAGTGAATGTCTTAGTGGAATATGGATACTCTTTTATCCTATTAAATTTCCTACTGGAAGTCTGCCTCACATCGGTAAGCGCTATAAGTGTTCTAGAACGCTGACGTCCAGCTCCTATTCTGAAAGTTCATGTGGAATGTTCCAGAGGAAACAAACTTTTCCAGAAGAAGGCAGAAACCATTCTAAGTCTAAAGGCTTGGCTGAAAGGTGAAATGTATTTGCTTTTGAAGAAGGCTGGAGCCCTGGAATATTCCAGAAACTAAAAGCTCTCCTCGACAACTTGTAGACCACCACTTACCCTTTCAATCCCTTCATCTGCCTGCCCGGAAAACTAAAACAGAACACTTGGAGAACTTAGAAGACAGTATAAAACTTTGCATATGATTAAAGGACAATAGCATTTTAAATTTTTCATGCAATTTTCCCAGAATGCTTCAAAACAAATGCATTCACTTATTCATTCAACTAATATTTCTTGGGCACTATGTGGAGGGGAGAGAGTGTCCTCCCTTTGCCACCCTGGAGATACTGTTTTGTGTAATTAGTTATCAAAGATGACAAGCAGCAGTGTGCCCTTACGAAGGTTCAGGTAGGATGTGCAGGAGTTTAAAAAGGAAGAGACTGTTCAGAGCCTGGGGGCGGACGCCTGGCATTTGATGCAGGTCATACAGAACTGGTAACGGTTAGAGGAGAAAATGTCTGGGAGTATTTTATATAAGAACTTATTTGTTCTTAATAAAAACACTATAAAGGAAAGGAAAATAAATTGCATAGAACTGAAGTTTCAGGGAGATTGAGGGACTTGTGCTCATGGAGCTTGGGCGGCAGTCGCGGTGCCTGTGTGCTCTCGTAACACTGGGATGCCTCGGAGAAAACAGTGACTGCGGCGGATTGCTGGACCCTGAGTCCAGGATCCCACCTGTATTGCGGGGGCAAAGATAAGAAAGGATGGCGAAGGGTGCTCTTTTACATGTCCCCGAGTGCAGTGATTCAGTATTGCCTTTTCCCTCTAAAAGCAGGTGTCCACTCTGTGGAATGCTGGGCTGCTTTCTGCCTCTGGTCTGGGCACGAAGTGGGCAGGGAATTCCGCCAGGTAGAGACCACAGGATTAAGCAAGTCACTGTCTGCTCAGAGGACATGGAAACACATCTGGGGAGCTTGGGCCGGGAGAGCCAGCTGGAGAGGCAGGGTCCCAACCCCCAATCCGGTTCAATACACAGAAATGGAGAGACAGAGATCACGTGCGTATTCAGTGTCTTCTAAATGTCACCTGTCCTCATTGGGAGAAGCCCTGACAATGTTGCCATTGACGTGATTAATGAGCCTCTGGGCTGCATCTGGCATAGAGAGAGACAGGCTGAGGAGGCAGAAGCGTGAGGACCTTCTCTGTTTCTCTGCCATGCTAGTGGGACGTGCCCTCGTTTCCACAGAGGAGATAAGCAAGTCTCCAGGAGAGCATATGCGTCTGGCAGGGAGTGAGAAAGGAAAGAGCCCAACAAAGACTGAGCTCTGGGGCCACAGGCCAGTGAGAGTTAGTTCCCAAGGCTGGAAAACAGGAGGATGGGAAGTGTGGGAAGAATCTCATGGCCCCGAGGTAAATCACTTTAAAAAACGTCGCTGGGGTCACTGCCCAAGCTCATTTGCACATCCTCCATACTCACAGTCTGGATGAATGAAGCGAAACGGAATACGAACTGCCTGTATTTAGACCAGGGACCAGGTTTCTGGGGGTCTCCCTGAGATTCTGCTGGCGTGCCCCTTGCTTCTATTTCCCACGCAGGGCAGGTGCACATTCCATCCCTCCTCCTCCTTTCTGTCATGCCCTTTGTCTGGGGTCCCCTCACCCCACAGCCCCAGAGCCACGGGGAATTCAGGTCCCATCCCCTGGGTCTGATCTGCTTGCTCACGCCACGCCCCGCCCTCCCCCCCCCAGCTCTTTCCAACCCAGGCACCTCATCCTAGAGTCTGGAGGGGGCAAGAGGGTGGGGGAGGTAAGGATGCAAGTTCCCAATCGTTAGGGAGCCAACAGGGGTCTTGACAGATCATAACATCATTTTTTTTTCTTTTGCTTTACTTTCCTGAATGTATTTCATAAACTCACATAAATTTGCCAAGTTATGTATACGGGATGTTCCTTGATCCTTTCTAATAATAATAAAAACAAACACACAGACACCAAGAAATAGCCTAAATGGCCGTCAGAAGGTGGCCGTGTCCATTCATTATGGGCATGTTAATACAATGGTTACAGCTATTAAAATGAGGTCGATGGATGTGTATTAATACGGAAAGCTGTCTAACGTACATGAAATTAAAAACAAGTTGCAGAACAGTATGGATGGGAGGGTCCTATTAGATGACAACACCTTGATGCTTAACATCTTTTGAGTCATGGATGTTTTTGAGCACTTGGTAAAATAGGAAATCTAAAATAGGAAATCTCTCTCTCTTAAAAAAAAAAAAGCAGCTAAACCCCAGTTTAATCGCTTACTAAAGCTATCCGAATCACGAGATCTTTTACTGCGTCTATTCAGGTGGCAGCCGAACCACAGTCAGACCTGAGAGCCTCGTGCTGAGACCCAAGCCTAATTCATCTAGGATGGGACCCCCACGTCCCAGCGTGACTCCATCTGCCCATCCCTTTTAGGGAGCAGAGGCGGAATCTAGGCACAGCACCTAGAATTGTTGGGTTTTCCCCCTTCAGCTCTTCAATTCCTTTGACAGGGCACTGCAGCCCTCACCAGGACCTCCCTGCGCGGTCAGGCGCGGGTAGGCCTCTTCTGGATTGCTTCTAGGGTCACAGCGGCAGCTAAGACCCAGTGACCCGCTGGTGCCCACACGGTGCGCCCAGGCCGGGCTGGAGTTATCAGCTCCCGGGCTGGCTCGTTCCCTCCTCGCCCGGCGCCCCTCTGCCTGGGGCTGCTCGGATTACAGCTCAGTGTAGTACGGACAAGAAAGGGGGGACCATCGGGCAGGTTCCGAAAAGCCCTTCGTGTCCCCGCGGGAGGTCCCGGCGGCCGGGGCAGCGGGCTCGCGGGGGAAGAAGAATGGAGCGGATTACGTGCGGGGAGGGGCGCGGGCGCGAGGTGTTAAGCGGAGAAAACCGGTGAAATTCTAGTCGCGGCGATGCTGGCAGGCCGGCGCCTGCTGGTAGACAGTCCGATGAACTCTGATAAACCCCAAGGCACTTTCCCCGCCTCGCCTGAGCCCCGCCAGGCCGGAAACCCTAGCGCCCGCGGAGAGGGGAGGGCTAAGGGGGGATGCGGGGAGTGAAGGCCACCCCCCTCCCCCTCCCCCCCGGCCTGGGGGCTTCCTGCATTTCCGGAGGGATGGGAAAGGGGCCCACTCTGCTCAGAGCAGGCCATTCAACTGCTGGTCTGGTGACACAATGGGGTCTGCAGAGGAAGGTGGGGGGCAGGAGTGCGGGTGGGGGGACGGTTGAGGGGGAGTGGTTGGGGCCTCGATGCTGGGACTAGAGCAGGGGTGAGAGGAGGAGGGAAGGAGTGGAGCAGCAGGAGGGCCCACGTCCATCATCACCATCATCCTCCTTGCCTCGCATCAAACCCCTGCGGTAGAGGCTGGGGATGGAGGCCCCTTCTGGGATAGGGTCCCTCGCCACATCTCCTAGACTGGCTGGTGAGAAGCCTTTCCCTCCGGGAGAGTACAGCCAGCCTAACAACCCTTCACAGGCCTGGAGATCCCGGTGACCTTCCTTCTTGATGGAACCCAAGCTTGCGTGTTTCATCTCAGATTCCTGAGCGCCCAGGCACAGCAATGGGAATGCACCTAACGCCACTGAATTATAAAAAAATAGAACTACCATGTGATCCAGCAATCCCACTTTTGAGTATATATCCAAAGCAAGCGAAAGTATTATCTCAAAGGGATATTGCACCCCCGTGTTCATAATATTCACGTTAGCCAAGGTATGGAAAGAACCTGTTTGTAGGTTCTTTGCTAAAAGGGTACAAGCTTTCAATTATAAGACAAATAAAGTCTGAGGATCTAATGTACAGGGTGGTGACTATAGTTGATAACACATGTTGTATAATTGAAATTTGCTAGAGAGTAACACTTGAGTATTAAAAAAATATGGTCAAACAGGATCTGGAAGAGAGATTTGCACACTGATGTTCATAGCAGCATCGTTACAATAACCAGGAGATGGAGGCAACCAAAGTGTCCGTCGGCGGATGAATGGCTGAGCAAAATTTGGTCTATCCATGCCATGGAATAAAATTCAGCCTTAACAGCCAAGGAAGTTCTGCCCCACGGTACAACATGCATGAACCTTGTGGACATTATGCTGAGTGGAATAAGCTAGTTACAAAAACCCGAATATTGTATGATTCCACTTCTGTGAAGTCTGGAAAACAGTCAAACTCATGGAAGAGAAAGTAGAATGGTGGTTACCAGGGGCTGGGAAAAGAGGAGAAAGGCAAGTTGTTTAGTGGGTCCAGGGCTTCAGATTTGCAAAATGAAAAAGTTCTGGAAATCCACTTCACAACCATGTGAATGTACTTAATGCCGCCGAATTGTACACTTAAAAGCCATTAAAATGGCAAATTTTGTTGCATGTTTTGTTAAATAAACTATTTTTTAGAGCAATTTTAGTTTCACAGCAAAATTGAGCAGAAGGTACAAAGAATTCCCATATACTCTCGCCCCCACACGTGCATAGCCTCGCCGGTGTGTTTTTTACTGCAATAAAAAAAGTGACCGCAACATAGATAGAAAAACCTGACAAATTGCATAATGGGAGAAAATTATAGACAAAACTTATTTATGAACACGGATGCAAACATTTTAAATAGTAGCTAAGATAATCTAACTACATTAATAGAATAACATACAAAATATGGTTAAAGTGGTAAATTTTATGTTATGTATATTTTACCGCAATTAAAAAAAATCTTCTGAGTCCTTTACTTTTCAAACTGAGGAGCAAAACCCTCAGGGGCTCCAAAGTGAAGAGGGAAGAGGAGCTAGGCAGTGAGGGCCGGATCTATGACCGTGGGCTGCTTCCGCAGTCTGGAAAATCCCAGGCAGGGCTGCCAGAATGTTCTGGATCCTCTGTTCTGTGGCGCAGCTGGGCTGAGGGTCAGTGATGGGACGCACAGCTTCACAGGCCTCTAGGATGTTTGTGACTCACGGTTTAGCTTGGCCAATAGGTAGTGAACATCTGCTAGTGAAAGGGACCCCAGGTCCCTCAGAGTAGGGACCTTGATCCTTAAGAAGGCTGTGTAAAGAGAAGTTTCCTGAGTGGCAGGAGGCAAAGAGAAAAAGCCCAAACGGATTACAGAACCAGAAGTGTGTTTTGAATTCTAAAAGGAAATATCGAGATAGGGTAACTCCCACCTCTTTTCCTCTGCCTCCCCTCCCCCTCCTCTTCCTCCTTTTCCTCTTCCTCTTTATCCCCTCCCCCTCCCCCTCCCTCCTCCTCCTTCTCCTGTCCTCTTCGTCTCCTTTTGATATGCTCCCATGTTTCTTAATAAGTCACCCAAGTGCTTGCATATAAACCATAAAGCATACTTTAAAAAATTTTTCCACTTTTCTGATCTGGTCTGAAGAGGTGCTTGGATTGACACGCTCAGGTGACAGCAAAGGTTCCCATGTGGTTGTGTTGACCTCAGCAAGACACTGCGTTCCTGGCACCCTCCTTTCCCACCTCTACACCCATAGCCCTGTGATTGACCTTTCCCATGGTAAGAAGCTCAACCTTGAAGAAGAAAAACCTTTTTAATAACTAATATTTGCCATAATTCAAAATAATCAAAATGGACCATTGCTAAAACCATTCTTTCAACAATTTTATATTCTTTTCTTAAAAGAAAGAGGAAGGTCCTAGGTTGCCATGGGTCTATGAGATGAGTAGTAGATGCTCCTACTTCCAGAATTACTTCTAAAATTATTGCAAATATATTCAGCTTTCTCATCTAGCATATAAACTACCAACTGTTGAAAACGACTTCGCTTCACTTAGGAGTCGCTGACAGGAGATGATGTCTGTGAGAGTGCTTTGTTCCCTGATTGGAAGACATCACACTGGCCTCTCTCATTAGGAGAGCCGCAGAAAGAACATTCCATGAAGCAAGCACCCCAAGGAGAGAGAGAGGGGGGACACAATGCAAAATGCCACTCTGTGCTCCCATTGGCAGTGGGGCTGACAGCCCTCCATTTTTAATCACACACAAAGCACTATTGTTATCTGATTGCAAAATAATACATATTCATTGTTAAAAAATAAGAAAACCTTGGAAAATACAGAAGACCACAAAGAATGAATTTCTTTTTAACTTGATTTCTTTATCTTCTTTGGGTCCTTTTTTGGGAGAAAAAAAATGTTTTCTAAAGAGACCTATTCCCAGGAGATTATCTATAAGGAGGAAAACACCTCTTCTGACAGTTCGAGTAAGCCAAGCCAGTGAACAGTGAGAAACATATTCTCAGAGGTGAGGCTCAGGATACTTAGCCAAAATTCAGAAAAAGATTGAGTCCTAATAGTCCTAATTATTGGTGCTTGTGACAAAGGGAGTGGGATCCTGCCCCTGGCCGGTGGATGTCTACCTAACCCTCCCACGTGGCAAATTATGAAGAGCAGTCAGTGAACGGGAAAGGATCCTGGTCCTCCCTGGGTTATAACTGACCCCGTGACCTTGGGAAAGTGTCTAGAGCATCAATTTCCTCACCTGTAAGATGGAGATCTTAATGACTGCCCCCCAGTGGTTGGGAAGAATCAACGAGCTAATGCCTGGAGAGAGTCTCGTGCCACACCCGGCATATACTAAGTATTCAAAAAAGCTAGCTACATATTCAATAAATGGTCAAGCAACTAACTTTCTCTACTAAGCTATACCCCTTGAATCATCACCAATGCCTCAGGGAATCAGAACACTGGTTCCTAACTAGCCTTTCTGAATAAGACAGCAAAGACTCAAGTATACCCAAGGAGTGGCCAGCTCCCTCCAGGATGGTCCTTTTTTAGACTTGGCTTCTGATGCCATGAGCCTGCCTGGCACCATCAGCCTTTCGGGAAATGGGGGAAGTTGTGAATCATGGGTGTGGAGGAAACCTCATCATGTTTCTATCTTTCTGTTCTGCTGGAAATCAAAAGTGTGCGATTCCCTGGACCACCTGCCAGAGAGAGAATTAGAATGTGCCTCTCCAAGGATGGCAATGAAGGCTGCCCGCCTGTGTGGAGCTCGCTGGAACGTACTTTATCCCTCCACATTGGTCTGGATGCTGCTACTGCCAGCAGGAGAACACAAGAGTCAGGGATAGGACTGAGCTGACCCTTTGTCTCCTGATCAGCAGCGGGGAACCAGTCCCGACTGACACTGTCATAGAGGAGAGTGGGAGGGATATGATCAGTGGCTGAACCTCTGCCACCTGTGCCTGACTTGGGCCCCCCCCCCCCCAACCTCACCCTTTCTATTGTATCAGTGAAGACACTGAGCTCTTGTCTCAGCTTTGTTCTTATGGTTGGAGTTTTAATGCCTCCGTGAAAGCCCAGCTTATTTCTTATACGGAGTGCCGAGCCTTCCTGATTCAGGTGTAAGCTGTCTTAGTCGGCCGGGCTGCCATAACAAGATACCACAGACTCGGGGGCAGGGGCTTCAATGACAGACATTTATTTGTCACAGTTCTGGAGGCTGGAAGTCCAAGATCAAGGTGCTGGACAATTTGGTTCCTGGTGAAGACACACTTTCTGGCTTGCAGACCACTGTCTTCTTGCGGTGTCCTCACACGTAGGAGGGAGGGAGAGAGAAAGCCCTTTAGTGTCTCTTCTTATAAGAACACTAACCCTATTGGATCAGGGCTCCACCATTATGACCTTGTTTGACCTTAATTCCTTCTTTTCTGCACATATAGTCACATGGGGGGTTAGGGCTTCAATATGAATTCTGGGGGGCACTGTTCAGTCCATAGCATATGGGTTATAACTCAATCATTACATCCCTACATCCATGTAATTCATGAAACAACTAAGCTGACAGCATTTTAGGCAGCCAACCACAGGAGGAAGGCACTCAGTGAGGGATGAGGAGGCTGGCACTCCTGTCTTGTCCGCCAAAGCCGCAAAACCTTCAGGCGGGTCCCGAGCACAGGGTCCACTTGGTTTCCTCAACTCTGGAAGGAGACTTCTAGTGTGGCCAGGAATGTTTTAAGAGCCCTCCAATCTGGTTGTCACTATTAAGATCTGACCTCGTTGGTTAAGAGGGGAGGAAGCCTTTCTGCATGCTTTGGCCACAAACAGGGCTTCCTTCTCCTGGGGAATGAGCATCACAGAGACCTGGCTTCTCACACAGTGCCACGACTGCAGCCCAGGCAGCTCCCCCTAACATGGGGAGGAGGACGCCTAATTGGAAGCAGGAAGCCTAATTCCGAGCCACTTGGCAGCAGGAAGCCTAATTTCACGGCTTTTTATTGTCTGTAGTGGCTGTCTCATTCGCCACTTCACTTTTTTAGGAGAGGAAATTGAGGTCCAGGGAAATAAAGTGGCTCAAGCTTTTTGGGACAGGACCTGGACTCAGGACTCCCAACTCCTGGTCCAGGCTTCATTTACTTTTGGAGAACCATCTTCCTCTTTTATGGGCAATCATTTCTTCCTCAGCACAGCTGAGCCTTCTCCCGCTCACCCTGGACTCCATATGGAAACCCCACTCTGGCGCCCCTTAGACAGAAATATACCCAGCGCTTGGGCACACTTGCACACTGATGGTGGGAGGAAAAATTGGTGCCATCTGTCTGAAAGGCAACTTGGCATTGAGTGCCATCTTAAACACATGTGTCCTCCTTGACTTAGTGTCCTGCTTCAAGAGATGTCATCTGCAAAGATCCTCAAGATGTGGGCAAGAGATTCGCGGACGATGACAATGATGTAGCCAAACTAGAAATGACTCCAGAGTCTAACACAAGAGGACTGGTGACATTAGTCATGGTATAATCCCATGAGGGTGTCTTCTTCCGCAAGAATGCTTAATGACGTGGAAAAATGTTCATACATATAGTAATCAAAAAGAAAGCCATATACAAATCATAGAAAAGAAGACTGGGAGAAATGTGCCAAAATAATAATAGTAATTATCTTTGGGTGATAGGGTGATGCATGATTATTATTTCCTTTTTTATACTTAGTAGTATCCAAAGTTTCTACAATAAAGGCAAATTTTATAAGCGAATATATATGTGTGTGTAGATATTTATCTGTTGTAATGAATGTTACAGATCTAATTGCACCCTTTCTGTACCCAGATGCCTGACATAACGCATGTTGACTCAGCCGAGGGACCGTGTTCACAGTTGGGTAGAGATCTGTACCTGACACCCTTCTTGCTTTGTGACTGGTAGACTGCCCGCCTCCCATCTACAATGAAGATTGTCACTACTACTTGTTTCTTTTTGCACTTCCTCATGAGCGAGTTGTCCACCACCCAGAAAATGTGGGCTCAAAAAGGAAATAAGACACATACATGATTATTATTTGAGATAGAAATTGATTTGGACTAAAACCCTGAAACTAGATTGTGAAAGATGGTGAAGTGTGTGTCTATTGCAAAATGTTGGTAAGCAAAGGGGGAACACAAGGACAGAGTGGACTTCGGGTTCTTTGCTCTGTGTGTCTCTAGTTCTCTCTCCTCCAGCCCCCCGACCACTTGTTCCTGGTCTTCTGATGGTGTGCGTCTGATGAAAGAAGACCCCAGTGGCCAAGGAAAGGTAAGAATGTGGGAGCAATATTCATAATTAAAACGACCTAAGGAGAAGGAGGTGATCGTGAGTATGGTGTAGACCCATAGCAATTTGAATAAGCCAAAAATACCAGAATGTTCTACGTGACTAAGGGGTCATTCTATTCCTTATAAGTGATGCATTTGGGGTTGAAATAAAGACAGATTATTTTCCATATCCTGTCCTTTGACTGAACCGAGGCAATGACAGCCAGAAACCATCTTAGTCTAAACTTCCCGTTAATGCCCCCTTTATTTTGAGTCTGGATCTCAAGGACAGGAAGCATCAGGAAAGCATTCACGTCACCAAGATTTCCAGGCCATTCACATAAAACCAGGATAGATTGTGCCCCGAGGAGAATACTTTGAAGAACAAGCAAAGCGAAACTCCAGTTGGAGTAGCTGAGGTATGTGCCTCAGGCGGTGCACTCTGCCCTGTGGACACGTTTGGGGGTTCTTCACTCTCAACTTAAAGGATACAATGCTTTATGGCTTTACGGGTTCCTTGGGGGGATCCAAATCTTTGAGAGAACTTCCTTTGTCAAAGACTACACACAATCCTGTTGGCCTCCACCACATCCTGAGCTGAGGAGATCCAAGGCCAGTTTCCTGCCCTGCCCCGCGGCCTGGCTGCTTCTCCATTTTGTTCTCAGAAACGCTTTTAGACGCACTCACATGGACATTGAAACACACAGCAAGCATTGCTAGGACCAGCTCCAGCTGAGGGTCTGGACGGTGGTCCATGAAACCTTCTGGAGCTACGGAGGAGAGTAACAACCCCACACAATAATGGAGTACAATCCATCTTAGTCATCGACGTTGTGGTAACCCTCTCCCTGGACAGCAAAAATGCCCTTAGGCTTATACCTGTTATCAGGAAATGTGGAGGAAAATGATTATTAAGCATATAGCTCACAATTTTGTGTGGCAAAGGGAAGGAGTGATGCTTTGGGGACAGTGAATTGAAATCTAGTAGAGGCAACTCTCAATTATTCACGGCCATAGGAGCACAGAGATAAGTCTTGAAATCCACAAACTTCTTCCAGCCTCAGGGAACTCTACAGAGGTTTCATTTTCTGCCCTAATGTGTGTTTTGCCAACACTGCTGCAAGGTGAGTAAAATGGACTGGTTTACGTCCCCCGGGAGGACCAGAGAAATGGTTCAAATATGAGTGGCAGGGTGGATGTCTATAATCAGTGCTTGAGTAGCCAAGAGTTGGCCAGATCTAATCCTCTTTCTGGCTCTAAACCTCACCATTCTCTTGAACATCAACTCACCGAGCTGCCAGAAAGGTCACCCAAATTCTTACCATGGTCCAGCCTGGGATGAGCAGAACAAGGCTCTTGGCCACTTTCTCAAACACCACGGTCAGCAAGTTCAGGAAACAACTGCCCACGGTGCCTTGGCTTGGGGAAGGTCACCTGGGAGGACGGGATGAGCCCAATGGGGGCCACTGACTAGTATCCACACTAGGGGCCGTCCACGAGAATCACATCAGGCCTTTCAGTGAAACTGTCTGGTGCGTTCAGACAGCTCCACTTCTAATGGAGACACCACTACTTCCAGGCTTTGGAACTTTAAGGTTGGGTGCCACCTGGTGTCGAGCACCAATATTTCACTTTCATAGTGAGCAAAACACAGTGACATTGGGAACACTTCTTGCCCTTTTGTCCAGAAAGTCAAGGGGCCCGAACAGCCAAGACTTTGTGCACTCTGTTCCCAAATGTGCCACTTCATTGACTGCTTTCCATTTTCTGCAGTATTGGGATCCTCCATTAGGGTGACAGCCCGCAAACCACGTTGTCCCCTTTGCTGCTGCCTGTCCCCCCAAATCTGATTCAGGTGGACCCCACAGCTCTCCACACCTCTCTGTTTTCTGTCAAACTAGACAAGCTCCTGAGGACATGGATTCTTTGTCTTTGCGGCTCCAGTATGTCACGTGGTGTTTAACACGTGGGAGGCAATTAACAATCCCCAAGTGGATGAGTAGACTAAAGGGAGGGGCCAAGAGACCAGGGTGGGGCTGATTTCCACTGTGATCATTACGTTTCTTGCTTAATGGAGAGAAGCAGTTCTTCGATCAATGGGGATGCTTGCTCTGGTTTCCCGTCTCCTTTTTTCCACCTTCCTCTGACTCCCCCCTACGTAATTTTCCAGCACGGTCCTCACAAGATTAGGCACGGCTTATGTCTTTGTTTCCCAGATAGAGGGATGCGCATCACCATTCTTTTAGGTCTCACGCAGATGTAAAAAGCAATAATATGGGATCTCACAGTGAAAAAGTTATTCCCCATCCAATTCTCTTTCAATCCTTCCAATTCTGACAAGGAAAAAGAGAAGGTCCCAGATCGTGTTACTATGCCTTTAACACCTCTCAAATATCCATTTTAACAAAGAAATCACAGGCAGCCATCTCGGGCGAGACCATCAGCAGGCAACAATATCCATCTACAACTGAAAAGTTCAATTATTCCCACCCAACGAAAGAAATAATTACATGACGAGATAGCAGTGTTAACTAACGCTACAATAGCCCTCGTGTTACAGTCTATAAATGTATCAAATCGACATGTTGTAGACCTTAAACTTACACAATATTATATGTGAATTAAAACAATACAACTGAGGGGCCAGCCTGGTGGCACAGTGGTTAAGTTTGCAGGTTCCAGTTCAGCAGTCCGGGGTTCATCGGTTCGAATCCCGGGTGCAGACATGGCACCACTTGGCACGCCATGCTGTGGTAGGCGTCCCACGTATAAAGTAGAGGAAGATGGGCACGGATGTTACCTCAGGGCCAGTCTTCCTCAGCAAAAAGAGGAGGATTGGCAACAGATGTTAGCTCAGGGCTAATCTTTCTCAAAAAAAAAAAAAAATGAAAAGTTTTATTTCCAAACCAGTAAGACAAATCTGTTTACAGTAACGATTTAAGTTTTCTGTGCAAAGGCAATGTATAAAATTTACCAAGTCAACTTAAAGGAAAATACTAAGTAAATCATTATAAAGGCAATATAAGTTTATGGCAAGAAAAACAGGAAGGTGGTATACGAGAAAGGAATGATTTAAATTTGTGGAACACTTGAATAACCAGGCATCTTTTCCTTCTTCTGGCCTCCTTTCTGCACATGCACACCTGGCCTCCTTTCTAGGGCTGGCTTGACCCTTTCAGAAAGCGTTAGGAAACCAGTGGAAGATCTAGCCAGAGGTGGGCATCACTCAAATGGATGCTTCTCCTGTCAGCACATTTTATTTCTGCACCATGTCCTTGCACTCACGAGGCCAGTCTGCAGAACACGGTGAAAAATTCCACACCGAATTCGTTTTCCCTGGGGCACCCCCCCAGGCTTAGCTTTGCGGGGTCTCATTCATCAGAAATCGCATTCAGGCTAATAAGCAGGCCTCTGCCTGGGCCGCATATGGGCAGATCGGATATCTGATGGCTGCCATGTGGGCGAGCCCCGAAATGGAAACATATGCTGGCTAGAGGTCTCAGGAAAGAACCAGGGCTTCCATTATCCTAGGCTTCCTGGGTAATACAGTCTGAAAATCAATTCTCATTAAATACAAGTGATACTAATACCTCTGACAGGTTACATCTTAAGTGATAATTAAAAGCATATTTCCTGACGCTTAGCTGTTGGGAAATGCTTCCCTATTTAGGCTGCAGAGGGGCTCTCGCGCTAAGATCCAGTGGACGCTCATTGGCTCCCCAAGGAAACCTCACAGTTCCTGGAGTGTCATTCGTTATTTTAAACTGATTTTCTTTACTCCAGTCAAATAGAAGTTGGCACTGGTGCTTTCTCTCTCCACCTCCACCAGCAGTCCTTAAAAAAGAATTAACATTGTCGTAAACCAGGGGTTGAAGACTTATTTCGCTCGAACACAGTCTTCAGTGCGATCCACGGATGGAGTTTATTCAGCAGCAGCAGCGTCCTGCTATGTTTTATAAACTTCTCCCAATTAATAAAAGGAGACGGCGGCTGAGATGTTAGACGCTTTATTTGAGGCATCATGGTGTAAAGAATCTCAGTTTCTGGGGCCCTGGGGTAGGCAGTGGGGCTGACAGGAGGCTCAGACTTTCAGAAAAGGGTGAGAATTTGTACAGTGGCTGATAATAGTTACTGAATCAGCCCTGTCAGTATCAAGATGTCAAATTTTATCTCAAAAACTGCCTGTTGGGGGGCCAGCCCTGGTGGCCTATTGGTTAAGTTCAGTGCACTCTGCTTTGGCGGCCAGAGTTTGGTTCCCAGGCACAGACCTGCACTGCTCTGTTAGCAGCCATGCTGTGCTGATGGCCCACATACTAAAAAATAGAGGAACATTGGTGTGGATGTTAGCTCAGGGTGAATCTTCCTCAGCAAAAAAAAAAAAAAAAAAAAGTATCTGTTGGGAAAAAATGGGAATTTTTTAATATCTTTTGCTTCTGAATGGGGTTTACAGATCATTAAAACATATCATTAGGCATAGGAATAAGCCACCAAGTCAAAAGGACGAAAAATACGTTCACTATATGTTGTCTTAGTTTCCTAGAGCTGCCATGACAAAGTACCACAAACTGAGTGGCTTGAAACAACAGAAATGTATTGTCTCATGGTTCTGGAAGCCGGAAGTCTGAAGCCCAACTGTTGTCAGGGCCACACTCCTTCTGAAGCCTCTAGAGGCGGTCCCTTCCTGGCCTCTCCCAGCTTCTGGCAGCCCCAGGCATCCCTTGGCTCGGGGTAGCATCACTCCCGTCTCTGCTTCTGTCCCCACATGGCCATCTTCCCTCCGTGTCTCTGTCTTTTCATTTTCCTATAAGGACACCAGACACATTGGATAAGGGACACACCCTACTCCAGTATGACTGCATCTTAACTAATTGTATCATCAGTGACACGTTCTGAGGGGCTGGGAGCTAGGACATCAACCTATCTTTTGGGGGGACACAATTCAACCCATAAGACATGAGAAGAGTGATTAGTCAATAAACGGTGTTTGGATAACTGACTTTCAGGGAGAAAAATAAATTCCTTAATTCCTTTCCCACTCCTTACACTGAAATACCAAAGGGATCAAAGTTTTAAATGTGAAAAATCACTAAAATATTAGAATCATAACAGCCAACACATAAAATTTATGTGCAGGCAGGGTTTGAAGAGTTTTACACATGTCACTAACTCTGCTATTGTCTCCATTTTACAGCAGAGGAAACTGAGGCACAGAGAAGTTAAGTAATTTGACTAAGATCACACAGCTGGTAAGCTCTGGATATGCCGTTCAAACCCTGGTAGGTTGGTTCCAGAGTCTGCACTTTTAATCAGTTTTACATAATTAATATAATCTTGGGGGAAGGCAATTCTAATGTCCACTTTTTGCTTCATGCTCTTATGTAATGTTTAAAAATTTTATAATGGATATGCCTGACTTTAAAATTAATAAGAAAATAATTTGCTCTCTCTCCCATTCCTCCTTCTTCTGCCCACCTCGCCTTCCTCCCTCAGGCACCCTCCCCTACCAGGGCCGAATCAGACTGTTAATCTGCCCAAGATTTGCAACTAAGGGAACCCAGTAGCTTCTACAATGGAATGCTTGCGTTAGAACTACACCCTCATTTCTAGATCCTTCTGGCATTTTTCTGTCTTCGTTGGTGCTAAAACTGAGTGACTGTTTCTGACTCGCTCAAGGGCACATTCCCTTTCACAGTTCTCAGGACGTCTGCTTGACCTTTCTCGAAACCAGCCTTCTCAGGCATTAAAGTGCTTTCGAATCACCTGAAGAATTTGTTAAACTGTCGATCTCGATTTCGAGTCAGGAGGAGGATGGACCTGAGTTATCCATTTCTAACAAGTTCCCAGAGGAGGCCCAGGTGGATGCCCTTGGACCACATTTTGGGGTGTAAATGTCCAAACGTCTTCCCTCTCCATCAGCTCTACCTCCTGCTTCCATTTCCGTATGAAAATCAAGGCTGCAGAACTGGAACCAAAAAGAACAAAGGAGACAAAGGTTGGAGTCCTCGCCTAAGAATCTGTCTTCCCCGGCAAGCGCCTCTCGGGAGCACACCCCGGGCAAAAAGAAAAACGAGGTGAGAGGGCAGAGCTTTCTGGTTCAAACTGTTGAAACTTGGCCCCCAAAAATAAAGCGTCCGAAGGTTCCACCTGGGAGGTAGGACCCATGGCGGAGGATTCCCCCAAAGCTGGACATGCGCCTGAAGGAGCCGGGTGGCCAAAGAATGACGCATCACTACACTGATGGGTGGGGGCTTTGTTTGTTCATTCACTCAAGCATTTTACTGGTTATCTGCTAAATGTGAGTCCCTGTACCAGACACATATTAATTATGTTGAAAACAGTAGGGAAATGATCTGGGGTCCTGAGCACTCTTTTCTTCCAGGATCACAAAGTACGTTAAATAGAATGTCATGGGGCTGGCCCGGTGGTGCAGCAGTTAGGTTTGCACGTTCCACTTCTGGCGGCCCAGGGTTCGCTGGTTTGGATCCCGGGTGTGGACATGGCACCGCTTGGCATGCCATGCTGTGGTAGGCGTCCCACATATAAAGTAGAGGAAGATGGGCATGATGTTATCTCAGGGCCAGTCTTCCTCAGCAAAAAGAGGAGGATTGGCAGCAGCTAGCTCAGGGCTAATCTTCCACAAAATAAATAAATAAATAAATAAATAAGTAGAATGTCTGATTCCTTTTCAAAAAGAACCATCAATCCCTCTCAACAGATGAAAGAAATGAACACGTGACTTCCTGATGGTCCCGTAAGCTAAAGGGCAGAGTCAGAGCCAGTACAAAGCTCCAGGCTCTAATTGCTGCCAGTGCTTGTTGCTAAGTTCTTCAATGCTTGGAAGGAAACATACTAGCATTTACTGATCCCCTGCCATATGCCGGGGACTTTGTCAGGCTCTTTAAATAGTGGATTTCATCTGAGCAAATACGTGGCCAGAATCAAACCACTAACCCAATCTATTAACATTAAAAGCAAATCAAAACCGCAATGAGGTATCACCTTGCACCTGTTAGGATAGCGACTATTTTTATAAAATGACAACAGCAACAAGTAACAAGTGTTGGTGAGGACGTGGAGAAATTGGAACCCTCGTCCACTGTTAGTGGGAACGCAAAATGGTGTAGCCTCTATGGAAAACAGCATGGAGGTTCCTCAAAATATTAAAAATAGAACTACCATATGATCCAGCAATGCCACTTCCGGGGACATACCCAAAGGAATTAAATTCAGGATCTCAGAGAAATGTCTGCATTCCCACGTTCATTGCAGCATTATTCACAATAGCCACGACTTGGAAACACCCTAAATGCCCATCAGTGGACAAATGGACCAGGAAAAGATAGTATACACATACAATGGAATATTATTCAGCCTTAAAAGAGAAAAAATTCTGCAATATGCGATGACATGGATAAACCTTGAGAACATTATACTAAGTGAAATAAGCCAATTACAGAAGGACGAATACTGCGTGATCCCGCTCATACAAGGAATCTAAAATAGCCAAACTCAGAGAAGCAGGGAATAGAATGGTGGTCGCCAGGGCCTGTGGGAGGGGGAAAT
The DNA here is from genome assembly GCF_021613505.1 of Equus quagga. Taxonomy (NCBI): domain Eukaryota; kingdom Metazoa; phylum Chordata; class Mammalia; order Perissodactyla; family Equidae; genus Equus; species Equus quagga. The sequence continues at coordinate 25,169,832 of NC_060278.1, forward strand.
AAGGAGTTGCTAATCAATGGATATAAAGTTTCAGTTATGCAAGATAAGTTCTAGAGATCTGCTGTGTAGCACTGTGCCCATAGTTCACAATACTATATTGTATAGCCAAGACTTGGAAGCAACCTGGGTGCCCATCAAGGGACGAATGGATAAAGGAGATGTGGTATTTATACACAATGGACTACTATTCAGCCATAAGAAATGATGAAATCCAGCCACTTGCGACAACATGGATGGACCTTGAGAGTATTATGCTATGTGAAATAAGTCAGAGGGAGAAAGTCAAATACCGTATGATCTCACTCATAAGTAAAGGATAAAAACAATGACAAACAAACACATAGTATTGGAGATTGGATTGGTGGTTACCATAGGGGAAGGGGAAAGGGGGGAGGGCAAAAGGGGTGATTAGGCTCACATGTGAGGGGATGGACTATAATTAGTTTTTGGGTGGGGAACATGATGTAATCTACACAGAATTCGAAATATATTACGATGTACATCCGAAAGCTATATAATGTTATAATCCAATGTTATTGCAATTAAAAAAATAAAAAATAAATTTAAAAAACCCACCATACTGTATTGTACACTTAAAAATCTGTTAAGGGTAGATCCCATATTATGCACTCTCACCAAAAAAAACCCTAGATGTTTCTAAGAATGTTAGTTGTCTATGTGAATCAAGCGTCATTTCAGCGGAAGAATGTGTTCACCACGCTGCAGTGCCTGGAGTATCCTATGTAAAGTCACATGTAGAAATACATTTCTTAAGAAAAATAAAAGAAATAAATATTGGTTACAGATCTACAAAATTATTGTCCCATATATTATATGAAAAGAGTGGGATATTGTGGGGCAAAAACTCATCTATGTGGCCACCAAAAAATTCCTAGTAGGTTAAGGGATTCCAAAATGGCACCATTGCCTTCTGGTTGATATGGAAAACATTACAATATTTGACTTATGCTGCTTAAACAGATATTTACCATGTATTTACCATGTTAACACAAAACATGTTGGTCTTGAGTGATATCTGTCCTCAAGGAATTTACTGTTTAGTAGAGAAGATAAGAAAAGCAAATAGATAATTATTTCCTGCTTGACCAGCTGGGAAATTTTGAAAGATAAAAATTCAGATGTCTTTTCCATTTTGACAACTAGGATGGATGAGGGGGTAACCAGAACTGAGGGAGACTGGTACAATGAGTCGCCCTGGGGAAGGGGTCACCTGGGAACACTGAGAACGGAGGAGTCACTCTGCACACTGAGAAGGGGGAACATGCGCATTACAGCGGCGGTGGAAGCAGCCATGGCGATCCAGCAGTACCAGGACCCCTCTTCAGAGAAGCGCTTGGTCAGCTGCAGGGTCATCAGCAGAAATCACCAGCTCAAGTCAAGGATTTTTCTGGTTCTGAGTAAATGCAGTGAGTGAACTCTGTTCCCTGGATACTTGACACTCCAATAAAATCACTGATTAAAAAGATCTGAGCCCACATGTGGATTCCAAGCGACGCTTGCCACGCTCTACTTATGACAGGAGAGAACTCGCTTTTCAATGACATGTACAAGCCCCAGATGGGGGATGGTTTGCCGCGCCAAGAAACAAAAAGATTTCCTTAATCTCGAGCTCAAAATAAGTTCCTGAATTCCCTTTTGTTCTTTTGGAGAAAAGGTTAAAATCTTGAAAGCAGGAAAGTTAGTCCTTTTCATTAGCTCTCTGCCTCCTCCCCACCGTGTGCTCACTCTCCTCCTTCTCTCTACAGCTACGTGCATCCTACGGACGCAAGACTCCCTAACACACTCGGCACGCCCTGCGACTCACAAAACCCTAAGGGGAAGGAAACGTGGCAGAGTGTGTCCAAACCTTCTGAGTAACTCCGTGTCTTCCTCTGGAATCATCCCTTTAGATCTTGAGCCTGTGTTCATGCATGTGCCTGGTTTTAGCCAGAAGCAAACTTTCAAACACAAAAATCAGAATATCAATCCCCAAGGGTCCTTGATCACTTTCCAGCCAGACTAGCATCATGCAGGGCAAACCATCCAAGTTGGCTTGCCCAGTATGTGGAAAGGCCGTGTTGTGGAAATACTGCATGGCGCCATGGCAACAGCATCCCCCACACCTCGGCGGCTGGCCAGATGTGTGTCTAAGACATGGCTGCAAAGGACCAGCCACGTTGAGAATGTCAAACGTTCATCGTGTTCTTTGTACATGATATTATTGAGTTCTCACCACCTGGCACCCACACACTCGCTGTTTGCAGGGTGGTGTGTGACATGCCATGGGGTTTTCTCCTAAGAGACCAATTGTCTCTGCCGTCAAGTAGTTTATCAAGAGTGCAAAAAATAAAATGAGGCTTCTTCTCAAATCTCAGTCTTTGAGGGGAGTGAAATGGTACACCTAGTAGGCCAGAATAAAAATTTTTCTCCTTTTAATCAATCTCATAGCCATTATTTGTCAGCTGTTATCTCTGAACGGATGCCTGGTTTAAACTTGCATCATTCCTGAACCTAATAAACTTCCAAGGGACAGTTCACTGCCACAGATTGGTGTGCAATATAGAGAAACTGTAGTATTAAACAAATAGGACACAATTTGAAAAGTAAAACTTGACCTGAAAACAGCACATCATATTCTAATCAAAAAGAACGGAATTTTGGATTATTGACTCTTGGAGAAGCGAAGCGATTCCTCTACAACTCATTACGGCTATAATTCATCTCGAGTCCTCAGTACTTTTCCTTCTGGCCTCCAGGGTGCCCACCACTGCTGAGTGCATCTCGTGGTCTGTTTCTCACTGCTAAACAGGGCACATTCTTCAAGTCCTTGGGGTGGGAGGGAGGGTCTGCCTACCCCCTCTGCCAAGAACATTACTGAAGACAGCTGCAAGTAAGGTTATTAAGCAAAAGGACGGGAGGAGAACAAGCACAAATTCTCTCCCCACTGGGAAAGATACATAACCTTCAAGCAACAGAGAAAACGGAGGCTCAGGAAGTCAGCAGAAATTGCTTCTGAAGAATCATAAGCATTACATTATGTAGAACTGTGTTACTTTGTTGGAAGGACGTTTAAACTCCTTCTAAATAGATAAATGAAAGTCTCACCATCATTTACTTCCCTAACTCTAGCTAGTATTAACTTGACCTGATAGTGACTTTATTCCCACCCACTGCCAGGCTTTGGAGCAACTTGAAATAGTCATTTCTTCCACCCTCCCACCAGCTGCTCTTCTCCCACACAAAGGGAGAAAGTGAGGAGGGCCCGACCAGATTGCATTAATCCTGACCAGACCCAGCCTCTTTCTGTTGGACCACCCCCAGAGCTAAATGCTTCAGTGCCTTGTATTCTTCATTCTAGGGCATCATGAAATGATCCAGTTCTTTCCGTCCCCAGCAGTACAAAGCCACGATTGCATGAAGACCAGAAAAACACAAAGACAAATCTGACACTTCTTTTCTCATCTTTGAAGGGCCACCCAGCACTGAAGTGGGATGTCCCATTTCTAAATAGGTCATGGGGCGGTAGTTTTCTTCCATGTTGATATGTAACCCATGGAGACTAACTTTACAGTGATGTAATGAATGTGTGATCTAATAAAGACCCACTTATTGAATGCCCACTCTGTGAAAGGCAGGGTAGGAGATGCCAAGGGGTTATTATCTAGAGAGGTGAACATAAACATAGAGAATTACCTCATAATGGAAGGAAGTGTGTGTAGGGCACTGTCAGTGACATAGAGAGTGGAAGTTCAGAGAAAGGAGAGAATATTGTGAACTAAGCAGCCAGGAAAGGCATTGGAGCAGCCAGGAAAGGCTGAGACTTGAAAGATGCTAGGATAGCATGAGTCAAGAGGAGAGAGAAATGCTCAATGCCCACTGTGAGAAGATAGCCTTTCCCAGTTGGCATTGGAGAGTAGTAGGACATCATACCATGGTGACAAGGGTAATCTACCCTTCAGAGTCCCAACTATCGTCAAAGGATGACACTGCCACCATATGGCTCTCTGGGCACTCCCACACAATGGACTCTGAGACTGATTGCATTTTCCAAAAATAGACACAGCAATATTTCTGGTCCCACATGCTGTTCCAGAACGCTGCCTCTGCCTCAACCAAGAAGTGGATTTTATTTCCCCTTCCCTTGAATTTGAGTGGGACTTCCTTTGTGGGGGCCTCAGTGAAGAGACTGCAGTGGAAACGATGCTGGGTGACTTCAGAGGTTAGGTCATAAATATGACATGGCTTCCGTCCATCACTCTCTCTCAGAACACTCACCATTGGAACTCAGCCGCCATGTTGTAAGGAAGCCTCATGTAGAGTTCCAGCAGACAAGCCTAGCTCGGGTACCAGCCAACGGCCAGCGTGAATCACCAGACAGGTGAATGAAGACTCCTTTCAGAAGATTCCATCCCCAGCCTTTGAAGTGCCCCAGCTGACAGTGAGCAGAGCAGAGACAAGCTATCCCTGTAAGCTTTGCGTGAACTGCAGATTCATGAGAAAAATAGGTATGATTGTTGTTTTAAGTCTGTAACTTTTCGTGTAGTTTGTTACACAGTAATCAATAAATGGAGCAGATCTCATATTAACCCCTTACTTCAAGCCGAACTCCAGCAGGAAATCAGAGCATGTGAAAATGCAGCAAGGTTACGGTGCCATCTTGGTTAAATACATATTGCCTTTCAATTTCACTGAGGCATCAAGATAGGCAACAGGGTTTGTGACTGTTATCAATGGGAAAGTCAAGGCTTCGAGGGACGGGCGTTGCTTCCAGGGGTGAAACATCATTTAGCAGAAATGGTACTGGACTCAAGAGTCTGTGGTCCTCCTGTACCATCTCCCCTGAAGAGCGGTTCTTGATTCATTCATTCATTCCCTCTTTCATTCTTCCACACATTCAACAAGTGTTTGAGTGACTGCTATGTGCAGAGGGCATCTGCCAAATCACAGTGTCACACAGATACTAAGATGGCCCATCGTACACTGCACTTGTGGAATACAGAAGTGCATGGCATGCTCCCTGCCTCTGAGGAGCTTACACCATTATATTGACATTATTATGACCTTAGTTCTTAGGGTGGTTCTGCCCGGATACCGCGAGGCTCGTGTGGGGCATGTTAAGAGGTGGGAATGGTCTGATAAACCTCAGAGGGACCTAATTATAAGAAAAGACCAGCACAAACTAAAACAGGGCAGAGACAAGAAAACGGGGGTGAGGGAAATAAACTTAAATTTAGCCAGTACTTCTGATAAGAAAACAGTTCAAATTAGTGGGTTAAAATAGAACTTTTACCAAGTACGCTAGAGCAAATTCTTTCGAACTTTTGTCACAAAACTCAGAAATATTAAGGTTTCTGGTTTGGCGATGAATAAAGAACGTCTAACCAACTGTCACAAGAAAGACTGTGCTAGAATTTTTGACCACCCCAAGAACTCCTGTTGCCCCCTTGTGGAACTGTTTGAGAAACGTTAAAACAGAAAGAGTATATTTGAGTATACCCTGAATATACACCCCAAAGATATTTCAATGAGAGTGAATCAAAATTAAGGTTCAGCATATTTCACAACCTGCCTGAGGGAGCTCAGATAGGATGTCGTGAACCAAGACTAAGAGTTAGTGTCTTATTGATAGTGTTGGAGTAATGTAATGTATCTGGAACAAAACCTAGCGAAGGTAAGCTATGGATTGGAGGAAGTTTGACTGGAGTAGAGTAAGGAGAATGGGTTCGCTGCCTCCAGGACTAACCACTGTGCCACACGGAGCAAGTCACTTAATGTACCAGAACTTCCGTTTTCTTCATCTGAGAAAAAAAGACTGACCTCGAGTTGTCATGAAGACCCAAGAATACAACACACATAAAAATATTTCAAAATATGAAACACCATAGAGATGTGAATGATTATTATGTTGCATGTTTTAATTAGTGCCTGATGTGACGGAAGTGCTATTCAAAGTTCAAGACAGAAGCTTTGAGAGTTGATCTGCTACGTTCTGGTGGGTGGACCCGAGGTGCTCTCTCAAGGAGAAGGCATTTGTTTGAAATTTTGAGAGAAGCTAAAGACCTTGGAAGTTGGTCACTTTACATTAATTTGGGGAAACGGACATAAATGAGGAGACTTCTACATTATTTACAAGGAAAATCATTAGTTTTAGGAAACCCCTGTGAACACCCAGCAACAGGCCCAGGACAATCTTTTTGACAAGTGCTTCTTTGTTAGCGTAGGACTCTGCTTTTGCTCGAATAAGCTAAACAGTTGTGCTTATAATGGAGATATTTTTTCCCCACATTTAGAACTGAACTTTGATCGAATTGTTCACCTTCCATTAAAACCAAGAATAGCAACAGTGACACTTTATCTTTAATCTCCGAGAAGATCCTGTAAATAAACTTAGATGTGTCGTTCTAATTTCACAGGCATGTCTCTGCAGACATCTAGCAGATTCTGCAGACTGACTCCCACGCATCTATTCCAACCTCCCTCTGGGGTGCCTTCCCATACTGCAGAGAGCCAGAGGGGAGATGTTTATGAGATTCCCTTGCAACCAGGCAAGTGATGGTTAACTTTACATCAACTTGACTGGGCCATGGGGATGCCCAGATATGTGGTCAAACATTATTCAGGATGTTTATGTGAGGGTGTTTTTGGATGGATTAACATTCACATCAGTGGACTTTAAGTAAAGCAGGGTATCTTTCATAAATTGGGTGGGCCTCGTCCAGTCAGTGGAAGGCCTGAATAGGACAAAGATTGACGCTCCTCCAGCAAAAGGGAATTCTGCCAACAGTCGGCCTTCAGACTTCATCTCCAACATCTTCATTTCTTCCTAGGTCTCCAGCCTGCCAACCCACTTTGCAGATTTTGGACTTGCCAAGCCTCCATAATCACGTGAGCTAATTGAAAAAAATAAATCCCCTACTATATGTATACACATGCTATTGGTTCTGTTTCTCCCCAGAGCCCTGATGAATACAGGGCACCTAATGAGATTTATGTTCCATCAAACAGAAGCAATCGCTTGGGACTTGAATTCCAAACCGATTTAGAGGGGAGCAGGGCAGGGTGCGAGGCATGTGCTGGTGTGGACATGGCAGACACTGGGGCCTCCTAGAGCTGCAGCCGCAGTGGCAGATGGCTTTCTGGTGATGACCGAATCGTAGCTCCTTGGTGGCCTACTTCTGCAATGTGGCTTTGGGAATAGTTCCTGGAAACTCAGCCTGGAGTTTCTTCAACGACTTCAGTCTTACTAATGACTCTGGGAGTCCTTTCACGCCCCGTAATAAATCCTTCTCTGCGTAAACTAACCAGGGCAGACTCTGCTCTTTGCAAGTGAACCCTGACCGATGTGGCACGTCGGTCATTTTAGCTCCGAAACTCCCATTGTTACCTGAACACAAGAGTAGCACTGATCTCACAAAGAACCTTCTATGAAGGCCCACACTGTGAGGGAAATTAAGCTGAGGCTCTGAGGAAACAGAAACTCCACACAATGTCTCTTTCTATGGTGCAAAGACTAAGTTCACCCAACCCGGATTTCATCTCTTACTGTACTCTCCAGATACCAATAGGAATATGGAACCTCAACATCCCACTTACAGGACACTAATTTCACTCCAGACCTAAAGTAGCACCCAAGACAAAGTTCATTGGGTAAGTAAGAAGAGAGGAAAGGGAACAGGAGCTGCTAAACGAACACTCAGAGGCTTTGTCCATTAAAAAAGACCTATAAATGTGTCTCCACTGTAGGAAATGTGGCTTCCCTTTTCCTGACTTGAAAAAACTCAAGGCTTTATATTGGCAGCCAGTTCTGTAACAGCAATCCCATTTTATCTAAATGATCCCATCTTCTCCCGTAGTTCTTTGGCTAAAGAAGATGGGCATTGTTTCTAGACAACGAAGCCATGGTCTCTGCCCTCGTGGAGAGAATAGTCTGCAAAGTAATGAGGATGTTAGGAGGTCATGGTATTATTTTCTTCTACCATTTTACTCACTCTGCCGTGTTTTCAGAGCTTCTTACAACAGAAAAATAATGAATAAAATCCATGTTATTCATTCGTGTTCCACTGGGAGTAACTTCATTCCTCAGGCTATTGATCTATTTGGGAGGATATATTATAAAGACCAGCCCAGCAAGTCCACTAGGATTGGCAAGGAAGTGCAAACAACAAAGCGCCCTTCACTTAGGCATCAACGCACGAGCATCCTTCTGCTCTCACGCGTGTATCACGAATCCTTTGGAGTTATAACCTCCAGCAAGGCATGCTTCAGTGTGTCCCCTGCACTGCAGCCCAAGAGATCTTTTAAAAATCCAAGTGTGAGCATGTCACCACTCCATTCAGAATAATTCCTACACAGCCCGCCATGGGTGGACTTCTGCTCTCGTTTCTTTTCTAGTCTTTCACCAAACTATGGCCTCCTCTCCCACCCTGTGCTCTCTGCTCTGCTCACATGTCCGCTTCTCAGCCCCTCCTCCACTTTCAGATGCCAGGCCCGCCTGCCACTGTCGCATGACCCACAGCACCCACCACCCTTCTCCATCACAGCTCTTGTCATGGGTACAATTTTGCCTTTGGTCTTGATGATTCTTTGATTGACATCTTTCTCCCCGCTGAAGTGTGAGCTCTGTGAACAGGAACCAGGGCTGGTTTTGTACCTCTGTCTCTCTCTGGTACCCGGCGCAGTACCTGGCACATGGTAGGTACTAAGTAGAGATTTGTTGAAAGAACAAACGAATGAATGAATGAATCTAAAGACGAAAGAGGGCTGAATAATTGACTATGCATAGGAATAAACAGAAAGGATGGGACCGTGCATACAACAGGGCAGGAGAATCAGATGTCTGTGTTTTTCACAAAACCACAAGCGAAGGGCAGAGACTAATTAATTTCTGTATGTCACAATCCCAGCACAGCGTCTCGTATGCAGTGGTAGGTTCCAATCACTATCTGTGGAATCGAATGCCATTGTACCAGCTTGTCTCATTTCTGATGACCACCATATCCCCAATAGCTTTCAAAGAAATTGACCAATCCATCTTTGCAGATCAAAAGCAAAATGCAATGCAGCATATCCAGGGAAAATGAATTGAGCTGTTTTCCCAAAGACGTGTTCATTTAATATTAAATGCTATTAGTCAAATAAATAAGGATTGAAGGAAAGGAAAAGCTTATCACCGTGACATCAGGTTTTCCTGCTTAAAAAGCGCCATGGTGGCAAAGAAAGACGGAAAATCAATTATAGATTCATTCAGCACTGCTAATTGCTAGCCAGAGCCAATTTTCAGCTGCATAGCAATTAGTGACAAATTAAATATATTATACATATTTATTTATATACAAAATTCAGTTAATTTTTGTTGCAAGGACAATGGCATGTTTCAGAGAGAGAATCTGCCTGCAAAGAGAGAAAAGGGTCCTATTCTGTAAGATCTGATATGGACATGTTAGCCAAGTGTGTGAAAAGGGCTCCCATTACTTGTTTCGAGGTAACATAGAGCCGAGAAACAGGTTTCTTTAAATATCCTAGTTTTATTATACCATTCCACGTGAAACTGTACTATATTCTCTATCATACATTTGCAAATGCATTTAATTCTATGCCATTCGCATAGGAAAAACATTTAGCAATGAATGAGATGGGCATAAACTATATATTACAGTTCTTTTTACATTATGATGTCTTTCCCAATGACTTCAATAGAGGAATTAAATTACAATATTTATATTACATCTACTTTCACAATAGCTCTGACCATAGGTACTAATGCCATTTTGTTTTCCCCAGAGGAAGAAATTACAGAGAGTTTAAGAAACATCCTCAGAAAAATCAACAGATCGGCAGATAAACTAGAAATCTGGACAAAATCCATATACCTAACCAATGGCATTTTTTCTTTTTTTAAGATTGGCACCTGAGCTAACCACTCTTGCCAATCTTCTTTTTTTTTTTTCTGCTTTCTCTCCCCAAATCTCCCCCTGTACATAGTTGTATACCTTAGTTGCAGGTCCTACTAGTTGTGGCATGTGGGACGCTGCCTCAACGTGGCCTGATGAGCAGTGGCATGTCCACGCCCAGCATTCGAACCAGTGAAACCCTGGGCAGCCGCAGCCACTCGGCCACGGGGACCAGCCCCACCGATGGCATTTTTAACATAAGCTGAAGTTAAATAAAGTCAATAAGTATTTCTGAAATAGTTTGTGCTTTTTTGGTAACTGTTAGATTTATCTCGTTTGACTTTCATGTGTGGTGTGTAACAGGAATAAGAACAAATTATTTTGTCTTGTGGTTATTTGATAAACTAAGAAAAATTACCCCCCAAATGGGTCATGTTTGGAATATTCAGGAGCAAAAAGCAATGTGATTACAAGTTATCATTGGGGCAAAAAAACCGTCTGGGAATTGGTAAAATTTTTCCATCTTCTTCAGTTCCACATTGAAAGTGGTCAAATCGGACCAGATTCTCCAAGGATGCCTTTCTTCCTTTGGTTCCTTAAAACAGTCCACTGGAAGAGATGGAAAAGAAAAATCAGAATTCCACAACAATGTTTTCAGCTGCGCAGTAGGAAAATCCATAGACAAGGATGTAAAAAAGACAGACCTGAACCTCTCGCCCAGAGCTGTGTAGAGTCTTTTTTCTTATTGTTATTAATCACAAGCCTGAAACCTTTGAAGCAATCTCCATTTTCTCCCCAGGGGGCATTTGCACAGCCTCCCCCGTTACTGAGGGTCTCCCTGGGGCCTGATCAGTTTCAGTTAAAATATTTGAAGCATGTGGCATTGTAATCAAGCGAGCCCATTGTATCTAAACCAGTCCCTGAAACAACAAATCTGTTGTTAGGGGGTTCCTTTTTAAAAAGCAGAAGGGTTAGGTGGACCTGGTCTTAATTAGTCATTTTCATTTTTAAAGTGGCTGCTTCAGCCAGGTATACAGACCTGATGGATGCATAAATCACTGGAACTGTCTAAGACCTCTAGAGAAATCGCTAAGAGCGTTTTCTGGTGTGACTTCAAGTTGAATATTTTAATTTCTGAATAAAAGGGCCAAAACTGTCTGTTATGTCCCCCCATGCAAGTAGCCTGTCTTCCTCCGAAGTCAAGTGCCCAGGAGAGCTTTCTTGGGTCAAAGCAGAGCGGCATCAGACTTGCATCTCCAGGCCTCCTTGAAATGGAGATACAGAGTGTCTCGTGGAGGTCCCAAGACCTCTGTCATTTAAAGGCAGAATAAATACCGCGTTTATTTTTCAGCCTCTAAAGGCTTCCTCTGCTTTGTGGCTCCTGTTTACAGAGAAAGGCCCCACTGCCCCCACATAGCTGCCCGCTACCTCCATGGACGGAGCCAAGGGCCATCCCAACCCGTCCATGCTCCCCCAGCACCCGGCTGAGACATCTCAAACCAGAGGGGGAATCTATAGCTCATTTAACCAAAACTAGACGAACAGCTCACCTTTCAATGGGATTTCTCTGTGGAATAAACTAGTAAATTATTTCTGCCCCTTCTTTGGGTTACCTTTATAGTTATGAAAAATACACTGGAGGATAAAGTCTATCCATCTTCCACCCACCTATCATCCATTATCCGTCATCCATCCCTCCATCTATCAACCAATCACGTCTCTCTCTCATCTCTTTGGTTAAACAAAAGGTCAATCAGTTGACTCTTCCAACGACTCTACTTAGGCTGCAAAAGCCCACCCCGTAATTGCACAGGCTGTGCACACTCACTCCTACTCTTCCGTACCCGCCCCTCTTGTTCAACTTAAAAAATGAAGTTCGTTTTGGAAAGGATTTTAAGTGATGGCTTTTAGACAACTTGGGCCAAATCTGCCTAATGATGTAACAAGTACTGTAGAGGCACCCCAAGCAGATGAAAGCAGGGCGCCCCGAGGAGAGGTCTCTGGCATCAGACAGTATTTGTGGAGGTCACACAAGAATGGAATGGTGGCCTGTTTGCCAGAATTCCCTTCCTAAGTGTGACCAGGCACCTTCTGAGGAGCTAAGCGGCACCGCCATCACAACGCTGATATTAATGCAAGCGGACACGCCACGGGGTGGTCTGGGGAGCGCTGTCACCCCGCATCTCATCAGCCTGATGATCTAGTGCGACGGAGCGCCCCTTTCTCAGCCTCTGGGACTCGCTCCCCGCACTTCCAGGTCGAGAGGTGGTCATAGGCAGGAAGGCCTGGTAAGTCATAGCCCACCAAGGACAAGCGCAGTTCTCTGTGAATCGGAAATAATCGGTCCCTATGCAGCCCCACCAAAAAAAAAAAATTTTTTTTTTAAAGGAAAATTATAAAAGAAAGAAAGTGGCAGACTGTTCTGTTCAGAGGTCACAAAACGGGTAAAAAAGCAAGAGCCTGATGCGAGAGGAAGGAGACAAAGGGAGTGGGAAGAAAGGAATGGAGAGCGCAGGCGGCCCGGGGCCGAGGGTCCCGGGGAGGAAGGACAGAAGGGCCCAGCGTCCCTGGTGGCCGAAGCTGCAGATCGACGTGTGCAAATGAGCGCTTCAAGCCAGCGCCGGCCCGCAGAGCTCAAACCCAAGGAAAGGCCTTGAAACATGAGCTGCGGGTGCAAAGGGTGACATCAAATGTTTCCGAAAGAGTCTTGATGACTTCCAGATGACGGTGCTTCCCAGGCTCGGAGCAGGGTCCTTGCGCGGCTATCGCGCACGTGGGGATGGAGGAAGCACCCGACACATCCGAGGCCTCCTTTCACGGTGGGCAATCGACGAGAAATACAGCACACGGATCAAAGACGTATTCCCCAGGCAACAGCAAAACGTCTCCAAATTGAGGGTTTTCCATGAAATCGCACATTCTCTCTTTTGTACAAAATCCTGGCACATCCATGGCTTCCTTGCTGTACTGAGCTTTGTAGCGGGATGACTGGGACCTTCCTAGGCATTTTGTACTCCAAGGGATCTTTATTTTATGTGTTTTTTTAAATTGATAAGTTATTTCTAAGGAAATCTTGCCCTCTAGCTTTCAAATCTCAAAATTGGGTTCCACCCAGCGGAAGGCGCGCGCGCCGCAGATAAACGGCTGGATAGCACCATCTAGTGGATTCTTCTCACAAGGCAACCTGAATCAAAGGGAAAGCGACTGTTTAAAGAGAAAGAAACGATAACAGTTTCTCTCTTGGGGCTGAAGATGACGCTCATGGATGTATTTTTTTCACTATCAATACATTTCTCATTTCACTTCTCGATAGTAGAGCTACTTTCTATCGCATATCTATGTGGACATCCTCTCTCCATAAAGGAGAAGGAGGACTCAGAGTGCAGCCCATTGTCACTGAAGATGACATGGTATATCTCTAAAAGATTTTCAAAATTCATCGGTCTGTTATAAAATTATAAAGTAGCCAATTCTCACTTTCCAGGCAATTACCACTCAATATAGGAGAGTATATAAAAGGCGTAAAATTCTAACATGAGCGGAAATTAGTGAATCCTTCTGGCAACCCGCTGGTTCAGCAGGAACCTGAAAGGATGGTTATGACCCGTGGTGGTCAGACTGTGCCTGCAGGTGGTGCAAAGGCTAGCAGGTGAGCCCCGGAGAGAGTCTGACCTGCCTGCTGTTGATCTGACTTGATTGAATCATTTGCTAAATGGTGTTACTTATTTTCTATTGCTGAGTAAAAGATGAGATTCCTTCCCAAGCATGAAAGTGCACTGTAAGAGTGGAAAAAATGCAACAATGTTATAACCGAGATGAGAATGGTCAGTGAGAATGAGTTGATCCTATTGTTTCAAGCAAAATCTGTTAGAGAAAGGACATTTCCAGATGTGGAAGACCCTCGGTTGCATTCTCATCCATAACTGACGGCTCCCTCTTCTGATTTCCCTGGAAGTCTGGAATCATAGGTACTCATGTAACTCTGCTCCGGGTTCTAGTTATTTTTATCTTGTTTCAATCTTTTTCACAGCCTAGGCTAATTTTTCAGTTAAAAAAATTTAATTGAGAGTTTCTATTATAAATGGCTGTTGGATCTCGTCAAATCCTTTCTCTGTATCTTTTGAGATGATCATGTGTTTTTATTCCTCACTTTGTTAATGAGTGTATCACATTGATTGATGTGTGGATGTGGAACCATCCCTGCATCCCTGGAATAAATTCCACTTGGTCATGGTGTATGATCCATTTAATATATATTGTTGTATTCTATTTGCTAACAGTCTGTTGAGGATTTTTGTGTCTGTGTTCATCAGTGATATGGTCTGTAATTCTCTTTTTTTGTGTTGTCCTTATCTGGTTTTGGTATCAGGGTAACATTGGCCTCGTAAATGACTTAAGAAACATCATCTCCTCTTCAATCTTTTGGAATAGTTTGAGAAGGATAGGCACTAAATCTTCTTTGAATGTTTGGTGGAATTCACCAGAGAAGGCATCTGGTCCCATCCTTTTGGTTTTTGGGAGCTTTTTGATGACTGTCTCAATCTCTTTGCTTCTGACTGGTCTATTCAGATTCCCTATTTCTTCTTGATTCAGTTTGGGGAGGTTGTGTGAGTCTAAGGATTTATCCCCCGTTTCTGCTAGGTTATCCAGTTTGGTGGCACATAGCTTTTCATAGTGTTCTCTTATCATCCTTTGTATTTTTGTGGTATCCATTGTAATTTCTCCTCTTTCCTTTCTGATTTTATTCATTTGAGCCTTCTCTCTTTTTTTGTTAGTGACTCTGGCTAAGGGTTTGTCAATATTATTTATCTTTTCAAAGAAAATCATGCCATTTGCAACAACGTGGATGGACCTTGAGGGTATTATGCTAAGCGAAACGTTAGACAGAGAAAGACAAATACCATATGATTTCACTCATATGTGGAAGATAAACAAACAAATACATAGATAAAGAGAACAGATTGGTGGTTACCAGAGGGGAAGGGGTTGGGGGGAGGGCCAAAGGGGTAAAGGGACACGTATGTATGGTGACGGATAAAAGCTAGAATATTGGTGGTGAACACGATGCAGTCTCTACAGAAGCTAAAATATGATCGTGTACGCCTAAAATTTACCCAGTGTTATAGACCAATATGACCTCAATAAAATAATCTTAAAAAGATTTAAGAATCTACAATGTGAATAGAGCTGACGTTACTGAACTGTACACTTGGTTAAAGTGGTAAATTTTGTTATAGGTTTTTTTAAAAACACAATTTAAAAAAATTTGTGTATCTACCAGATTCTGGAAATTTTAAAAATATTGTGGAAAAACATCTTATGTGTAAACAACAGAGAGATCCACTTCTAAGCAACTAAGTGAACTTGCCTTTTCTCCATCTCACCCAACTTCTATGTACTCTTGGGGTTGGAAATATCTAGAACAACTAACTTCAATGGCCCTTGATTAACGTAAAACAGGAATCCCAGAACTAAGCCATACGTCTCGTTGATCCACCTGTTTCTGAGAGAAATCTGGGTGAGTTTGGCAGAGACTGTTTTCCAGAAGGAACCTAAATACCTTTGTCATGTTATCCCCTCATATGCTCTGGAACATTCTTCTTCTGATCTCTTGGCTGCCTACTTCTCACTACCTGGGTTTTGGATCAAATGTTGTCTCATCAGAGAGACCCTCCTTGACCATCTTATCTAGCATGGCTCACCCCTCACCAACCACTCTGCACAACTCTCCACCACAGTAGCCGTGCATTGCTTAAACCATGGGGATTTGTTGTGAGAAATGCCTCCTTAGGTGATTTGTCATTGTGTGAACATCACAGAGTGCATGTTCACAAACCTAGATGGCATAGCCTCCTGCACAACTAGGCTCTATGGTACTAATCTTATGGGAGCATCGTCGTATATGTGTGATCTGTTGTTGACCAAAATGTTATCATGCAATGCACAACTGTATTGTGTTTTATCGTCTTCACAGCATTTTATCACAATTTGCTGTTACCTTTGTATTTGCACTTGAAGGTTGTCAGGCTGCCCACACTGGAATATCCACTATGGAGCATCCATTCCATAAGAGCTGAGCTCCTGTCCATCTCGGTCCCGACTGCATCCCGACTGATCCTTGGGACAATGCCTGGATCCCCTACGTGGCCGGCAGCAGTACAGAATGATAAACTCCTAGTGAAGGGAAGCTGATCTCCCCAAAATGCAGATGCGTTTATCCTTTGATGCAGCGACCCGACTTCTGGGCATTTCCTTTACAGATTCAATTGCACGTATACGATAACATGTGCACAAAAGTATTTACTGTGACTTTGTTTGTATTATAATAACAAAAGGTTATAAACAACCCACGCCCATCAGGAGAAAATAAGTTGAATAAACTATGGTACATATGGAAATGGAATGCTATACAGATGTTAAAAATATTGCAGAAGATATCTATGTGCAGACATGGACAGATCCAGGGACAAAGAATATACATAGAGTGCTTTCTAACACACAAAGTGAGATTTATATATTTATATTTGCTTATAAATAAAAAATAAGGAACAATAGCTACCAGTGGGGGAGTCTTCTTAGTTTATATCTTTTTATCTAATTTTGAACTTTGAGCTGTGTAAACGTATTATGTATTGAAAAAAGAATGGTGCCTGGCACATGGCAGATGCTCAGCTAATTGTGTTGAAAGAAAGCAGGGATTAGTGAATGAACATATGACTTTGATGAGAAAGACAAGTGACTAGACATGTTGAGGCCGCCATGGTAGCCCGCTACGAGAGGAACTAACAGCTCCCTCAGCCTGGGGGGATGAGAGTCACGCATTACTCAGTGTGCTGAAGAGCGTCCCTAAGGGAGGACCTTATGGTTATAGGAGCAGGTCTGAGTCTACAGCTTTGCGTGCGGGTGGTCCTCAAGGTCAAGGTGAGTCGGCATTCATTCGTTATTCGTTCATCCACTCAAGAAATCCTTGCTGGGTGTTACTTTGTGCAAGGTCGTGCACTGAGGGCTGTGGACATCAGGAGAACTGGGCAGCTGTGATCCCCATCCTCCGGGAGCTCACAGTCCAAGGCAGACAGGAGTCGAAGGTGTATCCTGAGCCAGCACCCCTCCGTTTGGCTTTAGCCTGTCCCGCTCTCCTTTGGATGAGTCTCCTGGGGACAGAGGGGTGGAATAAAGAGGAAATCAAATACCAATTTGCAGAATTATAGTGAAGTTGTGAGTACGGAGCAGAGGGAGTTTGTTACCCTGGAACAGGGCATGCTAACTCATGGGGGTCTGAACCTCCCACCTCTTTAACTCCTTTGTGGGCAAAAGAAACTTCTAGGTCATTGGAACAGACTGGAAGGAAGCATCTTGGTGGCAATGTTGGGGTACTGTACGTGGCAGTAGGGAAACAGAGACTCGTGGTTTTCCTGGGGGCTCCTGAGCCTCCCAAGAGCCAGCAGACCCCACGGCAACGTGGAGAACACCCGCTGTTGTCAACATTTACAAGGCGCACTCCACGTGGTCTTCTGCTTTGGGCGAAGGAAGGGGTTTTTGAGGGTCACCGTCCAGTGGTCTCTCCTGATCTGGAAGCACAGAAATGTAGTTTGTTATGTTTATTGTAAGCTGACCAAATTCACAAGATGATAACCTGGAAATGACCGGTGACAAATGACTTAACCTTGTCCCTTCCCAAAATGAAAGAAATCTGTGCGCTCAGTTGAGAGCCGACCTTCTATTAAAGATGCATGTTCGAGATGCATTTCAAAATCGTGGCAGTAACCCTGATCCGATGGAAAGACTTCCTTGTGATCTTGCCTCTGGAGTTCATTTTTGGGAACAGAATGAACCTGGAAGCAAAGCAAGAGTATGAGTATAAAAAAATGGCGGAGGGACAGACTGTTCTTGGCACGAAATTGCAGCCATTTTAATGATTCAGTTAGAGCAAATTTAAATTAATAACACCCCTTTCTATCATAAGTGTTTTGGTGACCCACAGCCCAAGGAAATGATCAAAATCAATGATAGTATTTCCAAGAGTAATTTACAGTCTGCAGTTTTCAGATGCTTCAGTCCGTTTATGCTTCCCGTAAGGAGACACTACCCTCTCCGTTTAATGATGAGTCAAGAGTTCCGGGCCTCGCCCGGGGGACACCGTGCTCACAGGTGAGGGAGGCAGAACTTGAATTTGATCCTTTTTGGCACTGGAGCTTCTGCACTTTCCACCACGCCACACGCGCAACCTCTGCCTGCTGACCCTCCTCACCTTCTCATGACACTCACTCACTACAAAGGCCACCATGTGTACGGAGGTAGAACTTTGAACTTGACCTGCTGTAGATGTGCCGGCCTCTGGGCAGCAGGAAGAGAGAAGTGAAAAGTGGCTGACCTTCTGCTCTTCTCATCCTCGGCGTGAAGTCACGGCCGTTGTAATCGTTCCATCGAGCTCTCGCTAATGGAGAAGATGAGTGTCCCCAGGGCAGAGGCTGTCGCTGTCTCATTGACCGTTGTGCACATTGCCTAGACCACAGCTGGATGCTGAATGAGTAAATAAACCCCCAGCACATCCCAAATGATTTGGGAAGGATATATTAGAAGATTGGTGGCGGTTATACAGAGTATGGGGGAGAGGGAAGACCTAAAGAGACAGATTGTTGATGGCATCCTGACTCTCTACCCTAACTCATTCAAAAGTAGACTAAAGGGGCTATCGTACTTTTTCCTCCAGCTTAATGTGGCTTGGTAACCTAGATAGCCATGAACTCAGTTAACTTCAAAATGATGCTCAGAAATACGGTATTTGGGATAAAGAAATAAGCTCAGAGAGGTTAAATGGTTTTCCCAAAGTCACACAGCTGGCGAACAGCTCAGCAAGCCTGACCCAGCGTCTTTGGACTAAACCCAGGGCTCATTGCATTATTCTCGTTGCTTCTCCATCAGGGACCCTTGAGACCAAACATTAGAATTCCTGGGAGCAGAGGAGGAGAAAGCAGAGGAGCCTGCCTCCAGATCTTATTCTTAGGTGAGTGGAAAACTGATTTACACCTGAAGTCCTCTCAGCCTGGACTGTGGGCAGGACAAAAGGCGGCACTGGGAGTGGCCCCGGCAGTTTATTAAGTACCACTACAGCTGTCCTGACAGCAGGTCACTTCACACTGTTTCGCCATTGGCAAGTGGCAGGTTAGTGTCTGGCTGGTGACACAGTAAACGAGGGCGATACGATGACAGAGAGGCAAGAAGCTAATGGAGTGTTGCCTTGTTAAGCAGAGCTTGCCACGCCTCGTTAGATTTAAAAGAGTTATCGAGACACAGTAATTATCAGAGACAGTAAAACTGTTGTATTAAAAGATTAAAAAGCCAGTATCAAAGGGAAATAATTAACTGCTTAATAGGGCAACTGCTGAGCTGCTGGGTCCGAGGATCAGACTCTGAGAGGCTGCAGAGGGCCCTCGACTGGGTGGGGCCTCGGGCAACGTTAGTCATTTGGACCACACCGTTAATTTTTTTAGTTTCAATTTTTTTATTGTGGTAAAATACACACAACATAAAATTTACCATCTGAACCATTTTTAAGTCTTCAGTTCAGGGGCATTAAGTACATTCACGTAATTGTACGACCATCACCACCATCCATCTCCAGAACTTTTTCATCTTGCAAAACTTCAACTGTCCTCTTTAAAGGATAAGACCCCATTTCCCCCTCCCCCCAGCCCTGCCAACCTCAGTTCTACTTTCCGTGTCTATGACTTTGACTACTTTAGAGACCTCATATAAGTGGAATCATGCAGTATTTTGTGTGTGTGTGTGTGCGTGTGACTGGCTTATTTCACCTAGCATGATGTCCTCAAGGTTCATCCATATTGTAACGTGTCAGAATTTCCTTCCTTTCTAAGGCTGAATAATCTTCCGTTGTATGTATGGACCACATTTTGCTCATCCATTCATCTCTTGGTGGACATCTGGGTTGCTTCCACTTTGGCCTATTGTGAGTAATGCTGCTATGAACATGGGTACACAAATATCTCTTTGAGACCCTGCTTTCAGTTCCTTTGAGTTTATATCAGGAAATACAATTGCAGGACCATGTGGTAGTCCTATTTTTAATTTTTTGAGGAACTGCCACACTGTTTTCCATAGTGGCTGCACCATTTTGCATTCCCACCCACAGTGCACAAGGGTTCCAACTTCTCCACATCCTCACCAACGCTTGCTGTTTTCTGTTCTATTGATAGTAGCCATCCTAACGAGTGTGAGGTGGTTGGACCAGACGCTTTTAAGTGGACTCCAAGCATATACTGGGATCTAAGTTAAGAAATCTGAATGGAAGAAATCAAGGTCATCCTTCATAAATGAAATTGATGGAAATTTCAATTCTGCTTAATTCGTGTATTTATCGGAAACCTCCTGAATAATTATGGGTGAGTGAAGGTGTTCATCTAAGACAGGAGCTCTCAGTTCCAGGAAAGAAACTGGCTAGGAGCATCGCAACACCTCTGAGGAGTTGCACTTGTTACATGAGAAGCTACCCTACCCACCAGAGTGTTTCATAAAGCAGAAACACCACCAAATTGGGCTGGCCCTATGAAGGCCTGGTCACAAGTAGGTATCTATTAAATAAGGCTCTTCCCACCTTTCTCTCTCTCTCTCTTCCTTCTTCTCCTCCTCCTTGTCCCTTTCTCATCACCTAATCCTCTCCTCTTTTTTGTCACTCTACATTGTACCTGTCCAAACCTTCAGTGGGTCATTGGTGCCATAACTGCTTGACCCTAATGGTACCAGAAGTTGAGAGGATTCCTCACTCTCGCTGGAGTCCATCCCTTTTATCCCCTCTTTCTTTAGCAGCCGTAGTACCAGTCAGGGCGATACTCAGCCCTCGCCACCATCAACCCCAGGTTTATCCTTTCATCCTACATTTTCCCACGTTCCTCCAAGTCGATTCCACTCCTCCTCTTCTCTCACGGCTCCCAGGAGAGCCTCTGCTATGCTGTCATCCCAGCTTCGAGCGCTCCCTCCACCTCTTGGGCCACACCCAAGTATATTTTTAAAATTCTGCTTTCAACTGTTTCAATGCCTCCAATTCAGACCTCTTCTAACTTCCTATGGAATTAAATGAGAGTGTGTTTTAAACTCAACTGTATGTTCCACATATTGTTCGCTTGCTGTTTCATTGGTGCAAACTTCATCTACCCGATGAGACTGAACCCATCACGGGATCGGAAGCTCTAACATTGCTTCCTCAGTATTTCCCACGGTGCTGTCATTCAGGAGGTCCTCAGTAAATGCATGAACCAAGTGGAATTCAAGTTTCCACCAATATAGTTTCTATAGACTTTTTTCTTGTGAATTCCTTACTTTAGATCCCAGTAAGCACTTGCAGCCCATTTAAAAGATTATTAACATGATTAATTTTGTGGATATGGGAAAAAGAAAAAGGAAACTTCCTGGCCTAGATTCTAAATTGCATTACTTTATACAGGTCAGATTATTTCACTAAAATTCTTTGTATTTACTCAATTTCTGCCAACCTTCTTTCTAGAGACAACATTTTATATGCTTGACCTCAGTCAGAATTCAAATCTGGTGAACAGGAAGGAGGAAATGGGAAGTAAGTCAGAGGTATAAATATTGCACTAAAGTGATCTGAGCTGGGAGCTCAGCTGTGGAGCGAAAAAGAGAGTTTGTAGCGTTTTTGTTTGTTTGCTTGGTAAAGAGAGAAAGAAGAAACATAATCATCCTCCCAAAAGACAGGCAATTTAAAAAAGATTGCAGGTCTCAGGATATTCACATCTTGTATAAATTCATTTTACAACAGGATTTTCTTAAGACCAATAAACGTAGCCTGTTAACATTGCACTAAATGGGGCACAAAGAGATGCTTAGTCTGGAGGGCGTGGAGTTCCCCATCTCCCCAGACTGATAGATGCTCTGATCTACAAAGCTGACAGTTCAGAAATTGGGTATTTTTCAAAGCTCGACAATCACTAGTTCAAATGACGACCTTAGTTCTATTCAAGTCATCTAGTTACCATTGGCTCAGAAAGTGGAAAAAAAGAACTCCTCTATTGTCAACAAGTCAAGTTGTAAGTTCGTACCTAGAGCAGTGATTCTTATCATTTGGAGGGTCATGGTCTCCTTTAAAAATAGAATGAAAACTCTGAAATTTCTTCCCAGGTTAAAAAGAAAAAGTTACAGGTACAGACATACACCTGAAGTCTTTTTGATTCTATTCAGAGCATTCAAAACCATTTTCTATCATTCAGGAGAGAATGCATAGTGAGCTCCCTAAGCGGGGTCCATTAACCGCAGGTTAAGAAATGCTAATCTAGAAAGATCCAGAAAGAAGGTAGTAAAGGAATCCATATTTTATTCTGTTCCTTCAAATTTACCAGGAGTTGAGTACAAATAAGGAGAGGTAAGATTTTATTCAAAACAAAATGAATTGAATCAAATGTATTTATTCTAGGACCTGCGTGCTGAATTATCATCTTTGGCGGATAAAGTCATCTGACTTTTGAGGCAGAACAAATGAGTGGCATGTCTATCTCATAAACACTGAAGAGAAGAGAAGGCTGCTCCAATTTTAACGCTTTATGCTTAGTGTTTTGGAAATAGCAGCAAGACTGGAAGCACTGTGCTAAAAATGGAGCTTCTGAGACAGCCCTCCTCTCCCTTATTTCACTTCCAGGAGATAAGTAAGGGAGCGCAACGTTTCCCAAACGGGAAGCCCGTGAAAGATGCGGATCTGGTCAATAAAGCTTTCAAGAGCTATATTTTATTCATGACTCCTACACAGTTTTCCTTATAAATCTACTCAACCTATATATTTTTCCCCTGTTGCAAATTCTAACACTATGAATAAAGTATTTTATTCCATCGTACGTGTAGGTTGCAAATTGTAAGTATGTTTAAATTTACGCCCTTTGCCCTGTGGGAAATGAAACCGGAAATCAGGGAGTGTTAGCACCTCAAAGCCCTGTGCATCTAATCCAGCCTCTTCCTTTTTATAGATGAGGAAACTGAGGTAAAATGACCTATTCAAGGTCACACAGCCACTTAATGTCAGAGCTGGAATGCAAATCCAGAGCAGCCCCCCCTTTCTATACTGTTTTCACAGCCATGCTGGACCCAGCCCAGGAGCAATGCATTCCAGATATTAAGTTTATGGCTTTCAAAAAGTCCATTTCTTTGTGCCTCAGTCTACCCATATACAAAATGAGAACCCAGACAATGATCATGGTCACACATGAGGTTAATTCATATGAAAATACTACTGATGCTTCCTGAGAAACAATTTTTTAAGGGTTGATGAGAAGTCACTTGACAAGCTTTCGTGGGTACCATTGTCACGGTTGATGTGAAAGTCCAATTAGGAAGAAGAAATGCCCCCACAAATGCTGACTTTCTGAAACCAGATTAAGCTTCAAAGCCCCAGGAAACAGGATCTGTGGGAAATTATGCCATGTGGAATCTCATCTTCTCAGTCTTACTGGGCAGCTCCAAAATGTTTCCTTAAGGGTCTTAATCGCTTGACATAAGCTGTTGAAGAAATGAGGAGGGAGGGAAAGAAGGAAGGGGCAGGTTTAAGAAATGAGGAATGATCTGGACACCAAAAACTATAAAACATTGTTGAAAGAAATTGAAGAAGACACAGCGAAGTGGAAAGATATTCTGTGCTCTTGGATTGGAAGAATTAACATAGTTAAAAAAAGTCCATACTCCCTAAAGCAATCTATAGATTCAACGCAATCCCTATCAAAGTTCCAACAACATTCTTCACAGAATAGAACAAAGAATCCTAAAATTTATACGGAACAACAAAAAACTCCAGATAGCCAAAGGAATCCTGAGGAAAAAACAAAGCTGGAGGTATCACACTCCCTGATTTCAAAATATACTACAAAGCCATAGTAACCAAAACAGCATGGTACTGGCACAAAAACAGACACACAGATCAATGGAACAGAATTGAGAGCCCAGAAATAACCACACATTTATGGACAGCTAATTTTTGACAAGGGAGCCAAGAACATACAATGGAGAAAGGAGAGTTTCTTCAATAAATGGTGTTGGGAAAACTGGACAGCCACATGCAAAAGAATGAAAGTAGACCATTATCTTACACCGTCCACAAAAATTAGCTCAAAATGGATTAAAGACTTGACTGTAAGACCTGAAACCATGAAACTTCTAGAAGAAAACATAGGCAGTACGCTCTTTGACATCGGCCTGAGCAGCATATTTTCAAGTACCATGTCTGACCGGGAAAGGGAAACAAAAGAAAAAATGAACAAATGGGACTACATCAAACTAAAAAGCTTCTGCACAGCAAAGGAAACCATCGACAAAATGAAAAGATGAATGACCTAATAATTGGGAGAAGATATTTGCAAACCATATATCAGATAAGGGGTTAATATCCAAAATATACAAAGAACTCAGACGTCTCAACAACAAAAAAGCCAACGACCCAATTAAAAAATGGGCAAAAGATCTGAACAGAGATTTCCCCAAAGGAGATATACGGATGGCCAACAGGCATATGAAAACATGTGAGACATCATTAGCTATCAGGGAAATGCAAATCAAAACTACAATGAGACATCACCTCACTCCAGTCAGAATGGCTATAATTAACAAGACAGGAAACAAGTGTTGGGGAGGATGTGGAGAGAAGGGAACCCTGGTACACTGCTGGTGGGAGTGCAAACTGGTGCAGCCACTATGGAAAGCAGTATGGAGTTTCTTCAGAAAATTAAAAATAGATCGACCATATGATCCAGCTATTTCACTGCTGGGTATTCATCCAAAGAACGTGAAAACACAAATGCATAAAGATACCTGCACCTCCATGTTCATCACAGCATTATTCACAATAGCCAAGACTTGGAAGCAGCCTAGGTGCCCATCAAGGGATGAATGGATAAAGAAGATGGGGTGCATATACACAGTGGAATACTACTCAGCCATAAGAAACGATGAAATCCAGCCATTTGTGACAACCTGGATGGACCTTGAGGGTATAATGCTGAGTGAAATAAGTCAGAGGGAGAAAGTCAAATGCTGTATGATCTCACTCATAGGTACGAGATAAAAACAATGAGAAACAATCACATAGCAACAGAGATTGGATTGGTGGCTACCAGAGGGAAGGGGGTAGGGAAGAGAGTGAAAGGGGTGATTAGGCAGACGTGTGTGGGGATGGATGTTAATTAGTCTTTGGGTGGTGAACATGATGTAATCTACACAGTATTCAAAATATATTACGATGTACACCTGAAAGTTATATAATGTTATAATCCAATGTTACTGCAATAAAAAAGAAAAGAAAAGAAAAAAAAAAAGAAATGGGGAATGGCACCCCCACCATGTCATAAATTTATCACAGCCTGAGAAAACCAGGTGTGAGCGGAAGAATTTCCTTTTTCCCTCCTGTTTGATGATGCAGCACGATTTATTGTGCCTGATCGTTAAAACTTATCCCTGAGCTGCCAGTGATGTGTGGCAGGGCCTCAGCCGAGCCACGTGGCCACCTTGCCCAGTTCCAAAACACAGCCCTGATGTTAACACAGCTGTGAACTCTAAGTGAAAGATGCGGCCACCACTGCTTACAGCGGAGGCAAAGGAAATTATCACGAGAGAAACTGGCGAGTTATCATTTGAGAATCACTTAAAAAATTACCAGCACTGGTCGGTATCCTTGTCCCGGCCGGCTTTTTCTTTGTGGTTGTGGAGAAATGGGTTTAGGGAAGAGATATAATCTCTGCCTCCCAGGAGACCCCATATTGACTAAGACTGAAAAACAGATAGCATCAGATGACCTGCTAAAATAAAGCAGGGAAAGTCATTACGCCTTTACTTTATTGATCCAGGTCCGGGTTACATGGGGGGAAAAAACAACTTACATTGTTGAAGCTGGAAATCTCTAAGGCTACGACAACACGTTGTTGGAAAGCGCTGCATTTGTCTGCACGCTAGAAACAAGACATTGTATCGAGCAGTCTGCAATCGGCTTAACACCAACCAACAATGCCAGGCTGGGCAAGAAGGGAGAACAGCCTCGCTGGGATGGGAACCGTGTTTTTTTTTTTTTTTTATAGTTGGCTATGCTGTCTGAATAGGTAAAGATACGCTTAAAATGCTCTTTTTTTAATTGAGGTGCAACTGACATACAATGTTGTATTAGTTTCAGGTGTACCACATAATGATTTGATATTTGCATATATTGCAAATTGATCACCACCATAAGTCTGGTGAACATCTGTCACCGCATATAGAGAATTTTTGGTGCTTGTGATGAAGACGCAAGATTAACTCTCAGCAACTTTCAAATATGCAATACGTTATTATTAACTACAGCCACCATGCTGTATGTTACATCCTCATGACTTATTTTATCGTTGGAAGTTTGTACCTTTTGACACCCTTGACCCATTTTGCCTACCCCAGCCCCACTCTGGCAACCCCTAATCTGTTCTCTGTATCTACAAGCTTGGTTTTTTGGTGTTTTTTAGATTCTACATATAAGATCGATCATATAGTATTTGTCTTTCTCTGTCTGACTTATTTCACTTAGAATAATGCCCTCAAGGTCCACACTGTGGCAAATGGCAAGATTTCATTCATTTATATGGCTGAATGATATTCTGTTGTCTATATACACCACAATTTCTTTATCCATTCGTCCGTCGATGGGCACTTAGGTTGTTTCCATGTCTTGGCTGATGTGAATAAGGCTGCCATGAACTTGGGAGTGCAGATGTCTTATTGAGTTAATGTTTTTGTTTCCTTCTGGTAAATACCCAGAAATGGGATTGCTGTATCATATGGCAGTCCTGCTTTTAATTTTTTGAGGAACCTCCACACTGTTTTCCATAGCAGCTGACCGATTTACATTCCCACCAACAGTGCACAAATGTTCCCTTCTCTCCACATCCTCACCAACACTTGTTATCTCTGGTCTTTTGGATAATAGCATCATGCAATAAACTTGAAGAAATGTGTGCATATCCTATAATCCTCCTATGTTATCAACTCCACCCCTGGATTAGGCTGGATGTTCCCTAGCGCCGTGGTTCCCAGGTTTTGGTGTGCTCAACGATCCCCTGGAGAGCTTGTTAAAACACAGATGGCTGGGCCCCACCCCAGAGTTTCCGATTCAGTACATTGAGGTGGGGCCCAAGAATGTGCCTTTCTAACAAGTTCCCAGATGCTGCCGCTGCTGCTTTTTGGAACCACGCTTTGAGAACCACTGCCTTAGAGAAATACGTGCCTGTGCATTCCCTTAGAAAGGGGCAAGAATGTTTTTAGTAGCATGTTTGGTAATAGCTCTAAACTGAAAACACTCCAGTGTCCATCAATAGTAAAATCAACAGCTAAATGGTAGTATATTCATACAGTGGAATATTACAGAGCAAAGAAAATGAACGAGCTATAGGTCCACAGAAGAACTTGGCTAAATCTTTAAAACATTATGTTGAGCAAGGTAAGTCAGACAAAATAATACATTTTATACAATTCTGTTTATACAAGGTCAAAAATTTGCAAAACTAAACTGTATTTTTTAGAGATGCTTAAGTGCTAAAACTTTGTAAAAGATACAGAAACCATGCACACATAGAAGCCAGAGACTATGGGGAAAGGAAGTCAGGATAGCAGCTCCCTCTAGAGGAGACAAAGAGCATCACAACAGGGCAGGGGTGTGCAGGAAGGTGGGGCTTCTGGAATGTTGGCAATTTCTAGTGTTAGACGTTGGCTAACTTGGAATTTGCTTTATAATATTTCATTAAACTGTACCTTTATGTTTTACGCACTTTTATGCATCTGTGTTATATTTCATAACAAAAAGAATAGAATGAACCAACAAAAAAAATCCAAACAAATTTGGAGTTTACACTCATGATCCTTGTACTTTTTTCTCATGGAGATATTGTACACCAAGACGCCTCTCTGTAGAGAGTGTGTATGGAGACCTTTGTTAGTGGTGCAGGATATTCCCGAGCAAAGACTTCCTCTTCCAGGATGCATTGCAAGAAACCATAGAATGGGTACCGAATAGAAGTTTCATTATAAGGGCACTTACAGAAGCACATGCTTCATATCCCATCTGTCACGTTCCGGAAGGATAAAACTCCAGACTGGCTCGCCTTCCTGGGGGTTAAACTGGTCTTTGTTATTTGAGGAACAATGCAAGGAAAGGATGAGCTTATTTGTAAGATTCAGAGGAGAGATGCCCCTTCTCGCAAACCAACACAGTCTCGTGGTGATGTCAGCTGGACATCTGGTGCAGGCGAGAGGAAGGAGGGGAGGCAGGAGAGGGGAACGTGGAGGAAGACACGGAAGGAAGAGAAGGCGGCAACTGCCAAGCAATGATTGGAGAGCCAATTCTCCACGCAAGACGAGACAACTATCCAAGTGTCCTGTCCGCCCCAGGGAGGTTAGACACATTTTCGCAGAGTAACCTATTCTCAGGGCAGTGCATTAAGAAAAAAGAAGAAGGAAGAAACTATGTATCCATGACTTCCTGGAAAATTTTTCTTCCTGAAACCACTCCTCCAATGCAATATAAATACCACTTGACTTATCATAGGTAAGGATCAGAGTTGGGGGGAAAAATCTGGCACACACACTGAGAGCCCACAGTGATTGAAAATGAGCCTCTGGCCTCCATGTGCACCTATGTCCACATCATGTGTATACGTGTATATACACTCTCTCTATATATACAATGCGCCCGTCTTTCTTTTTTTTCCAGCTTTATTGAGATATAATTGACATAACACTGTATAAGTTTCAGAAGGACAATCTGTTGACTTGATACACTTACATATTACGAACTGATTACCACCATAGCTTAACTAATATCTGCATCACGTCATATAATTAACAATTTTTTAATGTGATGAGAATATTTAAGATCTACTCTTTTAGCAACTTTCAAGTATCTAATGCAGTGCTATTAACTATAATCTCCATGCTGTACAGTAGAGCCCCAGAACTTATTCATCTTCGAGCTAGAAGTTTGTACTCTCTGACCAGTATCTCCCCATTCCCCCATCCCCCAGCCTTTGGTAACTACCATTTGAGTCTCTGTTTCTGTGAGTTTGGCATTTTTAGATCTCATAAATACATGATAGGATACATTATTTGTCTTTTTATGTCTGACCTATTACACTTGGCATAATGTCCTCAAGGTCCATCCATGTTGTTGCAAATGGCAGGATGTCCTTCTTTCTCACGGCTGATATAATATAACTCTTGTGTGTGTATCCATATTTACCACATCTTCTTTATCCATTCATCCATTGACAAACACTAAGGTTGTTTCCGTATTTTGGTTACTGTGAATAATGCTGCAATGAACATGGGGGTGCAGACATCTCTTCAAGAGTAAGTTTTCATTACCTTTGGACACATACGCAGAAGTAGAATTGCTGGATCACATGATAGTTCTATTTTTAATTTTTTGAGGAAGCTCCGTCCTGTTTTCCATAGTGGCTGCACCAATTTACATTCCCACCAACAGTGCACAAGGTTCTCTTTTCTCCACATCCTCGCCGACACTTCTTCTCTCTTGTCATTTTGATGACAGCCATTCTAACAAGTGTGAGGTGATATCTCATTGTGGTTTTGATTTGCATTTCTCTGATGATCTGATGGCGAGCACCTTTTCAGTTACCTGTTGGCCATCTGTATGTCGTCTTGTAAAAATGTGTATTCAGTTTCTCTTCCAAACTTTTAAGCAAATTGTTTTTGTGCTCTTGGGTTATTTATATATCTTGACATTAACCTCTCATCAAATACATGATTTGCAAATATTTTCTCCTATTTTGTAGGTTGCCTTTTCGTTTTGTGGAGGTTTCCTCTGCTGTGCAGAAGCTTTTAGTTTGATTTCATTCCGCTTACTTATTTTGCTTTTGTTGTCTTGGTTTTTGGTGTCAAATCCAAAAATATTATTGTCAAGACTGATGCCAGAGAACTTAGCCCCTATGTTTTCTTCTAGGGGTTTTATGGTTTCAGGTCTTAGGTTCAAGTTTTTCATCCATTTTGAGTTGATTTCTGCATATGGTGTAAGGGAGTGGCCCAGTTTCATTCTTTTGACTGGACCGGTTCTCCCAACACCATTTATTGAAGAGCCCGTCCTTTCCCCATTGTATATTCTCGGCTCTTTTATCGTAAATTAATTGGCCATATACACTTGGGTTTATTTCTGGATTCTCTATTCTGTCCCATTGATATTGGCGTCTGTTTTTATGCCAGCACCATACTGTCTCGAATACTTTAGCTTTGTTATATAGTTTGAAATCAGGAAGTATGATGCCTCCAACTTTGTTCTTTTCCAAGATTGTTTTGGCTACGCAGGATATTTTGTGTTCCATATGAATTCTAGAATTGTTTTTTCCATTTCCGCTTTAGAAAGCAGTACACCACTGGCCAGTCCCAAGCACAGCTCTCCGTAGGATGCCCTTCCATGGAGCAGGTGAGGAGTCCCCACTGGCTGCAGGTAGCAGGGCCTTGAGAAAGAGATGGGGATCCTGACACCGCACTGGGCCACTCTACCACTGCGATCAGCTCCTCAGACCAGAATTTGATCCCCTGTGGACTCTAGTGGCCCTGACTTGCCTGACAGGTCAAAGGATTCTGATTGTGAGTTGTGGAATTCTTATTTCCATCCTACATCAGTTTCATGAATGCAAGTCTTAGAGTTCCTCCTGCTCCACCTTCCAGACAGGTGGAACATTGGCTTCACAGCCTGAGCCTCCGCGTGCCCCCAATTCACTGGTACAGCCGGTAGGTACAGGTGGGCCCACAGCAGCCCATTTTCCATTCTTGAGGCTTTCTTCCATTGAGGAGAGAAGAGAGTGTATCCCGCCCACCACAGACTATCAGATTCCACGTTTAGTGAGAATCCGAGTGCAAGACACTGTGTCAGCTGCTCCAGAGCATTAAAACATTAAAAGAGAAGACATGACTGGTGCCATCAGAGAATTTATAATCTAGCGAGACACTTACAAACAATGCTATTGGATAATGAATGAGCATCTTCTTGCTCAAGCTTGAAGCCCCACGCTGGGTGAAGGAAGACAACTGTTTTCCCTTAGGGAGTTTATGATATAGTGAACCAAGGATAAATCATACATAGGGTCAATGGGTAACTTCTCAGTCAAAGAAAATATCCATTCGAGCCAAACAGAAACCTAAGTCTTGGTTTAACATGAGCAAGACTGGTATCACACTTTGGAAATCTATTACTTTATTGGATAAACAGTTCGGAATGATAGTGCCGTTCTTACCAACAGGGCTGCACAATGAATACCTATGCAGATGTTCCTAAGAGGAGAACTAACAGGAAGTTTCTATGGGGTCACATCAACTCTGCGCCTGCCCACAGACCTCCCACCCAACTGCTCTCTTGGTTTTCTGCTTTGCAATCTAGTACCAATGGGAGAGATGGTCAGAGGGAGGAGGATGGGAAATTTGAGGTGGTGTTTTGCTATTTTTCAGGATGAATAAAATGATTACTTATAATACAAATTGATCCCATAGGGAGAGAGAGGCACATGCTTCCGTGAATCTTTCTTTCTTTTTTTTTCCCTTTTCTTTTCTAACTTTCTTTTGCTGTCACAACTTCCCAATCTATTTTTCCATGCATTTAATTAAGTCTTTTGAGAAACAAGCAGGTCAAAGACTTAAGGAAACATATGCCAGTACCACTTAGCACATTTCCCTCCCAGACATCCTCTCCCAACTCAACCATCTGCTGCTCTGTCAGCCCAAGTATTTATAGCCTCTGCTTTCTGCTCCTCACCAGGCCCTGCTTTCAGTGCCGTGGAATCCGGCGTGGTCTTGCTCTCTCGCTGAAGAAGCAACAGGACAGAGTTAACTTTGAGTCATTGTCCCATTTCTTTCCATTTCAAACGTTATGACAAAGTTAATCATAAAAAGATTTCAGTTATATCTGATCAATAATTTGCCCCATATTCAGCCTCTGTAGAACAACAATTACTTCTGGACTTTTCTCTTCTCATTCTGAGACCCTCTCAGATGAACTCCATCATCATAATTCAGTAGAACAGTGTATATTAAGCCGGAGGCATTCAATCTCATTTTTTTTTTACAGTTGGCTTTTATTCACAATTGGGGAAATAATGTTATTGACCTAGAAAATCACACAACTGAGAACAAGAGATGTGAATGCTCACAACAAGTGTAATCAGATCTATTCATCCCGGTCTAACTGGAAGACTCTTGTCTCCAAGGAGGAAATCATTCTCCTCATTTTAGCACTGACCCAGAGACAGGGAAGCTGTGGTCCTTGATAGTAAACTTTCCGAGAGCATTAGTTTCTCCATTCACATCACAGACCAGCTGGTGGATTCAAGACCCTTGACAAGGAGCCTGCTTCCAGATTGACACGTTCCTTTGCTGGAATCCTAAGAGGCCCAAGGCCCAGACGGTTCTGCCCTCCGATCTGCATCATTTATCAAATGGAAACTTGCTAGTAGCACCCTCAACACTGCCTATACCAATGCCACCTCCACCGTCCCCCAATCCTAATACAAACGTGAGAGGGAGCTCCCTACAGCTTGAGAACGTGTTTGCAGACAGCCCAAGTCTAGGCGGAACTCTTAATAAACTCACAGACCACTTCTTTGGTGTTTAGGGGTTTGACAGGTATTGGGGGAAGACAAACCAAAACTCCCTATTTACACATCAAGGTGTTGGAGGAACCCACAGCCAGAAGGGCTTGTAAAGTCATCCCAGATGGGTCCAACAGCACCCTATTGTTGCATTCGTGGGGTGGGGACATAGCCGAGGCACATGGGGAGAGGGACACAGCCAGGGGGAGGTTCCTCAGGGTTGGCTGTTTCAGGAAATGTCCCCTGCCCGTCCACCTGCATGGGAGACAGGTGTGGGGGATGGGGTGGCCCATGGGTCCCAGAGCACAGACACACGGAGAAGACAGGACAGTGGGGACCAGGGGATGTATGGGGAGTGGCCCCTGGGCCACAAGGGCACCCACACCTGTGCTTAGAGGGTATCTTGACGGATTTCTGAAAGGCATTTGGGGCATCCTTCTCCAGCTCTGTCACCTATTCAGACAGGCACAGGTTCTCTGAGGGGAAGGGACCTGATGATCCTAGAGGTGGAAATCCAGGGGTGAATCCCAAAGTGTTGGGGAGACCTGGGACCCCGCAATGAGAGTGTCCCCCTCACTGAGTGCAGATTGAGCCAGCCTTTGTGCAAACAATTTGCTGGCATCATACCACATTGCAAAAGTTTGACGATGTGGGGGCTGACCCCGTGGCCGAGCCGTTAAGTTCGCGTGCTCCGCTGCAGGCGGCCCAGTGTTTCCTTGGTTCGAATCCTGGGCGCGGGCATGGCATTGCTCATCAAACCACGCTGAGGCAGCGTCCCACGTGCCACAACTAGAAGGACCCACAACGAAGAATATACAACTATGTACTGGGGAGCTTTGGGGAGAAAAAGGAAAAAAATAAAATCTTTAAAGAAAAAAAAGAAAAGAACCTAAATGTTCAACTACAGGGAGGAGAGTTCAATAAATTACGGCAAGTCATGCCATATTGAAAGGTATAAAAATGTCCCCACAT
Source organism: Equus quagga (assembly GCF_021613505.1). Lineage (NCBI taxonomy): Eukaryota > Metazoa > Chordata > Mammalia > Perissodactyla > Equidae > Equus > Equus quagga. The sequence continues at coordinate 25,203,313 of NC_060278.1, forward strand.
AATTCTTAGTGACGTGGGGAAAAAAATCCAATATGATATTAAGTGAACAAAGTAGCAACATACAAAGTGTGATGCCAGTGATGGACTTCGAAAGGAGGCCGGAAGGAAATGTGCACAAATTTCCCGATATTCCATAGCCTGCAGTTTGTAGCAATTATAAGCGATTTTTTTCTGTTCTGTTCTGAATGTTCTACAATTTTTATAAAAATTGCTACAAGTTCTGTAAATCACATGCATGGTTGGAAAACAGGAGGTTTAAACCCACTCTGATCACGTCATCACTATCAACTTCATCAAAAGTTACAATGTATAAAAATGACTTTCCATTACGAAGGAACATTCATTACCCCGTTAACACAGAAGGGCTGTGGTGTAGCCCAGGCGAGACGTGCAGAATCATAGGAGGTCCCCATGCCTAGCTCGTTGATCTGGAGAAACTCAGATCACCCCATCTCATGATGCGGGATTTGAATCCTCGGTGTGAGCAATCAAGGGAGCTTTCCGCAAACTCTAGAGGAAAAATGCCGTGGATCCCATTAATTTACAGCATTTAAGTTGTAGTATTACTGAAGTGTGAACAGCATAAACTTTTTACTCCTGTGGCACTTAAAACCAAAATAAATTTATAGATTAACTAAAAAGAAAACTGTAAAAAGAACCAGAAAACCTAGTTAAAATTTTGGCTCTGCCACTTCCGGTTGGTGACCTTTTCTGCACGTTATTCATCCTCAGAATCTTTCTTGGTCAAACGATATTAATAATAGTACTGATGTGTGTTTGGGGGGTTTTTGAGGGTTAAATGATAAAACGAACATAGACTTGCTAAATGTTTGGTGTGGTCATTGTTCTTTATTGTTCTGGGGAACATCAACTTCTGGGAGGTGGGAGATAAAGTCTTTCTCAGCATTTGGCTCTTCCCCTCTGACTGTGAGTCAGTCACGGCTTTGAGATGCTTGGCTGGATGAAGCCCCCCCCCCCCCCCCCCCCCATCATTCAAAGTCTTGGTCTACTTTTAACCAAAATGAAATTCTGTGTCCTGGGGGACCCCCAAGCCATCTCCTTCTTTTGACCCAATGCTCGCATGTCCTACTTTGGCGCAATTTGGAATCTATAGTTTTAGATTCTTTTCTCTTTGCACAGAGGTTCCCATGGAGATGCTATATTGTGGTTAAGTAATATTTGAGAAGAAAATTGGAGGAACGGGGATATAAAGAGGACAACTTTGCACAAAATGTATTAGGCGCTTCCTAATGGAACTAAGAAACTGATTATGTCAAAGCTGTGGACTCGAGAATTCCATTGCTTTGTGGACGCCCCGAGCTCAGACCAAGAGCCTGTCTTTACCTTTATGCCCCAAGCACACGCTTCCAGCCGAGATCAGTGCCACCAAATATATTGAATATATGTTTTGTACAAAGTCCTTTGCTCAGTTTTATGAAGATAAAACCAAGTGGAGCTCACAGATCAGAAGGATTTTTCCAGCATTTTTAAAAGCATACAAACCCACGTAAACACTACAAAGATAAGAAGACCGTTGGAAAGGGTAAAAAAAGGTTATGAGTTAAGAACCTTAGAAAGGGGGAAAAAACAGAAAAGGCTAGAAAATGGAAATAACACGCTGCATTTTAGACATTGGGGTTTTACAAGTGTTTTGCAAACTCATTCCTCCGTTTGATATCTACACACACTTGTGAGTGGGGTCAAGCAGGAATTGTGATCTCCATTCTCCCCATGGCTGAGGTGTAGAGAGAGGCCATCAATTGATCGAGTTGACCACACACACTTGCTCACACGCACAGAACTTCCACTTGAACCCAGGTGTCTCCACGGCTCGTCTGCTCCACTAGAGCGAGGCACCAACTTGGGAAGGAGAGAGAAAAGAGTTTCTGAATGTTTTCAGGGGACTATTCATGAGCCTATGTAGGTTGTAGGATCTGTGGCTGAAAGGACACAAAGGGCAGGGCTCTATTCCCGATTTCTTGCTGGTTTATCAAAATCCTTAAGCCCAAGGGGAGCACGTGTTCATTTATGTCTCAAAGTTTCCCATGCTGCATCTGTTCCATATTAACTACTTACGATGGTCCCAAAGATTTGCTCTAAAGCCACAGATCAGCAGTTTCATTGTGCATGAGTTTGCTCTACAAATTTATTTGCTCAACAAATGTTTACTGGGTTCCTAATCTATGCCAGACTTTGTGCCATGCGCTGGGTATGTAACAAGGAAACAAGACATGTTCTCTTCCCATTGTCACTTAAGGGGCTGGAGAGTGTTGTCATGTGGGGTGGAGGGTGGCGTTTCCCTGTTGTATTGCTCCTCTGGGCCCAAGTGTGGCTGCTCACACTCTTGAGAATTCTGCCCACAGCAACCCCCGCCTCCCACCTTCCTCAGAAAGAAGTGGCAATAACTTTCTGATGGGTTCACGCCATGCCCTTTATATTTAGACAGGACAGTGGCTCTTTGCAACAAGGGATTAACAGCATACTCTCTTCTCCTTCCCACATCCAGATTTGGGAGCTGAGATCTGAGTCCACCCTGAGCTTTCCCGTCGTGCGATTCTAAGGGATTGAACCGCCACACCATCGCCTCCCAGTTGGCCCATGAGGGAGTCCAGCCCATGCACCTACAGCTGTCTTTTCATCCTCCAGCTGCCCAGACCCAAGTGGGCACCACGATGCTGGCCTCTCATTGTGCCTCTTCCTTTGCTCTATCAGCAGAGCAGTGGTGGAAGGAGATGCGTAGAGAGAAGTAGGAAGCTGAGGATTTGGGATGTTTCTGGCGTGTCCGTCCACAATTAAATACCAACCCCCACATTTGCTATGTTGAGCCCACTAGCAGGGCCCTCGAGAAGTAGGAACAAATTGGATGACGCATCCAGCATACCAGGGTCATGGAGGTAAAAGACTGTCTCCTCTCCCCCGACCCCTCCACGATGTCCTGGACCATGTGCAGAAGCGACTCACAACCCAGCACCTAAGATAAATCCTCTGGACGTTCAGAGGCAAGTAAGAGTCTCCAGGAAAGAACTTATCTTGAAGGATGAGAGCTGGGGTTTGGTTCCATGATGACTGTTTAGGATCAGAAGAGGAGTAAGTGGATTCATGTTATTGGAGCCCTTGGTCATTCAAAAACTTTAATAAATATCTTCTAGGCATCAAGATCTATGTGCTATGGCCTGAATGTTTGTGCCACCCTTAAATTCACGTTTTGAAACCTAACCCCTGAGGTGATGGTATTAGGAGGTGAGGCCCTTATAAAAGTGGCCCCACAGAGCTCTTCGGCCCTTCTGCCATGTGAGGACACAGGGAGGGGACAGCCAGCTATGAATCAGGAAGCAGCCCTCACCAGACACCGAGTCTGCCAGCGCCTTCATCTTAGACTTTCAGCCTCCAGAACTGTGAGAAATAAATGTGGTTTATAAGCTCCCCACTCTATGGCATTTTTGTTTTCACAGCCCGAATGGACTAAGACACCAGGCCCGGTATGAAGAATGCAAAAAATAATAAGATCTAAAGCTCCCCTCAGGGCCTTACAGTCCAGCTTGGATTGCAGGGCACGGGGTCTGTGATGAAAAACAAGTAAATGTTGGAAGAGTTCTTTCAATAAAATTGCCATAAAGCTACTGAAGGTTTTCAAAGCCCAAGACCTCCTGATTGGAGCAGTTGGGCGGCGAGGTATATAGGAAGACGGAAAGGATGAGTTTGGAGTAGACTGGAGCCTGGAGAAACTGTGACCTGAAGAGAGGGGAGGCAGCCAGGGCCTCACACTGGCCAGGAGCAGAGGTCGCTCCTTCTAGACAGCTTCCGGGAGCAGGAGAACTGGAAGGGAAAGTGTCGTTGGACAAAGCAGCATGTCATGAGCAAATGTGACACCTTCCTCTTGGGACTTCTAGAGCCAGTGGGGGAGGAATGCAGGAGCGGCTGTTCCCGGTTTTGTGATCTTGCATCACTCTTGCCTGGTGGGGTTTGAGGAAACGACTGGTGTGCAGAAAGTAGGTCGACTTCTTTTCCTTTCTTGGAAATCTGATAGCAAAGCAGAAAGCGCATGCGTAAAAAGAAATGAGCGTTTTCATCAAATAAATCCTAAGACTAAGTTATCCTTACTCATTTAACGATATAAAGACTGTCAGTATACTTGATGTAAGTAACTATAAATGGTAAGCCTTTAACATTCACTTGGGGTCACTTGGAGGGCAAAGGAGAGGTGATTTCTTGGTTAGTTAAAACTAGGTTTGGTCACACATGACAGAAAACCACAAAGTAACAGTTGCTTCTGCTAAGTAGAAGCGTGCTTCTTTGTCACATAACTCCGCAGATGGGCAGTAGAGGGATGCTGAGGTGGTCTTTAGGGACCCACACTCTGATCCTTCTGCTCTGAAATTTTTAATGCATGCATGACTTTCACTTCCAAGGCCACCTCATAGTCCAAAACAGCTGCTGAGCTCCAGCTATCACATCCTCAAGGAAGGAAAGAGAAAGAAGTAGAGCAGAAATGCAAAAAGGACTCTTCCCAGTAGTCTATGCCCTTCAAGAAAACTTCCTGGACATCTCACTCGACATTTTCACTTATATCGTATTGCCCACAGCTTAGTCATATGGCCACTTCAAACTGTAAGACAGGCCAGGAAATGCAATGTTTAGTGCCCAGCTGCAAACAGAGGTTTGGTCTTTAAGAAGGGGAGGGTGGACGGGTATTGGGGAGTAACTGGCAGCCCTCACTCCCTCGTCCTCCTGTCTTCAGAGCTTTGCTGCCTCCTGACTTCTCAATTCCACCTCACTCACCGTGCTCCACCCCCAATTCCCCTGCTCCCTAACCACTCCTGGAAATGGTCACCATGAAAGTCACCTTCTCACCATAGAGCACAGCAGGCCCCAGACACTCAGACTGGACTGAGGTTCAACAAAAACTCCTGGAAGATGGACCACATGCCAAGCGTGATGCTAAGTACCTTCGTGTACTTTGCTCTCAGGGATACGGCCAACAATCTGTGAGACAACCCAACTCATCAGACATTGTATTACTCTGGAAAGGCTGGGTCTTTGTCATCTTTTTCCTTGGCACAAAGAAGCCACTTAAGCAGGTGGGAGGTCAAGAATATTGCGCATATCCTCCTCTTCTCCCCGTTCTTTTCCTCTCTCCTCCTTATGAGCAGAGGAGAATAGAACTGAACTGGGGGTGACTAACATTTCAACTTTCCAACCTGGTCCTGGTAGTCTAACTGAGGCACGGGTACCTGTGCACCAGAGCCCGTGGCATAACTGCCAACAGACAAAGTTTGTCTTCATCTCCCTTGGGGTTTCCACGGGCTGGTCCTTTCCCGGTTCGGTGCCAACTCACTCCCAGGGCTGGCTGATGGGTGGAATGTGTCAGGGAGACAGTTGTGAGCAAAACTGGCCCTTTCTCTCTAACCTCCTTGCGCCCAGTTGACAGTGACATGCCTGGGGAAGGGACCGGAGGTGCCAACTTAGCGAAAAAGCAGAGGTGTACACAAAGATCTTTCACAGGCTGTGTTCAGTGGGTGTACGGACCTCTCAGCCGGTCCTCACCAGGACCCACTCTGCTTGTTAAAAGCAGAAATCTAATTCAACCTGGATTATGTCATGACAAATTCCCCTGCTTTCAACGACTCAAGCTTCAGGCAAAATCTGATTGCTGGCACTTTTTCCATAACTTCCCTAAAATGCCTTCTTTCTGCAAATGAGTAAGTTGTTTTGGCTGCCTGTTCAAAATTTTGGATGCTCCACGAGAATAATTAGTACTAAGTGTTTGGTGGGTCTTTGTTATTCTAAGCAACAAGAGTACATATCTAAGTAAGGAAAAAGAATATAGAAGAAAAAAAGAAAGTGAGAGAGCAAGAGAGGGGAAAAGCACAGACAACTGTGGGGCTATCTGTGTGGATTCAGCTCAGGGGTTTTGTTGAGAGGGCTGTGTGTTAAACTGAGCTTTTTCCAAAAACAAAATGGACATGTACAACACTCTTTAACTGTGTTGTGGAGCGCACACGTTGCAGAAACAAACCACACTTCAAAAGATCTATACAGGAGTCATTTTGAGGTTATTTTAAATCACAATTGGAAATAAAACAAAGTAGAGGGGAAGGCTGCACAAAAGGTTTTTCTTGTGCCCCCAAGTAATGATCTTAACAACCAAAATGCTCCTTCAAAATGGCCTTTCCCAATTCCCACCCCGTGTAAGACCGGGCGGAAGGTCGCGGTCTTCAGAAAACGTTTCTGCGTTAGATTTCTCTCTGGGAGTTGCCAGCCCCTACTCCCACCTCAACCACAAAAAAAACCCCTAGATGATTTAGGGCTTACCCTGAGCAGATGTGGAGCCAGCCATCTAGCCCTGTGGTTCCATAGGTCCCTCTGTCACAAAGCACATCTCTACTTTCAGAGAAAAAGATAAGCTGGCGAAGTGGAGTGAACCCAGAACTGGGGAGTTGGGAATTTGAGTTCTAACGCCAGCAAATTGCTTACTCCTTGATGCCCAAGGATTCTATAAAATGAGGAGACGGGAGCGGATCGTCTCCAGGGTCCCTTCTAGCTCCGACCTTCTGCTGCCGTCCCCTCCTCTCTGAGATTCTGCAATCAGAAGCTCAGATCTTTGCTTTAAGACCCCCTGCCTTGTCCCCAGTGCCCATGGGAGGGGTGGCATTCCAATGCATTTCTAGTAGTTTACACGCTAGTGTGAATTATTTATAGAATAGTGACTAAGTAAAGCCATGAAACCTTAATTTCAGGCTTATCACTGATAATGTAGATAAGTTTGCAAAGGACAGCTGATTATTTAATCTTCTGCGACTGTAAGATTCTCCTTCAAACTGTTGCTTGGATGGTCTGCAGAACACCCTGTGGGTTAACTGCTGCTGAAATGATGAAGCAGAATTACCAACTCCTTCGTGTTTTCTCTGATTTTGGTCCTGGTTCCTGGGTAGACTGATTTCAAAGTCAGCCTGGGAAGGTTCATTTCTTCCCCTGATCCACATCTAGGAAACAAGATTATGGCATCGGCAGCCAAAGGAACAGCTGTTTTTTGTTTTTTTTTTTTAAAAAAAGGGTCACAAGTTGCTACATACTGTACTTTTTAAGTGGGAAATCCCCGCATTTGAGCACTGGTTTTTTGTGGTGTCTCGAAACTTTGCTTGGGAGTGAGCCATCCTGTGGTCTTCTCAAGTTTCAAAGTAGTGATACTTAGAAGCCACTTTGCAGGGTTTCCATCAGTCAAGGGCACACAGTTCTGAAAGGCTGGTGCTGTGAGAGCAGACAGAAATCGTTGGCCGTCTGCCCATAGGTTTGTGTCGTTTGCCGTTTTAACTCGCAGCCCTGCAAATTCTGACAGTGTCAGCGGCTCACTGGTTTTCTAAGTATCTGCCTGTTTGCAATGCTTCTTGCTGGCTGGGGAAGCGTTAAGAAGTTGCAACTTCTTGCTTCCCTGGTTAGTAATAATTGAGATGTATCTGTTGAGTTTAAATCAGTCCAACAAACAAAAACACACAATCCTAGAACAGGATGGCTGGAAAGAATGTCTTGCCTCTCTTGCAGCTAATACAGGGAAACAAGCTCTGGCTTTGGAATGATTTAAATCCTTTACTTTCGAGGTAGCCTTGGGCAAATCACATCACCTCTTTGAGCCTCATTGGTAAGATGGTGATGCAAATGTCTATCTTGCAGGTTTGTTGTGACGTTTAGAAATAATATATGTCCGAAGTGCAAAAATATGACATTTTAAAAATCATCCCTTGAACTGTTGGATACTTCAGTTGTTTTGGGTGAGTCATTACTAAAAGTAATATTAGACTAAAGAGCCCGTGGCAAACAGGTTCTTCAATGCAAATGTACTGGGTCACCTTGGGTCCTATCTGCCCTGCGCCCCTCAGAATGTCACCTTCTCCAGTAACCAGCAAAGCATCTTCCTTTGGTTACAGAGTGCAGGGCGAGGGGAGAGGGAGTGGTATATACACTAGGGGACAAGCTCAGTTGCATTAGAGACGTAAATCCAGAGTTCTTTCGTGTAACAAGGAACTGTCACGCCATGGCTCCTGTTCAGCGGCCTGGATCAATTACATAAAGAGGACCTCTGCTCCTGGCGGCCTTGGTTGCAGAATTAAGACATTACAATAGTAATGTCATCCCACAAACCTGTTATGTCATAACAGTCTGTGTTTTTTACCGGGCTTAGTGTCCGTCTCTGCTGTGTGTCTCACTCGGTCAACCTTTTCTCTTTTTCTTGTGTGTTTTCCTGTTTCTGCTCTGTGTATGTGTGTCTATTTTTCCAACTCCTTCTTTTGCTCTATTACTGATCCAAAATATAGAAGTAAAACTCAAAAAAAAATTTCTTTTCTAGTTAAAGATGGTGGGGGGAGCTCACGCATTTTTCTCCAGTCTTTCCTAAAACTTCACAAGGCAACCCAAAAGGGCTGGCAAATAGCAATCATCATCAAACGTAAATCCACCTAAAGAAGGAGACCAGGAGGAGAGGAAACGATGGAGGATTTTGCAAGCTGGGGAACAGGAGGTATCTCTTGGACAGAAACAGCTACAGATTCTACAAAGATGAATTCTAAGGCTGCAATTAGGAAGGCCAAGAAACAGAAGCCTGGAAGGTTCAGGACTTCGCTGCACAGATACTCCTAGAATAGTGTTGAAAGAGGTGTTGAAAACAAGAGGATTAGGTGAAAGTCCATTTAAGAAGCAGCTGGAGTCACTGATCTCCACTTGTTCCTACCCCACCGGACAGAAGACTGGAAAGTGAGGCCCATCCATGTGCAGCAATCCCCATCTACACACGAAGAGCTGCCCATCTGCCTTTTAACTCTCTAGTCTTAAATACAGGCAGTTCGCAAGGATCACCAGACATCTGTGGAAAGCCTTCATCGTAAAAGAGAGACACTGCAAGGTTGGAGTCCTCCAAAATCCATGGTTGAATCTTAACCCCCAGTGTGATGGTATTAGGAGGTGGGGCCTTTGGGAGGTGATGAGATCAAGAGAGTGGAGCCCTCGTGAATGGGATTGGTGTCCTTATAAGGAGACCGCAGAGAGCTCCCTTGCCCCTTCCACCGTGTGAGGACACAGCAAGAAGTCACCATCTATGAACCAGAAGGCAGGCCTTCCCCAGACAGCAAATCTACTGGTGCCTTGACCTTGGACTTCCAGCCTCCAGAAGGGTGAGAAATGAATGTTTGCTGTTTATAAGCCACCCAATCTATGGTATTTTTGTTATCGTCGCCTGAAAGGACTAAGCCAGAGACCAAACATACAGAAGACAGAAACTTGGAGGAGACTATACAGGGAGAATAAAACTTTACCACACAATCGATCATACATGCAGGGAAGTAAAAGGATGTCTCGCACACTGTCAAAAAGCAGCCCTTGGACATCACGATATGACAGCCACAAACAACTCAATAGGAGTGTTGGAAGGCAACATTGAGAAAACACACAAAGCAACAAAAAATAGGAATGAAAAGATAAGATCATTGGAAGATGAGGCCAGGTTATCCAAACAGACAAATAATTGGAAGGAAAGAAATCATCAGAGAAACAATTCAAAGAGTTTTCCAGAACAGATGGAAATAAGTTGCCAGATTGAAAGGACCACTGAGAGATTCTTAGCACAACGGGTGAAAACGGACCCACGCTAGGGCACGTCTTTGGGATGTTTCAGAACACTGGGACAATAGAAAGAAGATTCTATGAGAATCTTTCAGAGAAAGGCATGGACTTCTCAAAATAGCACTAGAAATTAAGATTAAAGTGGAGAAATAGCTTCAAATTTCAGAGAGGGAATGAATGTCAATCTAGATATCTATACTCAGATGCACAATCATTTATAAATGAGGGTAGCTTAAAAATGTTGCTAGTCAAATAGACCTGCCATTTGTCGTTTTTTTTAAGGGAGTCACATAGGACGTGAACAGACGAATCAATCTAATGAGAGGTGAAGGGATGCACAGGACGATCAGGAAAGAGGGTCCCAGATGATAGTTGTGTGGTGGCCTGGGGAGCATGGAACCTCGTTGGAGCAAACTAAACCAACATACAAACAAAACAAAACCCCAGCACTTATTAACTCCAGGAAAACAAACAATTGTGCAGGAAAAGAAAAGTAATCATCGTTTACTACTTGTCTACACAGTGAATGGTGTCTCCACAGCCTAACAAGGTAAACACCAAATTATGATAAACCACAGTGGGAAGATGAGGGACTGGAAATGTGTGTGTGTGTGTGTGAGAGAGAGAGAGAGAGAATCCTAGATACTAAATTTCCAGAGAGAGAAACCAATGAAGCAAAATCTAAAAAAATTAAAAAGCAGCATTATAAATATTTTACCAGAAATTTGAAAGTAGTTCCGAGGGAAAGAGCTAAAAAGAGTTGAAAGCAGTTGTTTCAGTGGAGTAAGAGTCTCTTTAAATTATTTGCATGTATAACTTTAATAAAAATGAAAGGATAAAAAAGCACCCAAGGGAGAAATATTAGTTACAATGTGTGCTTCTTAATTAAAAGTTCTTTAAAAAAATAAGCAAAAACCCTTTCTTTAAAAATTAAGTTGCACTTTACTTATGTGATATGAATTTCCTTCCCATGTAAAAAAATGACTATCAACAGAAAAAGATATTCCTAGTCCTAAAAATAAGGCAACAAAGTCTAACTTTAATAAACTATGATGAGCACTAATAGCTTGGTTTCTTTATTGGGGTATAATTTACATACAATAAAATATATCCATTTAAATTTCATTTCAGTTTGCATCTGTGCAACTTCCACCTCAATCAAGACACACATGCTGGGACATTTTCCTGTGCCATCTCAGGCAATCTGTGCCTAAAGCCCCAGGCAACACTGCCCACTTTCTGTCACTTTAGATTAGATTTGTCTTTTCTAGAGTTTCAATGTATCAAAGAGTATCAATGAAATGAAATGCACATAGTATGTACTCTTTTACGTCTGGCTTCTTTCTAACGCGTTTAATTTTCATCCGAGTCGTATGTATCAATAGTCCGTCCCTTTTATTACCGAATAGTTTTCCATTGTATTTGTTTATCTAAGATGAAAGTTCTTGACAAAACTTGGGACCGTTACATTTTCTTTTATTCCTCAAGTCTCTCGATTATGAGCTTTTTCCCCCCACCAGCAAGCTCTCTCCACGGTCAATTATCAAAAAGGGTATGAGGATCTGACAGTGCAGGGAGATTCTTCTGGGTAACCCAGCTCAGTTGCTTAGCAACAAACAGAATAACTGTATTAGTTTAGTGGATTCGGAACAAAAAGGTAATCATCTTTTATCCCCAGATACACTAAAGATGATGTTATTCCAAGTAAAGTGGGGGAGAAAATAAAAACTGTGAGATTGGAAAGAGAATGCATATAGTAAATACAGGCAAAATGATACCCCCATACTCACGCCTTTGAGTCCATCAAGTGTTCTGTTTCAGACCAAGGCATCCTTGTTCATATTAAAGACCATGGTGAAGGACACCACTGTGCAAAATCTCTTAACCGATGCAAATAAACGACGCCGCAAATAATTTGTGATCGAAATAAAGAGAAACACATTAATCTTTGTTAGCATTAATACTTTAAAGAATCAATCAGAGGTGAATGAGAAATTTTATCCTATTCGTACACCCCTTCCAAAAGGAAGAATTGCATTAGACATTATTCTTCCACTCCCCTGAGAAAGTAACTGCTTTCTAGTAAAGGTGATGACTTACATGTTTTGACTTGATTCCTCATCTCAAAAAGAATAGCACCCATTTTGCAGGTGATGTTGCTAACAGAAATTTCCTTTTTAACTTCCTCAGGAGTTTTGCCAACTTGATACTATCTCCTTCTCATTATCTGTTCCCACCCCCAGCGCACAATGACATAATCCGGCAGAAATAGCTCTGCTAAGAATCATGGATTTAATGAGCAAAATATCCCCCAGCCATTTAAGGCCAAGTGTTTAATAATCAATCAGAGATCGGTTTCACTTAGTTTTACAGGGTTGAGAGGGAGACGGAAACCCTTCACCATCATTTTTCAGCCATCCCTGGAGCTGTTCCCCACAGATTTCTTGGTTTAAATCATGCCCCAAGGGAATGGATATGAAACTCCGGTCCGGCAGTTTTCTGTCAGTGTCTGGGCATTGGGGAAAAGACAGCGTGGCAGTTTCATTTACTTTAGGAGAGCAAAGGGGACTACCAAACAATGGGGATCATATCCCCACTTTCTTGGGACAGCAAAGATCAGCTCTTCTGTAAATGTGTTTAATTGCAGCCTTCCAAAGGAAGGAGGTTGGGGAAAGACATCTTCCAGAACCGCTATCTTTTTATTTTCAGTCTAATTAAAAATATTCCGATCTTTTCTGGGTTCGAGTTGTAAAAGACATCCACTTGTGTTCTGAATTGTATGTGCTGTGAGAGTACACCCAGGCAGATAAACAGGAAGGAGGGCCCCACCAAAGAGCTTGCAAAACCAAAACGCATCCTGGGGCCCCACACAACTAATGAGCACCGCTCAGCGGCACAGCTCTAGCAAGCGTGGCTGCTGCGTAGAGCTGAGCTGCGGTAATTTCTGGGTGACTAAGTGCCCTCGGTGTTTTACTCCTTGTTGTGACATTTTGTGGCTGTGGTTTCTGCTCTGGGGAGATTTATCAGTTAAAAGAACAGACCTCATGGAAAAGCATGGCTTTGCACGTTCGCGGGCTCTGCTTCACAACTGCCACGTTTACGGCGATTGACTGAAATTGATTTTCGTTTGGGTTAAAGGCTGAAACTCTCAAAGAATGTGTCCATGTCACTATCTTTGAAAATATACAAAACAAGAGCCAGTTTTCAGATGGGTTAATTTTTAACTTAGTGTTCTCGAGAGATTCATGATGGTAAAAGAAAAATAACTAAAGACTTTGAATCCAAGTGGTGTTATCTAAAATTCAGATTTGGGGTTGATAGTAGCAGTAAGATTTCTATTGGGTTCCAACCTGTTTCATCCCTTCTTTATCTTTCTGAGTTTTGTTTTCTTTTTTCTCTTCTGCTGGGAGTTTCTGGTGAGAGGACAAGAAACTAACAATGACAAGAAAAAGTAAGATATGCTTTCTGTGCGGGACTAATAAAATGGAAACTAAAGAATCCTGCATGGTTGGCTTTCCCGAGACATAAGCCAATTATAACACAGAACAGTCCGACGCATTTGCATTTGTTGGGCCTGCTGATCATCAAATGCGTTAGCAAATATTGGTTGAGCATCTCCTATGGGTGAGGCACAATATACACCCATTTGTAAGTCTCAAGCAAATTTCTGGTAGAGAAAATTTCTTTTGAACAGCAATTCTCAAAGAACCTTGAGGGTCCTCCAGGAATTTTTTCTAGTCAGAGGATGTTCGGGGAAATCAAGGCATAAAGTGCGTGCAGAGTGGCTCAGGTGTCGTGTGTGTGATCCGGCCAGAGGTGGGGGACAGGATGGGGCAGGATAGCCCATCTTTTTTAGCAGTAGAGTAACAAGAAAGGTTTCCATGATGGTTTTGAGGATTAAGGGCAAAGCTGGTAGGAGAATAGATGGACTTGTGGACCTCCTATCATAGAACGGTCTGGAATAAACCTCAAATACTGTTAATGATGATTAGAAAAAGAGGAATTGGATATGGAGGAAAGAGCTTGGGGGCAAAGTGAATGGTAGCAAATGAGTGACAGTTCTGGGAAGCTGCAGGAGGTCAAAAGGTGAGGGTAAGGGCCCAGGGTCTTGGGGTTGCACCCCACCCATGAGGGAGGGGAGCTGAGGGAGCTGTCCCCTGTGGAGTGAAAGCTGGAGGGTTGCAGAAACAACCTCACATGCATAGCACTTTGCCCTCGGCCTAACCTGGCTAAGCGTGCTCCATGTTTCCGAGACTTTTCCTGTGGGCGGCGTCTCAACGATTTCAGTTCCCTGCGGCCATGACCGCTCTGGGAGCATAGGTATCTCCTGGAGAAACTGAGGCCTGAGACAGAAAGTGGCTTCTTCTCGTGCACAGACTGGCTTGGAGCAGAGCCAGGACTACAACTCCCATATCTTAACCCTCCCACTACCCGACGGCATATTCTGCTGATCTCACGTCCACAGATCTGTGAAGGCTCCTGCCAAAACCAGATCACAGGGACGGATACGCCTCTGGATGTGGCAAACCAAGTTTGGGATGTTCAAGTGCAAGTTCCCCACCTCGGCACTGTTGGCATTTGGGGCAGGATGCGTCTTTGTTGGGGGGCTTTCTTGTGCACTGAAGGATGTCCAATAGCATCCTTGGCCTCCACCCACTAGACGCCAGTAGCACTCCTGAAGCTATGATCATGTGAAATATCTCCAGATGCTGCGAGAAAATCCCCCAAGGAGACAACATCGCCCCTGGTTGAAAACCGCTGCTCTGATATGCCTATGAATACGGTGGCAGGGCTCCCCACTTTGTGTGACGGGTGCCCCTAAAACCAGGTTGAGGCCAAGGAGGCACGGCTGAGCTCAGGGGTAGTGTGGAAGAAGAGAGTCCAGCATCGTGGCCCCAGACTTGGGAAGCTGAGCCCCGTGAGGGGAGTGGCATGGGGCTGGACGGAGATGCTGCACTGGGGAGTCCGAAAGCGAGCCGGCCAGCCCCGCCTCTGGGATGTGTTAGCTGTGGGTTGCCCTGGAGACATCACTTCATCTGTCTCACCCTCCTGTTCCTTGTGTCTAACGAACTGAGGTCACTTCTAACTTTCATAAATGTATTAGTCAGAGTTCTCCAGAGAAAGAGAACTAATATGTTATCTTTATCTATGTCTACCCATGTATTTTATTATGTATATATTTTATACATATCTCTATATTCCTCATATAGACAGATATGGATATAGATATATAGATTTACTCTAAGGAATTGGCTCATGCAATTATGGACACTGGGAGGTCCCACATCTGCCATCTGCAAGCTGGAGACTCAATAAGCCAGTGGTGTGGATTCAGTCCAAGTCCGAAGGCCTGAGAACCAGGAATGCCAGTGTCCCAGGGCAAGAGAAGATGGATGTCCCAGCTGGAGCAAGAGAACGAATTTGCCCTTCCTCCACCTCTGTTTTATTCAGGCCCCCAACTGACGAGATAGGCCCACCGGCATTGGTGAGGGGCATCTTTACTCGGTTCATGGATTCAAATGCTAATGTCTCCTAGAGACACCCTCAGGGACACACCCAGAAATAGCGTTTCGCCAGCATCTGGATTTTCTTTCCCACAGTCACGTTGACACGTAAAACCAACCATCACAACATCCTATTGTTAAGTGAAAGCAGCCTCGGGCCACAGCTCTCTGCCTCCAGGTGCCAGGAAGAGGAAAGGCAGTCAAAACCCTGCATTTTCATCACCAATACTGGGCAGCTGGAGCGTGGGCTGAAGTGGAGAAGGGTGGGCAGGGAGCCAGTGAGAGGTGCTCTGTGTGATGGGGTTTCCTGCCCTTCTTCTTTCTTCCCTCCTGTTTCCTTCCTGAAGTGGTGAGGCAGCTAGCAGGCCAGCAGAGCGAGAATCTGATGTTTCACAGAGCGCCCGTGGGGTTTGTATGTTGTGTATAGTCAGCACGATTCAAAGATCTAAAAGTTTTACCCAACATATTGGAATACACACACTACACACACAGATTTCCAGTAATTAGTCCACGATGCCAAAGATTTTCTCTTTTCAGTGGCTGTCTGTTGGAGGAAGCGGCGTTCATTTCACTCCACTGCATTCTAGCGTCGGATTATGGGAGAGGAAGGTTATTGCAGGCATTTCCTCTTTTCAGTCAAGACTTTATTCAAATAGAAAGAGTTCTGCATCAGATAGTAAGAAGAGACAGAGGCAAACTACTTCACCAAGAAAATGACCTAATATGGAGGCGAAAGGACCTATTTCAAACAAGGATTAGTAAAAATTACACAAGGGAGGTCGTGCTTTGAGTACAGTTAACTCGCCAAACGCAGGACCTTATTTCCCCTTTTCTAAGAGCAGGGCGGCCAAGGCTGCTTGGATCCGCGTGCAGCCCGAGCGGCCGGAACTAACGACGTTTGCAGAAGCGGTTAGCTGCGAATCAAGGGCGATATCCGATCAGATGGGAAGGGTAGTCGGTGGGCTCCCATCCAGGGAACCCTGAGCTGTTTTGCACACCTACATGTAATTTACAGATCAGCCATATTGATCCCGCCAAGAGGAAGTCCACAAAAAAGAGATGCTATTGGCGTTCCTGGAAATGCTTTTCTTAGGGGGATAAAAGCAGAGCAGACAGACAGTTTGAACAGGAATAAGCTGGAGCTGCAGAGAGCATTAGTATGCAGCACTGTGATGAAGAAGGAAAGCACAGCTCTCCTTAAGGCGGATATTATTAAGAAGGCAGAGCTCTTCATTTTCAATAGGGAATATTCGGACTAGGCTTGGCTCTTATTTGACAAGCAGGGCATAAGATTGTGCCCTATTTATAGAAATTCTTCCATAAAATCAATTAGCAAGCACTTCTGACTCTGAAGCAAAGGGTTAATATAGGTCCTGGGTTACCCAAGTGAAATAACCTTGAAAGGGGAATATTAATATGCCAACGGAAGGCACTCTTACTAAGACGAGTATTTTTACGCTTGAATAGAAAGAATTTAGCGCTCGCTTCTAAACTTTGTCCATCTGAACCTTATGCATGAGGACTGATGTGAGACACAAGCCATCCAGCAATTAGAAAGCTGTTCACATCACCTAGCTTGTGTCAGATTTGACCCTTCTCGGTGTCTTCACCCATTCCTGTTATTTCCAACATTCTGTCTTTCAAATCCCAGCTCCTTCATGCATGGGCTGCGTGATCACAGGAAGTTGCCAGACCTCTCTGAGCTTCTGTTTCCTCAACTGTAAAATAGAGTAATAACCCCTACTTCAGGTACAGAACACCTCACAACAGCTGGTTTGCAATATACCCTCAATAATGTTGGCTTCAATGTCCCCTTTCAGTCTCCACCTCCACTTCTCCCATCCCCGGTCTGTGCTATATCTCATTACTGAACAGCTCTGCTGTCCTCCCACGCATTGTTTTACTTCTCTCTCTAGCCACAAGACCAAAAAAAAAAAAAAAGATTATAAGAATAATCATGTGAATTATGGGCTGCAGACTTATGCGGCCTTCAACTCACGAGTCTCCAGGGACGTTTTTGAATAGGAACCATGTTGATGATGAACTCTACAATCCACTAGATGACAGCATTTCACATTCAAATGATAACTACTCTTCTTCACCACACAAAGGAGGGGGATCGTTTTTGAATTTGGAAGTCTAGAGTGAATTTTCTCTCATCATTGCCTCTGTGCCATTGTGTCCACAGGAAAGAGAAATAGACAAAAGTCTTTTCCACCTGAATTACTTAATATTTTCTTGTCTTATTTTTTCCCTGGTAACTTTTAATGGCTTAAATAATACAGGTGAGTGTAAGGCAGGATGGAAATATTTTTAAAATAAATTTACTCTGAGATAAAACTCGTGCTTTGTTCTCTTATAGAGGGAATGGTTTCATAATCGGTAACCTTCGGAATGCCTAAAATTTAAAAATGGTTTAGTGATGGATTTTGTCTTGTAGCCTATGTTGCTTTGTGTCTCCATTTTCTGTCATTTAAGTTTGATTTCTAAGTGCTGCAGTATTTCATTATTTTTTTCCAATGTGCCCACTTAAAAATGAAAGGATATAATTATATAATCCTTGGTAGGTGAACTACTTTCTAGTTATGACACTGAAGGAATAAACCATAAGGGAAAATATGACTACGCATGACTATACGGATATATTTTTAATGTTTATCAGAATATCTCATATGTAAAATTAAGAGGCAAATAGCTAAAGAGGAGAAGATAATGTTAAAATATGTGGGAATCAGGAGTTTATATACTTAATTTTTTAAAAAAGAGAGGGCTCACAAGTCAAGAAAACATAAATGAACAAATAAATAGAAGAAAATGAGTAAAACACACAAATGAGCATTTCATAATGGAAGAAAAGTGGCTGGGTAATAAATATATGGAAGAATATGCAACTCTAGTAATCAAAGAAATATCAGTTGATACTGTGAGACAGTATGCTTGAATTAGCAGAATGGTTTCTTTTTTCAATTGTGAACTTAATGTTGGTAAAGATGAAGAAAACAGGAATTTTCATACATATCACTACTGGGAATGATATTAATTTCCTTTAACCAAAATTCTTCATCTAATAATTTACTCTAAGGAAATATCGGCAAAGAGATAGCTGCAGTAATGTTTATTATAGTGTTCTTTAGAATAGGTAGGAAATAGAAACTACTTGATGTATGACTAACGAGGAATTAACCAATTGAATCATGTGGTATTTACAAAGGGAAAACAATGCAGCTATTAAAAATGGCATAACAGATAGTCAACACTCTTCAGGTGAAATCCACTGCAATAAGTAAAGTAAAAAGGTAAAATGTTGAAAGGTCAAAACAAGCAAACTCACGAACACGTGAGGAAATGAATTCAGCCAGGTCACACAGAGCTGGACGTGGAAATCAGGTACCAGGGTACTCACTTTTCAGCGGTAGACACTGTGGTCCCGTGTCCATGCCTCTCTCTTCAGGTCCACTCTGTTATCCTGGTTCTGTTTGTAGATGGCTCTCTTGGTCTACTCAGGATCTCTCTTTTTTAAGATTTCTGTTTTCTAAATTTCCTGTCATAAACTGATATGATGTAAGGAAATAATATACATTTTAATAAATAAAAATAAATATGGTAAGGGCATACAAATTTTAAATGAAACAGAGAGCTGAGGATCTTAAATTAACCCTTATGAAAAGCTAATTATCCATATTGCTGGAGGCTGTAACCTGGCAGACAACAGGATCGTGATAGATTCTGAGGATCTCGAGCAAGGAGTCCTTTTGCCCTAAAATTCATTGTTTCTACTTGGTGGATGTGGGCAGTGGACATTTAAGAATATATTTAATCTATAGGAAAATTATCAATACTGGTCAGTGTTTTAAGATTTGACTTTTTTAGAGTGGTTTTAGGTTCGCAGCAAAATTGAGAAGAAGGTACAGAGATTTCCCATATATTGCCCCTGCCCTCACATAAATGCAGCCTCCCCCATTATCAACATCCCCCACCAGAGTGGGACATTTGTTACCACTGATGAACCTACATTGTTTATCATCATCACCCAAAGGCTGCAGTTTACATTGGGGTTCACTCTGATGTACATTCCATGGGTTTGGACAAATGTGGAATGACACGTATCCACCATTATAGTGTCACACAGAGTAGTTTCACTGCCCTAAAAATCCTCTGTGTTCCACCTATTCGTCCATCCCCCCACTCCCCGCCCCCAACCCCTGGCAACCATTCGTCTTTTCACTGTCCCCATAGTTTTGCCTTCTCGAGAATGTCATAGAGTTGGAATCATACAGTGTGTAGCCTTTTCAGACTGGCTTCTTCCACTTACTGATATACACTTAAGGTTCCTCCGTGTCTTCTCCTGGCTCGATGGCTCATTTCTTTTTAGCGCCGAGTAATATCCCATTGTCTGGATGGACCAGTTTATTTATCCATCCTCCTACTGAAGGACATCTTGGTTGCTTCCAAGATATGTCAATTATGAATAAAGCTGCTAAAAGTACCCATGTGCAGGTTTTTGTGTGGACACAGTTTTCAGGTCATTTGGGTAAATAATGAAGGAGTGTGATTGCTGGATTGTATGATCAGAGTATGACTTTTTTTGTTTTTAAAGCAAGCACTTCTGCTACTTTTTCTTTTAAGCCATTCTGTTTTGGTGAGGAAGATTGGCCCTGAGCTAACATCTGTTGCCAATCTTCCTCTTTTTTTTTTTCTCCCCAAAACCCCAGTACATAGTTGTATATCCTAGTTGCAAGTTACTCCAGTTCCTCTCTGTGGGCTGCCACCACGGCCTGGCTTGATGAGTGGTGCATAGGTCCGAGCCCAGGATGTGAACCAGTGAACCCTGGGCCACGCAAGCTGAGAGCATGAACTTAACCACTCAGCTATGGGGCCAGCCCTGATCAGAGTATATTTAGTTATATAGGAAATTGCCAAATTGTCTTTCAAAGTGGCTGTACCATTTTACATTTCCATTCTGCCAAGTTTCCTAAACTTTTATATACCTGTTAAAGTTAGTAATCCAAAAAACACTGAGAAAAATGTGTAATTTTAGAAGAGAAGGAGAATTTTGCTTCAGTAGTGGGACAAGACCATTTCTCCTAGGAAGTAGCTATATTATTGTTTAAAAACACATGTTTCTCTCCAACTCCCTTGCTTATCTGTATGTTCTCAAACCTATGATTGTCCATACTACCCTGAAGATGAGCTTTGCAAGGGCTCCGAATGTTTCTCCCAACACGTTTTGCAGTTTGCCAGTGAGAATAGCCTTACTTTATAAGAACATTTACCTCAAAGTGAATTTTTTCTTTTCTTTTTTGCTGAGGAAGATTCACCCTGAGCTATCATCTGCTGCCAATCTTCCTCTATTTTGTATGTGAGCCACCCTCACAGCACGGCCACCTATAGGTGAGTGATGTAGCTCCATGTTTGAGAACTGAACCTGGGCCACCAAAGTGGAGCACACCAAACTTAACCACAAGGTCACCAGGGCTGGCTCTCAAAGTGAATTCTTAAGAGATGCCAAAATTCCCACTTCCACCCCATTCTTCCTAGAAAATTAATATCCATTAAAGATTCACTTGTTTGGGTTAAGGCAGTGTCCAGAAGCCAGCATTTCAGATGCAAACATCACTGGGAGGGGAGTACATTTGACCACAAACACTTCATTGTGACTACTTTTATCGGAATCTGCTATCCAGTCCCCTTCCACGGCCCTGAGAGAAGGAGGGAGACTGGTGGCCTTTAAAGGAAAAGACTCAGAGATTTGAACGGTTGCCAGGCGGCCTCCAGGAAGAAGCAGCTGGGAGAAGCAGGACGGCACTGGACGCTTGGCAGAGAAAGACCCTGGACAAGAGACTGGGGGTAAAGATTTGGAGATGAAATAGCAAAGCGCTGATCTAACTCGGGGCTGGCCCAAGCTGTTCCCAAGAGGGGCCCCTCATCTTTACGAGAATCTCTTGAGTGTCTGACTGTCTCGCTTGATGCAGATCCAGGTCCGTTGGGGAAGCTGGAGCACTGTCTCACAGGGGGGTGGGTTGGGGTGAGTTAGGGTGAGTTGGGGCAGGTTGTGGTGGTTTGGGCAGGTTGGGGTTGGGTGGGGGTGAGTTGGAGTGGCTGGGGGTGTGTTGGGGTTAGTGGGGATGGGTGGGAGTGGGTGGGGGT